>NC_090926.1:990714339-991014339 GCF_040938575.1 Ambystoma mexicanum | reverse complement strand
GAGCTGAGGAAAGACCGTACGGCACAACCCTGACCTGGTAATGGTGTTGGCCCACAACAAACCATGGGTCCTTCCTGTGCTTTGATGAATCAGCACAAGGAAATCTGCATCCTAAAGGTCCAGTGAAACCAACCAGTTCTGCAGATCTGTAGGATCCGGGCTACAGCAACTATCTTGAACTTGTCCTTGCCTAAGAATGCAGCAACCACAGATCCAGAATGGGACGCAAATCACTGTTCTTCAGAACCAGAAAATAGGTGGAGTACCATCCCCTTCCTTGTTGTGAACACGGAACCAGCTCGATCGCACTTTGACAGAATCTGACGGACCTTCTCCGGGGGGATGGGGTCCAGAGACAATGGGGTGGACCAGAGCGCTGTGGTGTGCTGGAGGAATGGAAGGCATTAGAACAATTATATGTCTGTCGGATGACCTGTAAGGCCCAAGTGTCAAAATTGGTCTTTGACCATTCCGGGTTGAACAAGGAAAGCCACCCTCCCACTGGTGACAAGTGGCAAATCCAGTCACTGAGGTTTGGCACCCTAGAGTGTGGCAGGGACAGCGACCGCTGCAATGCCACCACACTAGGTACGCCTTTCTATGCTTTTCTGGAAGCGTCTGCTCTCCTTCAGGTGCAGGCTGACCATGGCCCATCGGGGCAAAAGTGGGATAGGAGTGAAAAGCCCTGCCCCGAGATGATGGCTGTGTGGAAGACTGTTGTACTGCGAGCCTCAAGGACATAGAAATTGACCTGGCCAGCTGGGCCTTCTGGAGGGCGGCGTCAGCCTTCGCCCCCAAACAGTCAGGTCTGGACGTCGGCTGCAAATCAGGACGTCCTCAGCCAGCAGTGGTACCCAACTACTAGGTTAGAGGCCATGGACCTGCCCACGCAGTCGGCCGTGTCCATTTCGGATTGTAGCATCTGGTGTGCTGCCTCCTTGCCATCAGAGGTCAAGGACAGGAAACCATCCCTCATATCTCCCTGCGGGGCATACTTAGCCACATTGGCCACCAACATCCAAAGGCCAAGCGAGAATTTTGCCATTGAGCAAGAGATATTCACAGACCGCAGTGCAAGACTGCCTGACACAAACACCTTCTTGCCCTGTCCGTTAAACCTCTTACTCTCACGGTCCGCTGGAGGGGATGTGAAAGTATAAGTCTTCAGGCTAAGCCATCGCGGCCTGAATTACAAAACTTTCAGGCGAAGCATGGAGGAAGGAAAGGCCCGGCCTCGACGGGAGCAGGATGGAATGGTGTTAACTCACCAGTGGACGAATGCAAAGATCTTTGCCACACTTTCCCGGAGGGCCTGCGGATGCTTGAACTAGCATGACCCACAATCTTGGGTGTCATTGTCCTCGCCAAAGCAGTATAGACAAATCTGGTGCAACAACTGGGAGCGCAGCCTTCACCTTAGCCAGACCCTTTGGCCCTTCAAACTACTGATTTCTCAGTTCTCCATCGTGGATCTGCACTTTCCCACACTTCCTGTGTGTTTTTCAACCAACCTCGCCAGGTAATTAAAACTCTGCTTGCTGTTTAATAAACATCAGTACTGCTTCTGGCACAATCATTGATCGACCGTCTCTACCATTATAGGTAGCCAATGTGCACCAGAGACTTCTGAAACTGAACGCAAGACGGTTCTTTTCTCTACCTCTGCTTCCCTAGATGTCATTAACCAAAGGTGAGGTTTAGACCTACTCTTGTCTGCAGTCAATTAAAAATGAATGAGCACAATCACATTCTTAACTCGCTCCTTTTATCTCTTTGATGTCCTGAAGAAAGCTTGGAGCCCCCGAAAGTCATTTCATCATCAACAAGACCTTAGTGTCTACAACCATCGTATTTGACTGACAAACACTAAAACTGGTCCTCTAAGCTAGAAACACCAAATCTGTGTCGACAGTGAAAATGTGTTGCATATCCAGTACTGTACATCAATCAATTCTTTTTATGTGAAATCATCTTTGTTGTTTTATTCCTGCCAATGCCAAGACACATGTCCATTTGTTTTCGTTTTTGGGGTAATAATTGTACTGCCCCTTTTCTTAATGAATATTTTTTACTATGTTTCTTCTATTAAACTTTGTTTTATATGTATACATTTGAGTGTGATCCTGTACAAATAGTTTAAATAATTACTAGGTTTTTCACCTGAATAGCCCCCCCCCTTATAAAACCTAAGGGAGGGGTAGCCGGGTTCTCTTCCTCATTTTGCTTTGATACTTACCTTGCCTTCTAGAACAAGGCCCTCCTTAAACAAAAAAGAACGCTACCACCCCTGTCTTTTTCTTGCAGATCCGAGACTGACATCCGTCGGTGGCAATCTGCACACTGTTTGAAGCCTGCAGCCTTTGACGTAGTAGGCATGGCGTAGTTTTAGAAAAATTTAAGCTCAGCGAGCGTGTTTCCAAGTAGCGAACAGAGTGCATGGAAAAAAGGAACTGAGGCCATAGGGCTATATATCTATATATATCTATATATATCTATATATATCTCTATATCTCTATATCTCTATATCTCTATATCTCTATATCTCTATATCTCTATATCTCTATATCTCTATATCTCTATATCTCTATATCTCTATATCTCTATATCTCTATATATGTATATATATCTATATCTATATCTATATCTATATCTATATCTATATATATATATATATATATATATATATATATATATATATATATACTAACCCCGTCATGTCCGGCGAGGGGCAAGTAGAGGCATCGGGCAGAGCCAACATGGAACAGTGCTGTGCCCCCTAGCGGCATACTTTTCCAGAGAACAGCTGCACTGGGATAGGGAGATCATAGGCGAGGAATCCATGGGAGGAAATAATCCATTAGAAGTAGCCAATTCAGTAAGGGTAAATGTGCACCCTCCTGAACATGAGCCATGCCTTCACTGTGGCCATAGCCTGAACTGAAACAATTGACTGTTGGAGAACTGGAGGAATCCAAAATCAGGCAGCCTGATTTGAATATGCATGCATTAATCCTGGAGGTCAATAGTATACATCCACTCTCCCTCCTTAAACGCAGAAATTGGTCCTTGCGTGACCAACTTGAAACAATCTGTTGGAAGAAATGTGTTGAATTTAGAGGGCCATGATCATTCTCAACTCCTTCTCTCCTCTTTTGTCGTTCATTGGAATCATAAAGAAGCAGAAACAAAATAGTTCTGATGAAAAATAAACTATTGCCCTCATTGAGGGCAATTAGGAGAGCGCTACACTTATATGAAGTGTGAATGGAAAGCAGTATCCTAGCCAGACCAACAAGATGGTCCTCGGGACACAGGAAAATGTTTATAAAGGACTCCAGAGAGAATGGAAATGTAGTCCCAACAGGGGTTTCATGACACTGAGCATTTATCATGTCAGAATTTCTATTACTCGGCGGAAGTAGGGGTGTATAATAACCCAAATGACTTTCACTGCCGTTTCTGGGGGACTATAGGGAGGATGAGGGTTGCTACAGAGAGGGGAGTCACGTCCGTCCCTGAAAAACATTTAATCTCTGGTAAGTCCTACCATGGCCACTCTTCTGTTAAAAGTAGTAAGGCCTAGCAGTGGGTTCTCTAATGGCTGGTAGCCATTTTATCCAGAAAGTTCGACTTTTCTTTTGTTAACTTGTCAGTCAATGAGTGGAAGAGATTGAGCCCATGGAACGGGAAGACTACCCACCTCGTCTTGGTCCTCCTAGATGAGTTTGGTGGCTTAGACCTAGGCGCTACTTTGCATTTCCAATCCTGAGCACTTTTCTTCTGTGACGGTGCCCATTTTACCTGCTGCATATTATGTTGTGCGCTACTGGTTAAGTCAGCTCCTGTCCCCAATCAAAAGTCCCCAGCATGCACTAAAGCAGCATGACAAAAGATTTCTAATGTCAGACAGCCAATGAAGAGGAAAGAAACAGGAGTGAAAGGAGTGTGAGAATGTATCTCATTTTAAGCTCAGTGATGCAAGAGTCCGTCTTAAACGCAACATACACAAACATAAGCATATGTGGGGAGAATGCAGATGGAAATCTTTAGGGCAAGGGTTTGCAAGCTGCAGCTCTGCATATTTTCAGGACTACATTCCCATGAATCCTCGATGCCCGGGGCTCATGGGAATTGTCATCCAAATCATCTGGAGAGCCAAAGGTTGCAAATCCCTGCTTAGGTTCTTTACTAATAAAAGCCAACTGAGAAAAGGACTTTTTAAAGGGAATAAATTAGATGTCCTGCTAGGTGCGTCATCTGCACATGTTTAAATTATTTCACCAATGGCATAACAATCATATCTATATTTCAAGGCTGTTCACTTCAAAGGGGGTTTTTCACACACAGCAGATGCACCCGAAACAGATCTCCAAGACACACAGGCATCTCTTTCATCATATATGATGTATGGTATGCGCCTCAAAGGTCTTTGGTCACAGTAGATTAAAATGCAGGACATACATCGTGGACGCTCAATGTAACACACCCAGCCAATGTGCAAGTCTCCTTGGAACTTGGCAAATCGTCTGTTACCATGGCTGCTGCATGCATTGCATATGTGAAAATCCATAAAGAAAAGTGATCTTGATTACATTTTAAGATTGGTAGTTCTGAAGAAAAAAAGCCACACTAGTAACACATTAGAAATTGGTAACCGTTAATTAGCACAACAAAAAACACAATCTTTAATTAAAATATAAAAAGAGTAAAAGTTCTAAAATTGTTCAGTATTTTAGAAGCCAAATGTTTGATTTAATCATCCCTTTGCTTTTTCTTTTTCCTTTCTTAAAAATGAATTTTCTAGAGGGCTTTTTCCCACCTTTGAAATCATGGAATTCTTGTAGGTTATGCCAATACAATTTTAAAAAGTGTTCTGAAAGAAAATAACGTTACAAGTAATTCACACAAGCTAAAAGCAAAAACATCTAAATGGCACCAAGAACAGCAGTGGTCAAAAGAGAAAAAAATACACAATTTGAAAGAATTAAACCTAATTTCCTGGTCATGGAATTTAAGGTGATGAAATACAACATATTCACTTTGTCATATTGTATAAATGATTTATTGTGTGTTCACATCATTTACTTAGACCCCCCTAACAGAAGCTACAATGTAGTTGGGACTGTTGGGTTAGTAAGGCCTTTGTTTGAACTTTAGGAATTAAGTTCAAAAGAGTGCAGACTAAAACAGTATGTCGCTATAAACTCCTTAATTCTACACAAATAATCAAAGAAAACACACAGAATGGTATGCTAAAAAATATATACCATTATAAAATTACACATATAAAATCAGGTAAAATAAGTACTACATGTTAAACAAAACACATAGTAAAACAAAGTGCATGTTTACAAACAAATAATTGGTCAGTTAAGACTCAACCAACACCTAAACTAACTGTTGCCCACTGGTAGACACAACAGGGATAAGGGATGCAAAGACACGGTCAAATTCCAGACAATCCAAACACAGTAATGAAGTCACAATCAGGATCCCATACGTGCACTTACAACACAGTCACACGGATTCTGAACTTTAGGACATAGTATTGTAAACAAATACAAAAAGCACACCATACAGTTAATCTAGTATCTAAAGGAAAGGGAATAAAACACTTTAGAACACCCCCTCAACCTCCGCAGAGGCCACCAAAAAGTCAAAACACAATTCTAGAAAAATATTCACAGTAATATTTTGTATTGTTCCAAAGTAATTAGACATTCTTTGTAGATGGCAGTGGTGTATAATCCTGCAAAAGTCAGTGAAAAATTCTAGTAGTAGGCCTAAAATAAATAAGAAATTAAGGGGGACACGAGAAAAGTGTTGTGAAGGACAAGAATCTTTAAAATAATTTTAGGAGAGTTTCAGGTAAGTTCAAAAGTTCCCCACAGGAATAAAAGAAACGCAGTAGGCACAACCACAGTAATAAGAAAAAAGGAAGATAAGTACCAGTTCAAGACAAGACAGCAATAGATGACAGTCAATGACATAGGAGATCCTCTTGGTGAGCTTGAGCACCAGGTTCCAGCCCCAGCAGCCACAAGGAGATGAGAAGCAAAGCAGGATTCAGGCCAACAGAAGTAAACTGCAAAACAGGATAGAAGGGGACCGGCAGAAACCCTCAACCATGGATACGTCCGAGGATAAGTATCTTGAATAACCCCCAAACCCAGGGCTCGTAGTGAAGTACTCACAGTGGTGGTTTGTGAAAACATGTCTTTAAGTCTTCTATTACAGCAGTTTACAGGACAGGTCACGCGAGGATTTGAATCCCAGACTAACTTCAACCCAGAGAATCCAGAAAACAATTGTCCTTCTTAGAGTGACCCCTAACAACAATGGCGAAGATAGCTCCAGTTGCAGGCAACCAATAAGAAACAAAGGCAGCCAAACAGCAGGAAACCGTCCCATGACACTAAAAAAGGTGGCAGAGACCCATAACGACCCAAATAACCAGGAAAGGTGGGGTATTGGTAGGGCAATATTCTTCTGGACGACCAAGGTGCACAAGTAAGACGGTAAAATGAAAAAGCAACAGAAAAACGGTCCAGAAATGGTCCTAGCACAGATGACCCAGTCCATTCAATGAGGAGGATCAATCAGGAAGGGTTTGGGAGGGCAGGTGAAGTCTGCCCAGTGAGGACATCCAGGAGCCTAGAATTGAAACCGGAGCCAATTGTATGAGACAATCCCAGCCAGTACGTCCAAACCGGGACTGAAATTTGCAGCAGCTTCTAGGTGGATCATCCTCTAGCAGTTAGAAAACTTGCAGAGTTAAACAGAAATCAGGCAAACAAACAGCAGAACCGAAGGCAGGTCAAGCCCTAGATAAGCCCCTATACGTATGGGCTGGCCCAAGCCTGTGTTCCAATCATACAACAGGGTTCCTAAGCAAAGGTTTTGGCAGCAAGCCATTCAGGTTTGGCCCTCCTTGCAGTTTCCAAAGACACAGGAATAGTCAGAAATAGAATGGCAGAGAGCATGCCTTAAAATAAAAAAATGCATTAGAAACCAATGGCTAGCAATTAGGTACATGCGGCTACTAATGAGGTAAATTTGCTTGCACCTCTGGCGAAAACCCAAACTAAATACAGCTGCCACAAGTATACTCCCTAAAACAGTACAGTGGTATAATCACTCTATTGACAAAATGGGGTGCTTAAAAAGCATCCCTGAACTAGAAGCCATATGGACAACCATACGAGCATATACTAAAAAAGGAGTTGCAGTGGCAGGGGCACACTTCAGTAGACGGCCAGAACTCCCAAAATACAAAAAGGGAGACAGTGTGTGTAAGGGGGCCATAAAAGGACAGCAGAACCCTCAGAAATTGAATTCTGTCCCAACAGCCACAATGGCAGCAGTACTGCTGCATGATAAGGCATCACAGCACCTATATTGTAGCAACACCCCAAGGCAGAGCAATTAACATCCCCACGGATAGTAAAACATAAAATGGTAGATCTGTATTGGTGGCCTGCCTGCGAGAGGGCCAATGGCTTCATAATGTGGTTATGCTAAATATAGGATATACCAGTTAACATACAGGATTTCAGTCTGTATGCATCTTATGTACATTAGGGGAAAATAGCGTAGCAGTCATTCTCAGTGAAGTTCTTGATTGCTGACAATTAGGTTAAGTTTAGTGTATTTATTTGTATAGCGCACTTAACCCTGAGGTTACTAGGCGCTTATACTTCAGTACATAGTTACAAGTTTGGTGGACTCGGTTCATGTCTAGCCACAGGCTAACAGTGAACACCAGGAAATCGGCAGTAATGGCCTGTAGAGGCACAGGTGGCAGACCACTGAAGATGCGTAAAATCAGGAGTGGTGGTGAACCGATACCCAGGGTCAACAAATTCGAATATCTGGAAGTCTCTATTAGCGAAAACTGGCGGGGGCTCAGTCATATAGAAAAACAGTACCTAATAATGAGGCAGGCCCTTGGGGGCTTGTCTCGTTTCCAAAATACTTGTTCAGGGCAACCAATCGAAATGATACTAAAGGTGTACCGGGCCCAAACTTAAGCCGCTACTAACTATGGGGCTGCATTGTGGGGTATGGAGAGAGTTACTCCCATTGAAAACATTGAGAACACTTTCCTGATAAAATTGCTTGGCCTACCACAGTCAACACCTAATTATGCCACACATTTGGAACTAGGATGTCCCCACATTGGCTATGAGTGGCAGATGGCTCCTTTGTCACACTGGCTAGCGATATGGACAAACCCAAAAGCCACCCTAACACATTTCATTATAAGAGCTTTGGTCTCCAGCTCAATAAAACAAACAATTCCATGGCTATCATACATCTCAAAAGGTATTTCCCAGCTAAATGCCGAGAATTTGATCTGGCCCTCAACCCTCCTATTGCCCTGCATAGCTAAAAAATATAAGCAATTCTTTTTCGAAATCCTTGTGACAAACGGAGAAACCTCCGCATTGGGGGGTGCTGCGAATAGAAGGCCTATTCTCATATCTACTGCAGAGGGTATTCAGCTGTATTTGCTGCATAGCCATAAGCCCTCGCCTGGCCCTAACACGGGCACGTTTCAATTCCCTATGGCTTGGGGCACGAACAGGAAATTGGACAAATACTGAACAATCATCAGCCTGCCCGTGTTGTCACTGGCCCGAGGAGGACCTATTGCATTTTGTAATGTTTTGCCCAGCCTACCTGGATCTAAGAAGAAAAAACATACCACTGCTCAAAAATGCAGGTTTTAGCCAGATTAGACCTGCTTTGAGGATCGTGTTATCAGCAAACACCACCCTATTAGCATGAGGCTGTGTAGAGTACCTAAGAAAAGCCTGATATCAGCGGAACAAATGTTTTGTAATTTGGTTGAACACATGCATTTATTTTGATTATGCTTTTATCCGGTCACTATAATGACTTTGTATTCATTATTTTTAACTCCTATGAATTGTTTTCTAATCATGATTGTACATTGTATTAATTATGTGTATTTGTAATGTGGTTTATGGATATTTCTCCGAACAAACTTATTTCATGATGATATATTGCAAACAGTTACAGATACAAAGTGATACAGCAATTGACTTGGGTTACATATCAAGTATGGACAGAGTTACAGGAGAAGGCTTAGAGCAGTTAGTGCAGAGTTGCAGGGAGTGCAAGTTAGTTTTTCAGAGCGAAGAGCCAGGCTTTTGCACGGTTTCTGAAGGTTCAAAAGGATGGTTCTGCTCTGAGAAAGTTAGGCAAGGTGTTCTACATAGCAAGTACTCAACCACAACCCTCCCGTCCTCCCCAGTTGTGCCATTTTGTAGTGTTATCAATGAGAAACTGTTAGATCGGATCTACAAGAGGAGTTCCTATTCCCCGGTTTAAGAACAATAAATGTATGCAGCTCAGAAGGATTGCAGAATTTATTCGCCAGGTCAAGTAACGTGGCACACAACAGCCATGCATTCAAACTATTGAACTGACACTTGAAATAGGTTTTTCTGTGTATACTGGCACATGAGAGTCAAGTCAAGTTTGCTTCAAACACAAATATGCAAACTAACAAACAGGTGTGCTGTGGTGTTAGGGTTAAAAGAGGACAGAGTCAAACCTCCTGCCTGTACCAGAGTCCCGCTTATTACCACTTTTGGCTTCTTTAGGTACATACCCGGAGCGGCATTACATCGTTGCTGACCAGGAAAAGCAGCAAATGGAAATCGGAGATGATGTCGAGGAAAACGGAGGATGTGTTCTGGGATAGGTACGTGGCTAAGCAGTGGAAATCCTTTTGAGAAAGAAAAAATAAGAGTGGGAACACCATATTATTTCCAGTGATCAACAGCAATGAAAATATTTTTCAGATTGTCAAGAAGTCAGCATTATTTATCAATGGCTTCTGCGATATAGAAAGCATGTTTTGCAAGAAAAAAAGGTCATGCACAACTATACAGGCCTATTCTAGAAAGATTAACTACCTCACAGAAATAGCAGGTGTACTCTCACTCTTAGTCAGGTTTGCAACACTGGAGGCCCATAATAAATAAAGTCAAACTATGTTTAAACTGCCCTCTCTACTACACAGTCAGTGTATCTAATACAGGAGCACTCACTGTTACATTGGCACATTCTTATCTGCACAGTCTGTACATCTAACAATTTAGGGCATTTACTGGGTTTATACCAACATGGGAAACTGACAGTCTGTATATCTAATACTGACAAGTTACTGTTTTCACTCAAAATAACACTGGTTTGTAAAACTGTGAGCGAGACAGAGGCAGAGTTAGGGTGACAGTTAAGGTGAAATCCAGGAACCGTTGGATTTGTCAAATTTGTACGGCTAAGACCTTTTTAACCATTGGACAGTGTTAGGGAGTTTTATAATTTTTATGCTTCATCGCCTCTCCTAATGAGACCCCCAGCACTTCGTGCTGGACATCTGGGACTTTTTCTGAAATACTGAATGAGTGGAGCCTTTTCCCACTCATTCATTCTTTTGGGCTCTGTCTTTTGGAACTCTATTCTTTGTATTTTACCTGTCCATGGAGTCTATTTTCCCCCATAACACTTAAAGGCATCTGTATTTTACTATTGCAGCACAAAGCTCCTTATGGGCAGTGTTGCTGGGGACCCCCTAGGGCCGTCCTTTGAGATTATTTTCCTTATCCTATAGTAACTACAGTTCTTAAGGATCGAGATATACTTAGTGTATCTCATAAAACTTTAGTCTGAGAGATTGGCCCACATCACCTTATGAGTACCAAGGAAATACCTAGTATCCCCTTTCCATCTGCTCCTGTGACTTTTTAGTCACATAGACAACCTCCTAGTTACGGCTGGTGGCTGTGGACGTGTCCTACCAACTATTGTATGATTTTTTTCTTCTCCATAGCCTCGGTAGTGCACAATAGGGGCACCCAAGTACCAATTTAGGGTCGTCGTTCTTTTTTGCCATTACTAGCGTGGTTGTTCTTTGTTAGCCCTTCTTCTACCATTCATGGAGGGGGAGGCTGGTGTGTTTTGCCTTTGGTGGGAAACCTTAAATATCCCTGCCTAGGCACCAGAGTGTCTGGGCAGGCAGGAAGTGGGGGAGGACATTTTCACCCCCCTGTCCTCTGTCAGAGTGCCTTAACAGAACCAGCTCCTACTGGGGGTCTGGCTGTCCTTATTGGATAGTCAAACGCCCCTTTCTGTAAATTGCTGAGAGATTGCAGAGGAGTGTGTGCTGGAAGATACTATGTGATTATTTCTAAAAAACCTTTGTAGAGAACGCTTTTTTAACCAAACCTTTATAAAGAAAAAACATCCATTTAATTTAGGATGCACCCCAGTCCCATTTCCCGATGCTTTTAACCCCCCAAACCCCTCCACCCCAACCATTTTTAAACCTTACCCCGACCCCCATATTCACAATTTGAAACAAGCATGTTTTCGTTGTAATTGTTTTGGTTAAAGAATCATTCTCTGTTCTGTATTCGTCATAATCACTGGATAACGTGCTGGAACTGTATAAAAGGGGAGGGTCCTGGAGTGAAAAGGAAGTTGACCACTGGAAGCTGAAGTAATCAAAGAAGAAGGCGACCAGAGACGCCTGCAACTCCTTTGCAACACTGAAGAGACCACTGCTGCCGTTTTCTGTGCGACAAAGGAAACCCGAAGAGGATTCCCGACTTCCCTTTGACTAGTGGGAACAACCAGTTCCAGGACGAACTTTGTTTTGAGCCATCTCCCAAGCTCCAAGAGCTGTGGAACCCCAATACCAGGAGACCTGCTGCCGATTTCGAGTGCATTGTTGCGGAAAGGTTGAATCCATCCAAATCCTTGCTGAGCACTCAAGGACACTCAGGCGATCCGATTCAACTCGCACAGGCTCCCTCAGAAGATTGTGGGACTGTAAGAAGCGAAGAAGATTGACCAGGCGAATCACGTCCTTTGTTGGTGCTGCAGAAAAGGCGCCAAAATCGCAGTGACGCCAAAGTAGTTGAGGAAAGCCATGCCAGAGGCCCTCTCTTGAGACTGCTGCTAAGAGATCCCATCCATTTTCCTGCTTTTGTCATTAGACCAAGGAATGCAGGGGTCAGGTCCAGAGCTGCAACATAACAGTGCATTCACCAAAAACGTTTTCTTCAAACCTAAGGTACTGTGGCGGAAAAGGCATTGCTTACCCGATTCCAGAAAGTCATTGGAGCGCATGTAGAGGTGTCCAGGGCAACCCCATCTTACCTCCAACCCAAGCCGAAGCTTGTGTCCCTTTAGCCAGTCCTTTAACAGAGTCTTCAACTTTGGTTAAGTCTTCTTGTATCTTGCTTCCTAGAGACTAGAAAGTATGCACAGGAACTTTTGACTTCTGCTGCTTTTCAAGACTTTAATCCTCTCCGAACTCCCTTTTAGCTATGGTGGCATTTTGGACTTTAAAAGACTTGCTGTGCAGGGAACTGCCTCTAGAACCTGAAGATCTACTACAAGTTAACACTTACCAGCTGTTTTCCTCCCCAAAAATCCCTATGTTATTTGCATATGCTGACTAAATACAATTACTGTGTTACTTTGTGGATGCGCGTAGTTACTGATACCACGGTAGACCTGTCAAAGGCATTCAACAGTTGTGCGCGTTAAGCAACTACCAACTAAGTGGCCTTTTAAAAGTATTGTTAAGTATACCTATGTATGTTGGTTTATTGAGCAAAGTATTTAACAGGCGCTCGTGTAAATATAATAAATCTATATTTTAATATAAATGTATGTGTACGTGTTTCTTTGATGTGCATTGCTAAGGAGATTCAGTGTACTTACTTACAGCTCACATCTTCCTCTTAAGATAAGCCTGACTGCCCTGCCACTCTACCAAGGTCCTTGAGTAGTATAGACTGTTACTAAGAGTTGAGGATCTATCAAACCACTGGGATAGCTTACTAAAGTCTTACCTCCAAGTGGGACTTTAGGAAAACTCCCCTAACAGACAGTACATGGTAACCAACATTATTTCCATATCTCCCATGATGCACTGGTGGTAAGGACCTTAGAATGTTTACAAATGGAAGTTCACCATTTGTTTAAATCTTTTATTAATTGTGGAGGACAGACCAACCAGAAAAGGTATCCACACTTGGGAGCTTTTACACAGCTAAGGCAAACACAAGGTCATGCTCAATCGTGGTTGCTAAGGCCAGGGTCAGAGCTCCTTGAGGACAGATACATTTTCTGGTTGGTCTCGGTCCTCCACTAACTTTCCACAGCAAAATCCTCCATACAGTTTAAAGTGCTTGCTGTGCTGAGGTTGCCTCTTCAACATGGAAAAAGAGGAGGCACCTTATCCTGATTTCCTTATGAAGTGTTTTAAATTTGGCAATTTCCTGTACATATACATCACTCCAGTTACAGGTCTCCCCAGGCTTTTGTGGGCAATGAGCAGCATTTGATTATCAAATGAAATGGTGAGCAACAGTTGTTACTCGACAAAACATATCTTTCAGGTGGAGGCAAAATGACTGTAGCCAAAACTATAACAGGAGTAAATTGAATATTAGAAATAGAATGCGTTAATGTGCAGCAACTTAACAGTACGTTGAGGTGCAAATCTAGGCAAAGTGAATTTGAAATAGTTTTAAACTTAATTTGAGATTAGCTTTGTGTTTAATGTAAGTGGTAAATGGGGCCCTCAAACCATATAGGATTTAAAGTACACTTTACTAGGGCTTTAGGGTTATTATGGAATATTCGTAAAGTGTAGTGGCAAACCATTAATTTTTAAGCACATCAGGTCAGTAATATTAGTCCCATAGTGGAGCAAAGATCACTGCACAGAGTGGTATGGGAATTCTACCTTTGATATTTGCAGGAATGTATTGGCATTTTATTTACAGATTATTAACAGTAAATTCCTTTCATTGTAATTAAATGTCTTCAATCATGGACAATTTAGCAAGCATCTGTTTATTTGCACACTATCCAAATGCCAGATGGGTAAAGTATCTAAAAATGTTTTCATCAGGACACTGCAATGAGTATGGAACATTTCTGACAAATATAAGTGATTGCATCAAACACAAATCTTGCTTGTACAAATTAGGCAAATGATTCAAAGGTGGAATGTTGGGCATGCATTCCACCTATTTGTCACTGATCCACTTGTTAACAGCTCATAGGATCAGAAGAAGTCAATTACTAATTCGGAAACCAACATGGACATCTGTGTCACTTATGCCCATCCAGCCCCAACCAAACACCTTGTTGAGCAGCAAAGGTATTTCTGACTATACTGAAGGCCAGATACGTACAATAGGGTGGCCGCTCCTTTTCAGTACAAGCAAACAAACTTTGGAATCATCTACCCACTCACATCTGCCATACCTTAAACCACTGAGTTTTGTTGTAAAACATTTCTATTCTCACAGTAATTAGGTTGGTACATGTTTGAGGGTTTTTCAGGGGGCCAGGATGCCCTTGTTTATTACACAGCGCAGCACACAACGCGTAATTATCATAGGACCACCATAGCATACTATTGGAGTATGAAACATTTCTAAGAAATTATGTGACTGGTGTGCATTTATTATTTTATTTATTTTAATCTGTGTAAAACGCTGCATGCCGATAGGCCTCCGAGCGCACAAAGAAGACAAACAGGGGTCAGGCATCTGAGGATCGGTGATCAGGGAGTGTGTGTGGGGAGGAACAGAGTTCAACCTGGGTTAAGGTTGAACAGGTAAGTTTTAATTTGCTTCTTAAATAGTGCCAGGTTATTAGCCAAGCGTATAAGCCCGGTAAGTGAGTTTCACTGCGACGGGCCTGGATGTCGAATTGTGCCCCCCTCCCCAAATTGTGGCAGCTTGTATCTGGGCTGTGCCAGGGTGGGGTAGGCGGAGGAACAGAGCCATCCCCTGTCGTCTGGTTCATCACTCGATCAATTAGTTATGTTGGGCAAGCATTGGTACGGAATTTAAATGACAGCGTCAGGATATTGCGAGTGATCCTGTGTTGAACTGGCAACCAATGTAAGGTCCTCCTGGCGTCGGATACATGAGCACATTTGAACATACCATGGATGGCCCGAACTGCATTATTCTGTGCAACCTGTAATGCTTGTATAATTGTGCGTGTTGTACCAGCTAGGAGGTTATTGCATTAGTCGAGCCGGGAGTTTATTAGTGCAGAAGCTAATAGCAATTGGTTCTCGATAGTAAGAAATGGGCGGATGTAGTTTAATAACTTTGAGATGAGGCCACAAGCGGATCAGATGTGGGAGACATGCTGACTCATGGGTAATTCATCGTTAAGGACAACCCCTAATGTCTGGACTTTCTTGGACACCTTCATAATATTACCCCCGATGCAAACTTGGCGTAGGCCAGGGCCACTTTACTAAGGTGGGCTCTGGTTGCCACGATCAGAAGCTCCGTTTTATTACAGTCCAAAGCAAATGAGTTGCTTGCCATCCATGCCTGGACTGCGTCGTTGATTTTGTTTATGGCCGCCAGTTCCTGCTCATATTTCCCGCTGAGCTCAAGTACGACCCGAGTGTCAACAGCACTGTTCATATAATGTACACTCAGGGCGTCCAGTAAGTCGAGCAGGGGCCCGATGTATACGTTGACCTGGGTGTGCGACAGGCAACAGCCCTGGGGGATGCCACATGTTTGAAGAACTGGGCGGAAACTTTCTTCGCAGACTGCTACCCGGGCGGTCAGAGGGCAGGGAAATTGGGATATCCACTGCGATGCCTGGTTGGAGCAGTCTACAATCTCCCTGAGCCTTGTCACCAGTAGAGAGTGATCCAACAGGTCTAAGGCAGCAGAGAGATCCAAGAGCATCAGCAAAGTGGGATGACCTCTGTCCGCTATGCCAGTCCCGGTGGATTTAAGATCTAGCATTCCGGTTTCCATCCCGTGCTGAGCTCTACAAATAAACATTTTGCATGTACAATAATACCAAGTGGAACTTTGATAATTGAGGACCGTGGGGCATTCATGTTACTCATTTGTCAATTGTGCAGCAGCCAAGTCTGGTAGCATCCATATTTCATACTATAGGGGTACAGAAGAGAGCCCCATTGGTTACAGTGGTTGCTGAATAGATACCTGCTGCAGCCAAGGTGGACTGGACTTGTAAATGTGGGTACAATGGATGCTTTTACAGATGATTACAGCAGCAGTACCATTGTTCTTCCCTGTGCTTGCCAGGTTTGCCTAGTTGTTGGCCCCTGGTTCTCTTCAATATCCACCTTATTAGTTAAATCCTCATGAGGCCTTCCTAAACTACAGCCTCAATAACCACATCATGAGGCTCCCACTACTCTCCCTGTGCGGTACTGACCCACGTGGCCACCCACTTTGATAGACTAGAGCACTGACAGCATATTATTTCAACCCTACTAACTTCTGCTCCTCAGGCAACCATGACGATGCCTCCACAACAAGTAATATGTAATCTGTTTGCTGGGACAGGCCGTTTAGCTAGTTTTCACTCCTTTTCTGGCATTCTTGTTGCATCACTGTAGCAGCTTCTCTTTCCTGGCCTCCAAACAGGAGCCTAGATCAACATTTGAGGGTGCTACAAGCAACTTACATTGGGCACATACACACACACACACGCATTTTCAAAAATTGATTAGCAGAGGTTGCTAATTAATATTTTCTTGATAAGCAAACAAACCAGTTAGGTTAGCAACGTTCCACTAATATTTTTAATGTCACCAGAAGTTATTTGTAGCCAAGACATAAAATGAGAAACAATACAACAGTTTTGTGTACCGGTGAAGACATTAGTGCGAGGAGTCAGAGCTTGCAAATTCTTTAAAATTCCACTAGACCTGCAAGTTGAGTAACTTAGTTTAGCTACTTGACCTAAGAGAAATGCACCCAACCCATTGCAACATAAGACAACAAATTGAAATGTGCTTTCTGTAAAACGTTGCATTCACCACAAACCCCCTTTATGTTTGGCACACTGCTGCCTCCCAGAGGCCATCCATGCATAGTGGAACTTTTGAGATTTACTGCAAAGTAAATGTTAAATGTTTCAAACATCCCCTGAAAATGGTTCTGCTCTTCATAAAACCTACTCTACTACACGAGTGGGTGAAAAGACTTTGCAAGCCCTGGATGAGTGTCTGTAAAAGGTTAGCTGCATGAATGGACACAAATAGTTATGATAAAAAGGCTCTGAAAACAATTTGGCCATCTCTCGCCTTCAGGAGCCAATTTATAATCATAAAGCAAAGCAAACTCTGGTGGCTAACTACAGTGTTATTGTATTGCAGTAGGTCTGTAGATTTATCGCGTTGATGCAACTATTGATCACTACTTTGCATAAACATCTAGTTAGTTTTGTGTAATCATTATGTAAGAGGAAAGGAAGTACGAGAACAAGCAGAGTGGATGGCATAGCATGCACAAAACTAAGCAAACTAGGTGGACTATTGTAGTTTGAAGCCATCTCACTTTCATGGGAGCTGGTATAAAGCAACAGGGTGATGGGATAGAATGTCAATGTATAGGATCAGCTCATGGATTGAGCACCAGTTGCAGATAAATGCAACAAGCAGGTCAAACAACTAGGTTTGCCATCAAAAGCATTTGGCTGTGTGATCATGCACATTTTCAAAAGTGTTCCCTTATCAATATGATTCCTCTTCCCCAACAAAATAGGATATAGCTGACACTTTGAGACTTGGATACATGAACCTAAACTTTACGGTAAAGCATGGAGTCAATGCAGTTTTTTTTTACAGAAGCAATTCTGTAATTATGTATTCTGTAACAGCTTACATTTTTAGGAATGGAATTGCATGACTCTTAAAAATAGAAAAGTGAACATATACTGGTCTTTACCAGACAGGATATAGATACTTAATAACAGTAACATCCCGATTACGTCTAGTTTGCAATTATTTGAAAAATAGAAACATTATCTTGCCCACACAGGCCTTTGGCACTTAAGATTATTGTTGTACTCACTCTCCATTAGCCCCTTTGAACTTTCAGTGAAAAGATGGTGGATAGAGTCCTGAGAATAAAAAGTGAGGAATGCAAGACATGCTGTGCTTTTATTGAGCGGGGTAACCTAAATAGCTAGCTTTGCTACACAAGTGACAATTTAATTAGCCAATTTACAGAATTGCATAGCAAATTCCTATACGACACTCCTTTTTTGTTGCTTTGCGCGCACACACACACGACAATTATTACATACCTGTAATCGTCTTTCTGATCTGCTTACATTCACATGCTTTGCATAAGGCCGACATCTAGTGGATGGTGCGGAGGATTACATAATAGTATCTTTAATTTCGAAAAGGGACGTCGACTGGGCGTTACTGTAATACTATCCGTACTGTGGCGGGTACTGTATCCATGATCCTCACGTGCAGAGGTCCTCAAATAATTTATTCTGAGCTGAGGTTGTGTGGCGTACATAGTGAAGTATTAATGTAAAACATGGTTTGAAAAACCTCAGTCTATGGTGCTTCTACTCCAACCGAGGGGAGGTTGGGTGCGCGCATGTGAATCTAAGCAGATACAAACATTACAGCTAAGATGGCGCAGCAGGTAAGGCACTGGTTGCTGTGATCTGTAGGTTGCAGGTTCAAAATTAGTCTTGATTGACTTAGCCTTTCATCCTTCCGAGGTTGATACAGTGAGTACTCATTTTGATTGGGTGGTAATAATGTTACATATGTGCTATGTAAAGCGCCTCGGATCAAAGCGCTATATAAATAACTAATTATTATATAAATATGTAATATTTGTCTTCTGAGGCTTGTGGATCTGCTTAGAATCATATGCTTTGCATAGACTAGCAAGCAGTACCAGAAGAAGTTGGTGGGTTGATGGAAGGAATCGGGAAACCAAATGTTTAAGCACTGCTGGTCCGACCTGTGAGTCTCAACACAATGTTGTGTGAAAGTGTATACTTCACTCCATGTGGCCGCACTGCAGACAGCTTCTAGTGAGCAATGCATGCTAATGTAGCCCATGTACCACATGTTGAATGTGCCTTAGGCGTAAATGGCAGTGTACGGTTTGACAATGTGTATCAGTGCTGGAGTCATTTTACAATCAATCCAGAAATAATAGCCTTTGAGACAGTGTCCCCCTTCTCTTCCAGCTGCTACGGAAACAAAGAACTGTTCTGTCTTTGAGTGGTTTAGTATTGTTGAGTTTGTACAGGACCAAGATCCAGAGGCTGGAGTGCCCTCTGCCATGAATTTTGTGGATTTTGAAAGAAAACTGTCAGTTCAATTGGCTGGGCGACGTGAAACTTAGAAATGTATTTAGGAGAAAATCATGGATGAGTTCTTAAAACCGCCTTGTTTTTGTGTATTGTGACAAAAGATTCTGCCACGGATAATGCCTGAAGCTCACTTACTCTGAATTTACTCTTTGAATAAAAGTAATCGCCATGAGAAAAGCGACCTTGTAAATGAAATCTTTGAGGCTATCTTTATGCATTGGCTCAAAAGGGTGGCCCAAGAGCTTGCTTATAATATTTAAATCCCAATCAGGGGTTGGATTTGCAATTGGCGGGTAAAGTCATATGACTCCTTCCATGAAGGCTAGGACGACTGGGACTCTCCACCCAGAAACCTTACTCTCAGAAGTGGTACAAACAGATAGAGCTGCAAGAACTTTCTGGTATAAGCAGATATAGACTGACTTTTAATGAATTAAAAACAAGACCCGAGTCTAATAAGGGCAGTAAGTAGTGCATTTTATGTGATGTCAATAGGTTTGACATTTGATTTTTTTTGATACCATGCTGCAAATGGTTTCCATTTGTTAAAATAGCAGTGTCTAGTGTTGGGTTAAGAGGATGCTTTTAGAATTTCCACTCATCAGACAGGCAAATTAAGGTGATCAAACTCTGTGAGCCAAGCTGCTAAATTGGTTGTTTGGGGTTGTGGATGAAGGGTTAACCCCTGATTCTGTGTCAACATATTTTAAGGACATGCTAGTTTCATCGGTGGGAAAATGACATCTTGAGGAGATGGGAAAACGACATCTGATGAGCCCACATTGGAGCTATTAGGATTGTTAACTTCTCCTGGTGCATCTTGTGGATTTGTCCATTTAACAATAGGGTCGGAGGAAAAGGTTTAGCAAATATCCTTTGTTTCCTTCTGTAGAAACCTAAAGGTATAATTTAGGCATTTCACATTTTCTTTTGTGGCAAATGGATCCATGTCTGGTTGCCCCCTACGTGGGAAAACGTTGCTTAGAATGTCCACATTTAACTCCTACTCATGTTCTGAGAGCAGATGCGTGCTGCCATTTAGCGTGTCTGCTAGGCAGTTGCGTTCCCCTGGAACATGCTGGGATAGGAGATGTTCTTCTTTGGAAGTTACAGATCTTCTGTGCTAATGTGGACAGGCTGAGGGAGTGAAACACACCCTGTCGATGTAAAACATGGCCGTTATATACTATCTGTAATGATAAGCACATTCTTCCGAATTAGTTGATGTTGGAAATCTTGCAGCACCTTTACTGCCATGGGACTCCCCCCACCCCCCAGTGGCAAGGCCTCTTTTGGCGATTTTGGTATTTCGCCATTCAATGCCTTCTAATGTTTTCTGTTTCATTAACCCCTAAGTGCCAAGGACGAGGTATCTCGTCCTTGGCAACAGGGAAGTAAACCCAAGGACGAGATACCTCGTCCTTGGCACTTAAGGGGTTAAAACTGCCAGCAACTTTAAGGTGCTGATAGGTTTCATGGCATGTTTGCATGACCACATGCCCTGTGCTGTTTGGTGGAGACAATGGGTTACGCAACCTGAGCGGGATGAGACTGTTGCGATTGTAAGGTGTGCTGGTGGAGTGACAAAATTTTTCCCTGTAACATGTCCAAGACTGAGAGCTGATACCAGTTTGCGAAACCATCACTAGATCATCTCAATTACCCCCTGCCTGCGACCATTGTTTTTCTAACAACTTTTGCATCAGACGCATTTGAAGCCCTGCATGTGGCACGATGAAGATTCATGACGCTATCATGCCGAGGAGGAGCATATACCAAGTTATTTGTTGGATTAGGTTTTGAACCTTCTTGTTGGAGTGAAAGACCAAGGCTGTCTTGTTCGAATGACTGTCCCTAAGTATTGTTTTTGCTGACTGGAAATCCCTCCTTTGTACAGAAAATTTGTTTTCTCTGTGTTTAGCTGACATATTTCTTGTGTTTCTCCTGTTATTAGCCAGTCGTCCAGATAAGGGTACACTGGTATACTTTCACTGTGCATGTGCAGTGATACCGCCGCTAATACCTTTATGAATACAGATGGGGCTGATGCGATCCCCAAAAGGCAGCACTTTGAATTGATAATGCGCGTCACCCTCTTTGAAACACAAGTATTCTCGTTGTGCAGGCAGCATTGAAATATAAAATGTGCATCTTTCATATCCAGTGCTGCCATAAAGTCTCTGTTCTTGAGCAGTAGGATGACTTCTTGAAGCGTTGTCATCCTGAATTTATGTGGCTTTACATAAGTGTTTGCTGGCCTTAGGTCAAACATGTTTTGTCTGGTCTTTCATTGAAACAAGGAAGTATACAGAATAAATACCCTTGTTTACCTCTGATGGTGGAATGGGTTCTATTGTTCCCTTTTGTAGCAGTATCTAAATTGTCTTGTACAATCGGCAGCTGTTCTACTGGTATTCTTCTGTGTCTTGGCGGGTGATTGGGCAGTTCTTGAAACTCAATGCAATACACGTATTTTTACCATTGACAGCACCAACTTGTCTGTGGTGATGCCCCTACCATTTTTGGTGGAACAATGTTATGCGACCCCCTACTAGAGTGATATAGAAGGGGAACAGGGAGTCATTGTTTTGCAGAGCCTGCTGAACCGCTTGAGGTTTGATTTCTGCCTTTGCCCCTTCTGAATTGCCTTGGAAATGATAACTGAGAGGAAGACTATTGACCTTGGTTTCCGAACCATGAGGAGGAACCTGCACCAGAGGAGCACGTTGTCTCAGTGGCAGAACTTGAGTAGCTTTGGCCACGAAAACTGTAGGCTTGATTGTGCTCCCCTCTGCTGAAAAGGACATTTTGAAATTTGATTCAATGTCTTCAGTGTTTCATGGTCTTTTTCGCAGTATTTAGGGCCTGACAGCTTTGCCAAATAGAACCTAATTTTCTATTGGCATATTTAAAAGGGTAGCTCAAGTCTCTGCTCGAAAGCCTGAGTTCCTGAGCCACGCATGTCTTTTTAATTAATGTGCCCTCGGCAGTATCTGCTGCGTCAATGGTGTTCTTAAGTACTGCGTGCCAAGGAGAATTTAAACGCCACAGATATCTGCTTTTGCATTGTGACACACAACACCTTTTGTGCAGTGCCACTAGACTTCTCATAATGTTGAACTACATTTTCTTGGGTGAACTACTGTTCCCAAGAATAGTAAGATGACCCCTGCCTTACCTTTTCCTTTATGGTCCAGCACACACCACCCTATGTGGAGTGCTGGGGGGTTTACATAGTAACTCCTTTATCCCACTCATGTAACATTCTGTTACACTAACTCACTTGAATGGCTGGTGGGTGGCAGTGGTTTCTTTTTTACTACCTTGTGCCATGCATCTGCAGACAATCCTCAGCTGCAGTACAGCACCCAAGGGTAACCATATTCCCCAAATGGCCCAGTCTTCTTTTTTCACCATTTCTAGTCAGTTAGTTTCTTCTGGGCTTTTACTCTGTTTGAATCGGGTTTGATTTCTTTGTGTGTTTTGCCTTTGGCGGGCTTCAACCCTGAAGCCTGCCCAGGCTCCAGTGTGTCTCAAAAGGCAGGAAGTGAGGGAGGGCGCTCAAACTTCCCTGTCCTTTGTCTCTAGGTGTGCCTGAATGAAACCAGTTCCGATTAGCCGTCTGGCTGTCAAGAAGGACAGCCACCCTGTCGGGTGATTGACAGCCTAGGTCTGTGAATGAATGGGAACTTGCTTAAAAGGAGAGGTTTTTGGGACTAGAGGCAGAGTCGACCAGTGGAGGACAAAATCCGACAAAGACATGAAGAGACGTTAGCAGCACACTCCTGGACCGCAAAGTGCCTGGTGAAGCCCTGCAGCTACGCTGGTCCAGTTTTCATTTCGACACAAGAAGATCCGTACGGGACGGCTTCCTTCCTTAGGCTGATGGGACCAACTAGCCTCAAGTCAGACTCCAATTTGGCACAACCACCGACTTGCCGTGACCCCTGACCATCATCGAGTGCATTGTCTTCCGAAGTTCGAATCCGGCCACAACTTTGTGTGCTTCCAGAGGACCCTACAGAAGCAGGAAATCTTCATCCAGATTTCCCTCACCAGAGTCCAGGACGGAGGGATCAAGTAACTTCTAACCAGAGCGGTTCATTCTTCTTTGACGCAGAGAAAAAGGCGCCAAAACCACAAAGACGCAGAATCAAGGAGAATCCATTGCTGCAGAGAGAGAGTGTCTCTCTCTCGAGATCCCGCCAGACTTCTCCCTTTCATCACCACGACCAAGGACCAGGAACAAGGGTCTGCTGCACTGCAACCAGAAGGCATCGGCCTGGAACACATTCTTCAGTTCACAGGTACTATAGGGCTTGGGGTACATCAACCTTTTGCCATTTGAGGTGCTTCCTACCTTAGGCAGTGCTATTTTACCCTCTTCTGAGGTGACAACTCACTTGCACGGGCCTTTCAGCTTCTTTAAGGTTAAATCTCTTGCGAGTTGCTGTGATTTTCTGTTTGAACTACTGACTGTTTAAGAACATTTTCTAAGAAGAGAGCATCAGAACCTTGAACTAGCCCATTGACTTTGGCTGTCCTGGCTCCCTTACAGACCCCCGTCTGTACATATTGGCTTTGTCAGTGCTTGTTCCCTTACAGGTTTTAATTGCTGAACACTATTATTGCTGGGATAAAAGACAGCCTGCATCCCCTTATGGGAGAATCTGTTTTTTGTAGAATACTAGTATGTTCTGATCTAACCATAACCTTTACCTCCATTATAACTCAATACTGCAAAGGTGATCCAAAATAAGTTTTATTACTGACCTCAAATGACATCACTCAGTGTGCTGGAAAATGTATAACATATGAAAGAATTACTCACCAGCTATATTAAACACTTTTTGAATTGAATCTTAACTTGGGATTAATGTTACTATTAGTTGCTGCTTTTTAAAAATGCTTTAAATAGCTTTGTGTATATATCAATAAATATTTATACTATAACTAAGCGTGTAAGTGTTTACTTGGATACCTGCATTTACTGATTTGTTATTGTTATGTTAACAATATAACATAACATAACAAGTGTTAACTTGGATACCTGCATTTACTGATTTCATTGTACAGCTCACATTACCCCTCTTAAGGTAAGTCTGGCTCTTCAGTCACACTACCAACTTGTGTACTAAAGGCCTATATTAAAAGGTGGTGTACCTAATAACAAGAGATACGTCTTGTGTAGTCCCACACCAGTTACACTGCATCAATTCTTACCTAGCACTGCATTAGCAGTTTGATTCCCTTCTGATAAGGCGTTAAACATTTCAGATATTTAGAGGCTCTTGTACGTTACGATATATGTAATTTATAACGTGACTGTACACAAGTGTTTCTAGGCGTGACAAGACAAGGGAGGGAAGACAGAGGGAGGACAAGACAAACGATCTTACAAGGCCTTTTGTCATTCAGATTGTGCAAGTGCAAGAACGAGACGTGCAAGGGGAAAGGGAGGGGGGGGGGGAGTGCGAGGGGAGGGGAAAACAGGGCAACAATGCTCTGAGTAAGTGCAGCCAGGGCAGTGCGGCTCTGGTAGTGCAAGGAGAACAAGGGACTCTACAGTTACAGCCCCAAAGTACGTGGTAGGCCTGGAGGCAGTGCAAGAGTGACTGATCAAGAAAGAGCCTGGTACCCAGTGAGACTCTGACAGTAGCCACGCAACAAGTCGTTACACCAGTCAGGTAGGTCGCAGGGGAGGGAGAGAGAAAGCAGAGGAGAAGAGGAACGTTTTCAGCTGCTTCTGAAACTGGCTCAAGTTTGAGAGGGGCAGGGAGGCCATTCCAGAGGGAGGCATCTGCAGAGGAGAGATCTCTACCCCCCACTCTCTGCCTGTAGAAGCGTCAACCCATAGAGAGTTGGAGGTAGCTCAGCAAAGGGCTCAAGAAGGAAGGTATTTTGGAAGAGAGCGTTCAATGTAGTGAGGGCCCCGGGCCCAGAAAGCCTTGTGGACAATGCAAAGGGTCTTGAACTTGATCATTTCAGCCACCGGGAGCCAGTGGAGAGATTTCAAGGCTGGAGAGATACGGCCCCTGGGCTTGAGGCCAAGGATAAGTCTGGTATCCTGTTCTGGATTAGTTGCAGGGGGCGGAGATTAGAGTAAGGCAGATTGTGAAAGTCTGTTGCAGTAGTCCAGCCTAGAGAGAGCCAGGGCTCTGGAGACAGTTAGCCTCTGGGGGGGAAGTGAGAAAGGGAAGAGTCCCTTTGAGGAGATATAGCTGGTAGTCAGACTTATTGGCAACATCCGAGATGTGAGGAGAGAGAGTGGAGTTGATGTTGAAGATGACACCAAGGTTTTTTGCCTTGCAGGAAGCCCAAGGAAGAGGGCCCAAGGTGGGCGGCCAGAGTGAAAGAGGGAAAGAAGAGGTCCCAATGAGAAGTATCTCAGTGTTACTGGCATTAAGACCGAGATCGTTGGAGGCGCACCAATCCTGAATCGCGGATAGTCAGGAATGAGCAAGAGAGGAGGCAGAAGGGATCCTGAAGGAAAGCAGAGTGTCATCCGCATAACACTGAAAGTTACAGGAGAAAGTAGAGATCAGGTGGGCCAAAGGGGCCAAGTAGAGCATGAAAATCCAGGGTGAGAGGATAGAGCCCGGGGGAATGCCACAGGTAGAGAGAGCGAGGTGGCGGAGAGAAATGGACCAAGTTGGACCTGGGAGCGGCGGTCCGAGAGGAAGGTGGTCAGCCACTCCAGAGCCTGATCCGTGATACTGAGGTTCTCACAGAGTTGATTGATCAGGAAGGCGTGGTTGACCGCTTCGAAAGCAGAGGAAAGATCTAGGAGGATGAGGACAGAAGGAATGCTGGAATCAAGGTTATAGAGCAGATGTTCACAGGTGTTCAGGAGAGCAGTTTCCATGTCTCTGGCACCTCTGAAGCCAGACTGATGGTCATGGAGACAACCAACAGATTCAGTATGGAGAGTAAGCTGGGAGATGGCCAGCTTTTCCAAGAGTTTGCTCAGGAAAGGGGTGATGGAGATTGGGTGATAGTTTGCCAGGCAGGTAGGATCGGCAGACGGCTTCTTGAGGAGGGGATGCACAAGGGAATGCTGAGGCCGAAAGAGTAATTACAAAAATCGGCCAAGGCTGGAGTGAGGGTGTCAATATGGTCCTTGATGGTTCTGGAGAAGAGGAGTACCTGTTTGGATGAAACTTTCATAGATCAGATTTGTCTAGAAACCTCATCAGGTGTCAGAGAGAAAGAGGAGAAAGGAGGAGGAGGAGAGGGATAAATGGCCAATGGAGGGCTGAGAGACGAAGAGGGAGAGGAGAGGATGTCCTGAGTTTTAGCAGAGAGGTGAGAGGCCAGAGCCTTGCAGAGGGTCTGGGAGGGAACCGGAGAGGCAGAGATTGAAACAGGATTGGCCAGTTCCATGCAGATTTTAAGGAGTTTGGCAGTGTTAGAGGCCGCAGAGATGCAGGCTTGAATGTGTGCTCTCTTCTTGGACAGGATAGAGTTTGTATTGCCTTTGGAGCAGGCGGCAGCCCAGTTTGTCAGAGGATGCGCCCGAAGCCCCCCACCACCTCTCAGCCACCATGCACTTGTGTTTCAGGATGGCGAGGTCGGAATCATACCAAGAGTTGCACTTGGAGGTATGATTAAGCCGGATTCTCATGACAGGGGCAAGGATGTCCAGAGTGTTGGAAATAAAAATATGCAGATAATAAAGGGCTGTGTAAATCAGTCGTAGGAGTAAGAGGAGCAGAAAAAGTAGCGGCAGAGGCATCCTCTGACGCACGCTTAATGGGCCGAATGACCGAGAAGGTACGTGGCAGTGTGGGGGGTGGGAGGCTTTGCCTGAGGGATAGAGCGTTTCAAATGAGATGAGGAGAGTAGAAAGTGGCCAGTCCAAGAGAGGAGTGGTGAGAGGGTTAGTGAGGGGGGATGTCTGAGGTGATGAGAACATCCAAAGTATCTCTGGCAGTGTTTGTCAGGCCAGAGGGCAGAATGGAAAGAGTGTGGCAGAGGTTGTGGAAAAGCCCAGTGGAGAGATTAGTAGAATCCAGCCGGATGTTGAGATCTCCATTAGATCTCAGTTAGCAGTACGTTCCTCTACATGGTCCCAATGAGCTCTATTAAACTAGCCGTTAAGGCTGTGTTGTTGGCCATGCACATTTGATATACTGCAGAGATTGCAACTTTTCTGCCTAGATCAAAAGCCTTTTACTTTCCTTTTCAGGAGGGGCCTCAGATGTAGCTAAAGGGGTACCTGCACTTTTGCGTGTTGTGGTTACGATTAGAGAGTCTGGTTTTAAATTACCCCCGATAAAGAGAAGGTTGGTAAGCACTGGTTTGCATCTTTTTTCTACTCGTGGGTTAACTGGTTTGGTTAATACTGCAGTTGACAAGGAGGGGTCTAGTCGACATTTTACAGATTTAAGCAAATGTGAGGTATTGGCTAACCTCCTTTTTCTCGTAGGGGAAGTCATCAACAAAATCTGTGTCTTCCTCCGGTTCATATGTATATTTTAAAATAATGGGCTGCTTTCCTAAACAGGTTATTATGCAATAAATTGTCATTAATAGGCGAAGAGGAGATGGGGTCCTCAATACCTGGTGAGGGCACAGGGAGGTCATCTAGGTCTCAATTTGTGTTATCCTCCTCAAAATCTTAATCTTAATCTGTGTAAAGCTCTATTTCTACTGGCTCCTCACATGGAACAGAAGGTTAAGTTCTTACCTTCTTAGACAGCACCACCGCCTCTAAAACCCCCAGTTTCTGTTTAATAGTGTTTTTCTAAGCACTCCATAAATGAATCCATTTTGTTCATGTTTACCTCAAATCTTTTTTTGTGTATTCCCCTGGAGAGCCTAAGGGTTCTTGTGGTGGAAAACCAACATTTCCTAGTGTTTTGCCCTGTGGTTGTTTCTTCTGTTTGAGACGATCAAAGAAGAATTTGCCTCGATATCCTTCGGTGTGGAGGTGGTCGGCGTGGGCGTAAGCTTTGGTCCATGCATTGAGTGAGCAATGTCAGGAACAAATGTCCTTTGTTCAACTGACACGGAAGGCGTCAAAGTTGCTGTCTCCGCTGATGATTTCAGACTCATCGACCGAAGTATAGCAAAAAGTTCCAGTGGATGAAAGTGTGTAATGCTGTAATGTGCTTTGATTTGCTTGGCGTTCCTGTGTAGGGCGTCAAAATGTTGCTGTGAGAGGGTTTAGTGTATTTAGTCATGTTGCCAGGTGAAGTGTCCACAGCAGTGTGTGGTGCTTGCCGTTCAGAGCTAGGACTGGCCTATGGAAATCCTAAGATTCCTTATCCGATATCTCTTTGGCTTCCAAAACGGTACCAGACGGTCCTTTTTTGTCTCAGACTCTTCCGTTTGGGCAGGGTAGTCCGAAGATGCCTCAGCCTGCATTGCAAAAGCCACCCAGCGCTTCAACTGCCTATCTTTGACCATTTTAGGCTCTCAACCCAGTCCCTCTTCCTCCTTGTCCCATTTCCATTTCCTCAACCCCATACCTCTTACTTGACCCTCTTCCCTATCCCTCTTCCCACTCTCTTAACTCTTCCTCATCCGTCACCAGTCCCTCTTCGCAGACCATCTTTCCAGTATCAGATAGCCTTCCCTTGTCCAAGTCCCTCTCCCTCATCAAAATCCCCCATCCAAGTACCAGTCAGTCTTCCCTATCCCATTCCCTCTTCCTCATCCCAGTCCCTCGCCCTTCGTCCTCTGCTCTCCTCCCAGATTCTCTTCCTCGTCTGTCCCTCTAACCTCATCCCCTTCCCAGTCCCTCCGCCCACTCCCGTTTTCCTCCTCCTGGTCCCTAGTTGCCCAGGTCCATAGTTGCCCAAGTTGGCCAGGTCCCTAGTTGCCCAAGTTGGCCAGGTCCCTAGTTGCCCAGTTCCCAGCCCCCTTTCCCCCCGTCACAGGCCACCTTTTTCTATGAAGCCAGATTCATCAAAAAATAGTTCAGTTCAGGGTATCACACGTCTCATCCTTTCTCTGGGGACAGGGAGCTCATTTTCACGAACTTTCTGGCTCCAATAATGTTTTCCCTAGACAGGGAAGGTTACAAGGAGAGGGCACTAGCCTAGTGCCCTCTCCTTGTAACCTTCCCTCCTTTCATTTATGATCTTGCTCAATCCCTATCAGAGGATCTTGCTGTTAGTGATAGAACATATGGAGGGCATGTGGCGTTTCTTCTAGGTTAGTGATCCTGAAATCTTATCCTTGGAATTCACAAATAAGGGGGAAGGTATATCCCCAGTGACATCTTATTTTGTGAGAAGTCTGGGCGAAGAGATCCTGAAAGAGCCAGATAGTTGAGGCTTCATAATCAATAGTTTCCACTTTTCTGGCTTTGTCTTTAAAGTAATGGCACTTCACCACCACAGATCTCCACGTGCCCTGTCACTGCTCAAAACCTTATCACCTTAATAGTCAAATAGCGCATTTAAGAAGTCCTTCACTTTCCTCTCTACTTATTCAGGAGTCTCTCCTTTTTATTTGAGGCCTACAATTGCCAGATTTGTTATGTTCTCATTTTAAATATAATTAATTCAAGTACCAGCTCCACTTCCCGAGATTCCAAAATCCAACAACATGGCCGCATATTTAATTTCCAAGAGATCAGTCGAAAGTTCATTATTTCCTTCCTCAGTCTTGTCCACTCTACCTTGTAAATCTCTAATGGAGGACTGGATGTCTGCTCGCATTGCCTTTTTTCCATTTAAGATGTCTAATACATTGGTCCGTGGCCATGGCTTTTTCTGCCCACATCACCTCAGCATTCTGTTTCCTGACATCTCCATTATTGTCACCTTTCCTGAATTTCAGCAGTGCCAGGACTCTTCTGCGCTGCCGACTGCCCCCCAGCCCCTGTTCAGAAAGTGAGGGATCCTTCCCTCCTTGCACCTTCTCCAGAATCACTATCGGATACACTCACTAGGTGCAATTCTCAGGCCTCTAACATGTATAAGACCGTCTATCCTGGATGTCAAAGATGCACTAAACAGGGCCACTCCTCAAAAACCCATGATAACCAGTGCAATGTGCAGTCAATCAGAAGCTTTGCAATGTTTTCGACTTATCACTCTCTCTCTGGGGACTGAGGATGGCACCTTCAGTTCGCCTTAATCACCACTTATTGGGAAAACTCACTGTCAGGGAGATTTATAATTTGTATGCTTCATCCCCTCACTCATTCATTCTTATGGGCTCTGTCTTTCGGCACTCTGTTCTCTGTGTTTTAACTTTATTATGGAGTCTACTTTCTTCCATATTATTATTACATTTTTGTACCGCGCACCATGCCCCTAGCCCTTCGTGCGCTCTTTTAAAGCATCTGTGTATTACTTTTGCAGCACACAGCTCCTTATGGGCAGTGTTGCTGGGAACCCTTTGGGTTTTCCTTTGAGATTCTTTCTTTATCCTTACTTACTACCGTTCTTAAGGATAGAGGGATACTTTGCGGGGAGTGCCAAGGGGATACCTAGTATCCCCAGTCTCTCTGCTCCTGTGACGTTTTAGTCACATAGACAACCCTCTAGTTATGGCTGATGGCAGTGGATGTGCTCTACCAAATAGTGCTATTTTTGTACCGCAGGCTGTATTCACAGTCACAATTGTGCACAATAAGAGCACCTATGTACTAACTTGGTGACTCCTTTATTCCCTTGTCATTTCTAGTGTGGTTGTTCTTTGTTAGCCCTTCTACCATTCTGGGAGGGGGAGGTCTCTGTGCGTTTTGCCTTTGGCGGGAACCCTTGGGTGTCCCAGTGTAGGCTTCAGTGTACGATTATGGTGAGTAATGTATCCCTTCTGAGGCTTGTGGAATCTGCTTAGATCACATGCTGAGCATAGATTAGAGAGCAGTGTTAGAAGGAGGTGGGATGTGAGAAGGGTCATAGGCAAACAAATGTCTTAGAACCGCTTGTCCCACTTGAGTATCTGTCTTGGAATGAGTGTCAATGCAGTAGTGCTGAGTAAAAGTGTGAATAGAGCTCCATGTAGCTGCTTTGCAAATGGTGTCAAGGGGTACATTTGCAATGAAAGCCAGAGTGGCTCCAGTGCCTCTAGTAGAGTGGGCTCTTGGCGTAAAAGGCATGGTTCTTTAAGAAAGGGAGTAACATAGCTGGATACAATTGACTATCCACTTCGAGATTGCACCTTTAGAGACACGATCTCCCTCTCTGCCTGTAGCTACAGAGATAAACAGTTGGTCTGTTTTCCTTAGCGGCCTGGTCTTGTCTAAATAGTAGAGGCCCGCTCTTCGCACGTCTAGAGTGTGTAGTTTCACCTCCGCAGAGCTTTTGGGTTCTTGGAAGAAGGCTGGAAGCTCAATGGACTGGTTAACGTGGAATTTAGAAATTAACTTCGGTGAGAACCTAGGGTGTGTTCATAGAACCAGTTTATCCTTATGAACAGTAAAGAAATGATCCTGCACTGACAGAGACTGAATTTCACTGGCCCTTCTTATGGATGTAATGGCTACTAAGAAGGCAGCTTTATAGGTCAGGTGTTTGAGACTTGGCTTTATGCATGGGTTCAAAGGGTGGGCCCATGAGCTTCGCAAGCACCACATTAAGGTCCCATCCTGGTGGTGGGTTTGAAATTGGAGGGTGGAATCTTCCATGAAGGCTTTAACCACTGGTAATTTCCACCACGAAACCTTGTTATGGGAGGTGGTGTAGGCTGACAGCGCTGCCAGGTGTACCCTGAGTGAGTTAAATACCAACCCTGCGTCCAGCAGGTGGAGCATGTATGTTACATCTTGGAAGGATTGCAATCAACTGGGTTGATTTGCTTATTCTGGCACCAGATAACAAAATCTTTCCATTTATCAAAGTAACAGTGCCTCATGTTAGGTTTCCTAGATTCTTTTAGGATGTCCATACATCTCTCTGTGGTAAGTTGAGATGCCCAAACTCTGACTTCAGGAGCCATGCTGCCAAGTTCATTGAGCTGGGTTGAGGATGCACTGTTTGACCTTGGTGCTGGGACAGTAGGTTGTACCAGCACGGGAGTCTGATGGGTTCGCACACCGCTAGTTTGCGTAAGTGTGGGAACCACGGTTGCCTCGCCCACATGGGAGCAACTAGGATGAGCGTCATCGATTCCCTGTGCATCTTGTTGATCACCTTCCTCATGAGAGGGGTTGGTGGAAAAGCATAGGCAAACATCCCTGACCAGTTCATCCACAGGGCGTTCCCCCTTGGAGTCTGGCTGAGGGAACCTGGATGCAAATCCTGGGTATTGCCGGTTTTCGCTTGTGGCAAATAGGTCTGTAGTGGGGGGACCACACTGTGAGAAGATGTCTTCTACGACTTCTCTGTGCAGACACCATTTGTGTTCTTCTGGGAGGGGGATCTCTGCTTAACGCGTCTGCTAGTGAATTGAGATCCCCTGGAACATCTTGAGATGACAGGTAAATGTTCCGTCTGAGTGCCCATGTCCAAATTTTCTGGGCAAGCCTGGACAGATTTAGCGAACGAGTCCCTCCCGGTTTGTTTATGTAAACCATTGCCGTCATACTGTCCGTTAGGATCTGTACTGACAGGTTCAACAGGTGGGGTTCGAACGCTAGAAGAGCTCTGAAGACTGCCAGAAGCTCTAGCAGATTGATATGATTCTTGGCCACTGAGTGAGACCAGAGACCCTGAGCTGTGTGGTGGAGGAGTTGTGCTCCCCACCCTGACAGGGATGCGTCTGTAGTTACTACAGTTTGTACCTCCGGATCGTAAAATGGTTTCCCCTTTGACAGGTTCTCTCTTGTCCACCAGAGAAGACTTAGTACAAGTGTTGACGAAACGACCACTAGATCGTCCCACTGACCACTTGCTTGAGACCACTGTTTCGCCAACCATTCCTGCATGGTTCGCATACGCAGGCGCGCGTGGGGCACCAGGTAAATACATGACGCCATCATGCCTAGCAAACGCATCGCTTTGCGCACCCTTATCTGGCGACCGGGCTGATAGAGGAATTTGCAGTAGTAGATTCCGAATTCTTTCCTCCGATGGAAAGGCCAACCCCTCTTGAGTGTTTAGGACAGCTCCTACGAACTGTTTGGAGGTACTTGGCACCAGGCTCGATTTTTTCTCGTTGATAGGGAAACCCAATTGGTAGAGGAGGTCGATCGTCCTTTGAATATTTGACCTGCAAATTACTGGGGTCTGCCCGTGATGAGCTAGTTGTCCAGATTAGGGTACACTGGGATTGCCTCCCTGCATAGGTGTGCCGCCGTCACCGCCAGTACCTTGGTGAATACCCTTGGAGCTGAGGCTATACCGAAGGGCAGCACTTTGAACTGGTAGTGCTGACTGTCCACCTTGAAGCGCAAGAATCTTCTGTGCGCTGGGAACATGGAAATATGAAAATAGGCATCTTTCATGTCCAATGTTGCAGTGTAACCCCCTCTTTTTAGGAGGGGAATTACCTCTTGGAAAGTAGTCATGCTAAATTTTTGGGGCTTGACATACTTGTTTGCAGGGCGTAAGTCTAATACTGGGCGCATTGTCAAATATTTTTTTGGCACAAGGAAGTAAGGTGAATAAATACCCTTGTTTACCTGAATGCCCCAGACAAGTTCTATCGCGTCCTTTGCTATTAGATTGACGATCTACTTGAGGAGGATCTTTTGGTGTCCAGGGAATGTATTTTTTGTCATGGAGGGTGGTTTCGGGGGCGCTCGAGCAGTTCGAAGCAGTATCCTGTGAACACTGTGGACAGCACCCATCTGTCCGATGTGATCCCTTCCAATGCTTGGGTGAAGTTGGAAATGCGCCCCCCTACTGGCGATGCGTGAGAAGGGACCCTGAGCGGAAAGCCACTGCTTTGCGGGAGGTGTATCGCCTCTGCTGGGGCTGCCTCTACCTCTACCACGGCTCCTTCCGTTTCCTCTGCCGTAACTCTGGGTAGTCTGCTGCTTGTTACCCCATGATGTACCCTGTGCCTGTGTATAATTGGAGCCCCTTTGGGAATTCTGGCCACGTGGGCGATGAAAATTACTATTCCCTCTTAGATTAGGGGGCTTATTTGTCAATTGTCCCAGGGACTTCAGAGTATCATACTCGTCTTTGGCAGTTTTTAATGCGTCCTCTACTACTTTGCCAAACAGAAGATTAGGTTCCACCGGCATGTCAATTAGGGATGCCTGGGTCTCTGGTTTAAACCCCGACTGTCTTAACCAATCATGCCTCTTAATGACAGTGCTCTCTGCTATGAGCCGGCTAGCGTTATCTGCGGAGTCAAATGTTGCCTTAAGGATGCAACCAGACACGGCTCTTCCCTCCGATGCGATCTCGGCCAACTGACCCTTTAGTGGTTCAGGAGCGGAGTCAATGAGGGCAGCTACCTGCTCCCACTGGTGGCAATTGTAACTTGCCAGCAGAGTGGTGGTATTGGTAATCCTTGCTTGGTACGCGGAAGTGGAGGCTACCTTCCTTCGCAACCTGTAAATTCTCTTGCTCTCCTTGTCTGGGAGGTCCTCAGATGATGATGATAGAAGAATCCCCGCTCTCTTTCTGGTGTTTGTAATTACCAAGGGGTCTGGCTTCAGTTGACCCCTTATGTAAAGTGGGTCTGACTGGGCGGCCCTGAACAATTTCTCGATTCTGGGGTTTACGGCCCTGGTGAGATTAGGAGTGAGAAGGGAAGGATCAATTCTCTGTTGGATGGACTTGAGAATTGGGATGGCTTGAGCAATGGGTCTTTTTTCTCCTACTAGTTCTTCTGCAAAGTCCCTCTCTTCCTGCGCCCCCTGAGTGTCTATGTGGAAGTGCTCTGCAGCTCTAGACAATACCTAATTTAGGAGGCGCTGGTTATCTACTGGAGAGTCGGTAACCTGAGGTCCTTTGCAAACAGGAGGGTCTATCCTGTAGACCTCTGCAACGTCTTCCTCCTCCCCATCCTGGCCCTCGTCATCTCCATAATAATCCACCCCCGTTTGGTCGTCCAACATTACTAAATCTGGATCCTCGTCATACTGTTGAGGATCTTCACCATACTGTTGGTAGGGTTGTATGTAGAAAGAGTCTGAAACTAGGCCCTGAATTGGAGTCTCAAACCGAAGCTTCTTACTAGGGGGCCGAGAGTCCCTGGATCCTGAAGGAGTAGTTATCTGCGGTATAGGTGAGGAAATGTTCTGGGTTTTTAGAGTAGAAGTCAGCCAGGGAAGACATTCTCTTCATAAACCTGTCTATGTCTTCACTGCTCTATTCTCTGGAGCTGGGAATGACGACTTCTTTTTCTATAATGGTTTTGGACTTGGGGGCAGAAACAGGGGTCTTGGATTTTTGTTTATCTGAAGACCGCAGTTTTTCCCTATGTGTGTCTGGTGCAGAAGTAGGTTGAGAAGACTTTCTGCTGTTTACTCCCATCCCCTTGAGAAGAAGTGTTTCGCTGATGTTTTCACCTTCTCTGAGCTTTTCGACGCCAGGTGTCGAGATTCGGGGGTACTCTCTCTCTCTCTACCGATTGTGCACGTCGGGACTCGGAGGCAGATGCCGCGCGGGCTGCCGGAGCCGACTCCTGGTGTGCGGCCTGGGGGTGGAGGTCGGACTAGTCTTCTGACGAACGTACCTACGTGACTTGGGGAAGTGAGGCACTGTTGGCACTGTTGGCAACTGTGGATGGTTGCCTTGTGTCATGCGGCGATCTCTAATTGGAACACCCAGAGGACACGGATTCGCTGGACCGCTCTCTTTGTGCCTCTTTCCGAGGACTCGACACGCGTATCGAGTCTCGGTTGGACTTAGAGTGTTTATGTGTAGTAGTGGTGTGGGTAGGGCTCGTGTCGCCGGGTGTGTTCCCCATAACTTGCACTTGGGCGTCTTTCGACACCTCTGTGCCCGCACCGTCCGAAAGTACAGCGTTGCTGCCATCACTGAAGGCACCCTCCGCTTCCATGGCCTCTACTTGCCTGGCGTAGTTGGCCCAACGTTTGGTCGAGCGGTTCGTGTTTTTGCCTTGAACAGGCTACACGCTCTGCAGTTCGCCTTGGGGTGATCCCTCGATAAGCAGAGGTTACAGGTGGCGCGTTTGTCAACCCAAGGATACTTGCGATTGCACTTGGGTCAAAATTTAAATGGAGTGCTCTCCATATGCACCTATGGCAGCATGCTGGTGTGTGTAGGAAATAAATAATAATAATAAGAGTGTAGAGTATGTTTCCACCCCCCACTCTCCCTACTCGCGGGGGCCGAGGCCAGCGGCCTTCCGAGTCCCAAAGTCCGTCGTGCAGCTCTTGACAGTTGTTTGTTCTTCGGACCGGCGTCAATCTTCGATGTCTCCACGTGGGAGTGAAAGAACGGGAAAATGAATATTGATTTTTTGCAAAATGGCTGAAAGCCCGGGAATTCCACGCAATGCTTCCGACTAGTATGGCGGAACAAAACAGTCCTAGACGCGTGAGGGATCATGGGTACAGTGGACGTCACACGGGATAGTATTACTGGCACGCCCTGTATTGACGCCCATTTTCGAGTTTCAAAAAACAAACTAATACTCTGCAGCTTCCACTAGATGTCGGCCTATGCACAGCATGTGATCTAAGCAGATTCCACAAGCCTCAGAAATACATATATCCATCTTTATCTGTGCGCGAGTGCACGGTTGTACAGATAATATGGTAGAACTGTCATTAGTATCAAAAAGTATTTATAAGTAATCCATTGTGTGTTGGTTAAATGATTTAAGTATTTTAACCTCTTAAGTGCCAAGGACGAGGTATCACAAAATTGTAATCCAATCCCCGGGCTATGTGAGGGAGAGGTCCCTCCTCACTGCCAGGTGCTGGATTACCTTCAGTTTCCTACTTGCCCCCATTGGGTGAGGCAGTAGGGTTTGGACACCCTGGGGATATATTGGCACACTAATGTGCCCATCTGCGCCAAGGGAAGTTTGGTAAACAAAGAAAACATTGAAAATGGTAGGCTGCACTTTAGGGGGGGCTGAAGGGGGTCTGTCCGATGTTTTGTGATGGCCGCCCACCCCAAATGGAGGGGAGGGGGCACCTTATGCAGCCCTTCCTAGGAGGCCCAGTGAGGGCTGCATGAGGTGCCCACCATCCATTTGGGGTGGGAGGAGATGGCCACCACAGACCATGGGGCAGGCACCCCAATGGATGGGGCAGTCGGTTTTGGGCACCCTTCGGGGCAGATTGGCACACTAATGTGCACATCTGCGCCAAGGGAAGTTGGGTAAACAAAGAAAAAAATGGATTGGTAGGCTGCATTTTAGGGGGGCTGAGGTGCACCTTAAACCGCTGGAGAATTTTGTAACGGAAAAGGGGGTGGCCCTCCCCCCCACACAAAATGGAGTGGGGGCCATTTCATGCAGCCCTCCCTGGGCGCAGATATCGGCTCTTAGGACGGGATCCTGACCCCAGGGAGGGCTGCATGAGATGGCCCCCTCTCATCCGCCCCCAAGGAGGGCTGATTGAGATGGCGCCCTCTCCATTTGGTGTGGGGTGGAGTGGGCCTCCCCCTTTACATTACATAATTCCCGGTGGTTTAGGGTGCCCCTTGGCCCCCCCCCCTAAAATGCATTCCAACATTTTCAAAGTTTTTTTGGTTTACCCAGCTTCCTTTGGCGCAGATGGGCACATTAGTGTGCCAATCTGACCCCAGGGTGCCCACAACCTACTGCCCCACCCACTGGGGGTCTGACGTTTTGTGGTGGCCCTCTCCCCCGCCACCCCAAATGGAGGGGGGGCACCTCATGCAGCCCCCTCTGGGGTCAGATGGCCCTTCATAGGAGCGGATATCTGACCCCAGGGAGGGCTGCATGAGATGGCCCCCACTCCATTTTCGGTGGGGGGGGGGTGAGGTCACCCCCTTTTCCATTACAACATTCCCCGGCGGTTTAGGGTGCCCCTCAGCCCCCCCCCCCCAAAATGCAGCCTAACATTTTCATTTTTTTTCTTTGTTTACCCAACTTCCCTTGGCGCAGATGGGCACATTAGGAAACCTATTGCCTCGTCTAATGAGTGGGGGGGGGCTGTCTGGGTGGTTTGGTTTTTGGCTGGGCTAACAGGTAATGTATGTGTTTTTTCTTCCCCTCTGCAGGTGTTGTGCAGTTCAAGCTTCTTCCTTGTTATGCAAGTATGGAATTTTGGTTATTTCAACACTGTATATTACGCTGGGGGCGGATTGCTACTGGGGTGGGTGGGATCTGGCACTGTAGTGTTGGTGGTCTGTACGGGAGTGGGTGCTCTGGGAAGGTATTGGGGTGGCCAGGGACACATGACGGGGTAGCTCACAAACTGCCTCCCAGAGCAGCTGAACAGTGCTGTTCCCTTGGGAGGGCAGTTTGTCAATATGCCATCTGCACAATGTTTACGCAGTGGTGTGGGTTTCCATACGCCCATTGGTTTTATTCCCATTTCCTATCTGTGTGCAGGTCAGCCTTCCGTGGTGGTAGATGACTGGGATGTGCCATGTTTTGGGGGGGGGGGGGTGGATTGCAAGTGGTGTGGTTGGGAAGGGATTTTTGGTGGTGTGAATGGGAGTGGGTGCTCAGGAGAGGTATTGTGGTGGCCAGGGACACACTTGCAGGGGCCGCCCACGAATTGCCCCCCAGACCAGCTGAACAGTGCTGTTCCCTTGGGAGGTCAGTTTGTCAATATGCCACCGGCACAATGTTTACGCAGTGGACCGGCCATACGCCCATTGGTCTTATTCCCATTTCCTATCATTGTGCAGTTCAGCCTTCCGTGGTGGTAGATGACTGGGATGTGACATGTATCTGGTCGAAAGAGTCGAAAAGCTTGCAGATAGCTGCCAGACAGTTTGGATGTGTTATTGGTTGGCTGAGTACTGAATGCAATTCTTTTTTGTTTCCTTTGCAGTTGCGGCTACTGGAAAGCTTTCGCTGACTTATTTAAGTTTTACATATATTACTTTTGTAGATATCCATTGTAATGTGGGGGTGGATGGTTACTGTGGTGGGAGGAACTGTGGCTGCAGTGTCAGTGGTATGGGTAGGGCTTGCATAGAGGAAGGTGGCTGCTTAGCAGAAAAAAAAATGTGGTAAACATAATTAGCAGCAATTTTTCTAAATTTTTTGCGGTAGTAATGCAGATGGTCATTTCTTCTGAGCATGCAATGCACACTTGGTATGGAGCTCATTCCTTTTATTGCAAAGGTCCCCATTTGTGTCGTCCAAGTCCAGCAGTGATCCCCGCCAGGGTCCCCATCCTTTCGCAGGGGGCAAAGCTGTAACGTAGGGTATCCAGAGGGGCAGGACAGTCCGGGTGTGATGTCACTGGCATTGGGCGCCCGCTTCCCATGTGGGTGTTTTGTCACCCAAGTTCAGCAGTGGTTGCAGGGTGCCCTGGCAGGGTCCCCATCCCTTCCTGGAGGGGAATTCAGTAGCGCTGGCCAGGCAGAGATGTAGAATGTTTGTGGTTGGTGTGTGTGACCTTGGCCGCCTCTCTGCCTTGTTGGACGACTGCCACCAAGTTCACCAGTTGTCCTGGAGCTGTGGCCGAAGCAATCACAATGAAAGTCCAAAATTGCACCCATTTGTGATGAATGGCGCACATTCTGTCAGGGTGCCTACATTCAGAGAGCATACAAAGCACACTTGCTGTGGAGTTAATTTCAGAATAGTCACCCTGCCAAAGTATAACGGTGCAGCATGTGCAAGTCACCTTACCACCGTGCAGTGCAATCAGTGGCCCACAGGAGCAGAAACCATCACTGATTACAATTGCGCCAGCACAACTGACATTGGCACAAGTTGACAGTGTGTTCTTCACCTCTTTCCAAGAAAAGAATGTTCCAATAACGTATCGACCAACTTATCTCACATGAGAAGTGCATGTCAGATTTGGGGGGGGGGGGGTGTGTGTGTCTGGAATTGTTGCAAGAGCCATGTATTGAAGCAATAGTTGTGCTAATTGGTAAACTGTATGTCTGGCCATATCCATGGGGGGTTTCCCGTTTCCATTTCCTAGTGAGGATGAGGGTTGTGTGGATTATCGGCCACTCTTTCATCCAAAGGGCTGCACGACTTTTCAGAGGGCCAACCACATCTGGGTCTCGAAGGGAAGGCCTCGCCGTGCATTGGTTTGGGGTCAGGGGGATGCTACTTCACCAGCTCAGAGGAGCCATCAGCAATGCCCAGGCAAAATGAGATGTCCCCCCCCCCTGACTTTATAGTGGTGCAGCTGGGAGGAAATGATTTGGCGCCTGTGGGGCAGAAAGGGGTACAGGCGTTGCTCATGGCGGAACTGGAATGGATTGCAAAGAGGTTTCCAAACACTGTGGTGGCCTGGTCCCAGATGATTCCCAGGAGGGATTGGAGAACTCCAGGGAATGCAAGGGCCATCAACTCCTCGGTGAGGAAACTGAATGGGGAGCTCGCAAGACCGACAAAGGGCAATGACAGAATTCAGACAATTCACCATTGCTTCATCAAAGGTGAAGTGATGGAAGCCGGTAAGATAGCTCAGCGGGTCGAGCTCTCTGCTGCTATCTGAGCATGATCTGCAGGTCGCAGGTTGGAATCTCGGCAAGGCCAACACGGCCTTTTATCCTTCCGAGGTCGATAAATGAGTACCAATTTCGGTTGGGTGATATTGTATGTAAATATGTGCTCTGTAAAGCACTTTGGATTAAGGCGCTATATAAATAACACATCAATATTATGTTTCACCGAGACAGGGTGCACCTTTCAAAAATGGAGCTGTTCATTGATGACATTCTGACATTTACCCACACGCTATGTTGCGGGGGGAGGCCAGTAACTGATGGACTTACTGGATTGTGTGACATGCTAATAAAAATGTAAGTAAATATGTTGACATTGAGACTCCAACTTCCTAGCAATTTATTTGTGTGCATGGCATGAAAATGTATTCAGTACGTCGATGCTGCTTATTTCTTTGCTACCCATCACCATTTTCAGCAGTCTAATTCCACTTGCCTGCCCTTGCAGTAATTCCATCCTTGTGACCTTCCTCCTTCCAACACAGAACCCTATGTGAAGGAGCAAGTGTTTTTGTCAAAAGTGTGCCAGCAATTGTCTGGAAGGGCCTGCCATGTACTTTCCTCATCTTCCTTGTCTGTGTCTTGATTGCCTCTGCCTTTTGATCTCACCCAATCACTAATACGCTGCATGGTTGCTTCTCACCTTCATTTCCCATCCACCAGCATCCCATGGAGGAGGGGAGGGTGCAACGCACGTTGGCTGTCTCTGAATTGGTACTGTGGGTGCAATCCTTGTCCCCACACTTGTATTTGTGTGATGTATAGTGGAAGAGGACATCTTCCCTAGATTTTTTTGTTGTCTTTGTTTTAGGTGCAGGTGTGTTGTAGCTATCTACCCACCTGTAGGAAAGCAGTGAGGTGGTCCCTAGCATTTCACGTGAGTTTGCAAAATAGTACTCTGTTTTTGTAGCAGGCTGAGAGTACGTCATATTGCAGAGGGCTTCTACAGTTTGTGAGCAAAATCTGGACCTTTTGGTGTACTTGTGTGGTGTAGGTTTGTGGCATTGAATACCACTTACTGTAATACGTTGCATACTTTGAAAGGCACACATACTTATTGTTTCAGTCTTCATCTGTTCTTTGGGCAGTGACTGTTCCATAGCGACAGTACTCATGGCTTCTCGTCGATCAATGTCTGGTGCAGAGACTTTAGCTGCAGTGATGGAGTCTGGCTCGGAACAAGGCAGAGAGCTGGATATGCAATCTGAAACAGATAGTGCTTCTGAGGGACAGCAGGAAAGCGAGTTGTCCATGGATGGATCCTCCTCCTCATAATCATCATCATCATCATCATCTGATGACGAAGAGGATGAAAGAGTACATGCACCTTTGCCCACACTTCCCACCACACGCAGGGGACCTGTAAGGGGCAGGGGACCTGTAAGGGGGAGTGGACGTGCAAGGAATGTGCCAGTTCCCGACATGGCTGAAGAGTCGCAGTGGGTGCCTCCAGCAATGGCTCAGCCTGCCAAGGGAAGCTGGGTAAACAAAAACAAAAAGACTGAATACAGATGGGCTTCAGCCTACTGATTTTTTCAATCTTTTTGTTGATGGGTTAATTGCAGATGTGGTTCCTCAAAATGTTCCTTCTGCCCACCCACCAAAACACGTTGCCAACAACAGATGTCATACCTTCCCGCGTTCCCACAGGAGTCCCGACAAAAACAGAACCTCACATGTGGGGATGCACCTACCTGGGCGCAAAGGGAAAAGGCTAACCCACTGCTAACCCCAAGCCTTTTGGCACAGCACATTTTGTTCATGCGGGCAACCTACAGATTTGGGCCTAGGGTGTTGAAGCCAGCAAGGAAAACAGGGAACCCCATGCATTTCCCAAAAGAGGACATGCTTGGGAATCCGCAGAGGTCTGCCTCGCGCGAATCGCACAAGAATGTATTACCCACAACCCCCGGCAAAATCCAAATTGGGAGAGGAGGGGTGGGGGGGTGGGGGGGGGGGGGGGGTGGGGGGGGGTAAGAGGAACCAATTTCCACACATTTCACTCTGGTCACCCACCGAAACACGCCGCCAACAACACATGGCCTACCGTCCCGTGTTCCCACAGATGTCCCGACGTAAACGGTACCTCACATGTGCGGGTGCACCTACCTGGGCGCAAAAGGGGAAAGCCTAAAACACGGCTAACCCAAGTCTTTTCGCACAGCAGAATTTCAGGAATTTTGCTCAAGCGCACACCACACAGATTTGGGCCTAGGGTGTCCAAGCCACCAAGGAAAACTGGGAACCGCATTCATTTCCGAAAAGAGGACACCCGTGGGAATCCACAGAGGTCTGACTTGCGCGAAGCGGCCCAGAATTTATTACCCAGAACCCCTGACAAAGTGAAAATTGTGCTTTTTCCCCATTAAATATCAAACTTTGTCGGGGATTGTGGGTAGTAAATTCTCTTAGTATCAGTCTGTACTAACTCAGGACCTTGGTAGAGTGGCAGAGCAGTCAGTCTCATCTTAAGAGGAAGATGTGAGCTGTAGGTAAGTACAATGAACCTTAGTTCGACATGCACACCAGAGAAACTCTTACACTAATAATTTATATAAACTTGTATATTATATACACACACCAGAATCACTTAAATACTTTAGACGCTTACACTAGAACACTTGAGAGTCCTTGAAAACACACTTCAAAGGACACCTTCACTTTTGTGTTTGTTTGCGGTTACATTTGCAGTAACGTTAGAAAGGGAAAAGAATTATCGTTTTATCAGTTATTATGCGCAAATGCGGTTTTTACCAGTTCATATGGTGATACATTTACTCTACAAACACCTAAGGGAGAAAAATAGTGTAACATTAGCTTGGTTCAAGGTCCTAGAGAGGGTTTCTTCGCACAGCAAGTCTTAAGTACAAAAACGCAACCCTAGCTAAAGGCAGTTCAGAGAGGGCTCAAAGTCTTGACAGGGAGCAGAATACCAAGAATTCCAGAGGGACAGGAAAATGGACAGGATTTTTCAGCAGTCGTTTCGAGGGTAGACCTGTGGCACGACTTTCAGCAACTTATTGGTTCACTTTCCGGTTTTGGTGCCTTTTCTGCAGCACCAACAAAGGACATGGATCGGCCGGTCAATCTTCTTTGCTTTCTGCAGTCCCATACTCTGGTGAGGGGCTGTGGGCGAGTTGGATCGGTTCTCTGGAGTATCCTTATGGGTACAGCAAAGATTTGCACGGATTCAGCCCTTCCATGACGATGCACTCGAAATAGGCAGTAAGTCTTCTAGTATTGGGATTCTGCAGCTCTGGAAGCTCCTAGGACCTCGGGAGATTGCTCAATTTAATGTTAGTCTTGGGCCTGGTTGTTCCCACCAGCCAAAGGGAAGGAGGAGTCCTCTGGAGCACCTCTGTCACAGACAACAGAGTCAGGACAGCAGTGGCCGCTTCACGGTGTTGCAAAGGATCTGCAGGCGTTTTTGGTGGTAGGCTTCTTCGGTTACTTCAGCATCCAGTGGTCGACTTCCTTTCACTGCAGAAGCCTCACCTTTTATACAGTACCAGCACATACTCCTCTGCAATCTCTTAGAATTTTACAGAAAGGGGTGTTTGGCTGTCCAATTAGGACAGCTAGACCCCCTGTGGGAGCTGGTCCTATTCACGCACTCTGGCAGACAAAGGACAGGGGGGTGGGTGGAAGACTCCCCCCCCACGTCTGCCTGCCCAGACACTTTGGAGTTTTGGCGGGAACCCTTGGGTATCCCCGCCTAAGGCAAAACGCACACACTGACCTCCCCCTCCCAGAATGGTAGAAGAAAGGCTAACAAAGAACAACCATGCTAGTAATGGTGAAAAAAGAAGGGAGGCCCCAAGTTGGAACTAGAGTGTCACTACCGAGGCTAAGGACATAGCCTGCGGTATAAATGTTACACAAGAGTTGGTAGAACACACCCCTGCCACAACTAGGAGATTGTCTATGTGACTTAAAAGTCACAAGAGAGCAGGGGGATACTAGGCATCCCTTTGGCACTCTACTGAAGGTGGTGTGTACCAATCTCTCAAGACTATAGCGTTTGTATTTATTGTGTTTTATATAGCGCCTGTGTCCAAAGCGCTTTACATAGGACAGTCAACAATATAATTAATCAGAATGCAAATCAGCATTCTTAAACAGTAACATTCAAACTGTGTTCATAAATAGTAACAATCTCGTGGATATAGAAAAATAATCTTAAAGGCGGACCCTAAGGTTCCCCAGCAACACTAACCATAAGGATCTGTGCGCTGCAATAGTAAAAACCAGTGGTCGAAGTGGGCGGGAGTGGTGCTCCTATACTTTTTTAAATTACATTTTACCGTTCCTACACTTATTTTAAAAAGGAACCATTCTGGAATGGTTTTGTTTAAAATTAAAGTGTAGGAAGCAGTTGAAGCTTGCACTGCACTGAATGATACTTTAAACAGCAGGTGCATCTGTTTGACGGTTTGTATTGTGCGTGGGTGGGGGCGTTGCAATGGGGTTTGTGGTGAGCGGGGCAGGCCAGCAGAGAACATAGTTCCACTACTTCTTTTCATACACTATGACCACTGGTAAAAACACAGAAGCCTTTAAGAGCTATGGAGCAGACAGACTCCATAGTTCAGGTAGAATACAAAGAAAAGAGTTCCAAAAGACAGAGCCCACAAGAAAGAATGAGTGGAAAAAGGTTCCACTTATTCAGGATTGAAAGAAAAGGGTCTAGAAGTCCAGCAAGAAGTGCTGGGGGTCTCATTAGGAGAGGGGATGAAGCCTAAAAGGAACAAGTTACTTACCTATAAATACTGTTCTCCAACATGGCTCTGGCACGGATTCAAATGCTCATGATTAGTCCCCGTCAGGCTGTGTATCTGCGGTAAAAACTATATTTCTCCTCTATACCAATCACTCATCTGGGTCATACTGCCCCCATCCAATGACAGTCCTCCCCTAAACCCTTCCTCTGGCAGCCGTCTTCAGATTTGGTAAGCACGAAAAGTGGCAGTATGACCAAGAAATGGCGCAGAGGGGTCGGAGGGAGGGTTCGCATGTGAATCCATGCTAGACCCATGCTGGAAAACAATAGTTACAGGTAAGCTACTTGTTCCTTCTCCAGCATGCGGTCTGGAATGGATTCATATGCTCATGAATAATGAATACATAGCAGTACAACATTACACCACCACAGGAGGTGGCGAGGCTCCACAGAAGCAACTCGTACCTCTGAAACCGACTCGCCTCAAGCGAACAGGTTGCATAGCACTGCTTGGCCGACTACGGATGCCTCCCTGGAATCCCTGTCGATGCAGTAGAACCTTGTGAAGGTGTGCGAGGACCTCCACGTAGCAGCCCTGCAGATGTCCAGCAGGGTCACAACAGACAAACGCTGTCGTCTCAGCGATCGCTCTGGTGGAGTGGGCTATCGAAAGGCTGAGCAGTGGTTGGTTTGCCAACCGATGACAGTGCGTGATGCAGCCAGAGAGCCACCTTGAGATGGAAGCCTTAGACAAGGCCTTTCCATGGTTCACAGGACCAAAGCTCCCTAACAGTTGAGAAGTCTTCCGAAAACACTTCGTGTGTGTCACATAGAACTTCAGGGCACAATCAATGTCCAGAGAGTGCAGGGCCCTTCAGCCGGAGACAAAGACTTCGGGAAAAACCCAGGTAACACCAAAGGCTTGTTGATGTGGAATTCCGACGGTACATTCAGCATGAAGGAGGAGTACGTCTGCAACACCACCGTCAACTTGTGGAAAGTCGGATATGGCTGTTTGCAGGATAGGGCCTGGATCTCCACACGGACTTCTCCTGGCAGACGTGATAGCCACAAGGAAAGCAGGTTTCCATGAGAGGGGCCTGATGCATAGGCTAAAAAGGCAGCACGTTGAGTTCCCACGCCGAGTCAGGAGCTTTCACTGGCGGGAAAGCTCGAAACAGTCCTTTGAGGAACTCTTTGACGAGTCAGTGAGACCAAAGTGAAGATCTTCCTGGAGACCTGGTGTAGAAGGAGATAGCTGCCAGATGCATCTTGATCAAGGCATGCGCCAGTCAGGCCTTGGCCAAGGACAACAAGTATGGAAGAATCTGCAGGGCTGTGACCCTCGGGGGGGGAGATCTTCAAACGGCACAACTTAGAGAAGTGCTTCCACTTGTGACCGTAGCACTTCAAAGTCGACGACGCTCTGGCCTTGGCAAGGACCTCCCTGCAATCTGCTGGCAACTCATATCCGCCAAACTCTAGGGCTGCGGGAGTCAAGTCCTGCGGTTTAGCGATCCTGGGTCGTGATGCAGGATTGTGCCTCCTTCTCTGGTGAGAAGATCCAGAACTACTGGCAGCTTAACCGGAAGCGAAGCCGACAGGTTGAGAAGGTCTGGGTACCAAATCTGCCTCGGATCATCCTGCATCAAAACTGTTTCAGTGTGTTGATGACTCGTAGCAAGAGAGGCAACTGAGGAAACGTGTACAGAAACAGGTCTTTTCAGGAGAACGCGCCTCCCAGGCTCCTCGGCTGGTGGAATCTGTTGGCAAACGCCCAGCACTTGAAGATGCGATCCACCTGGTCCCGCTGAAGTTCCCACTCGTGGCAGGAGCGCAATTCCCTGCCGAGGGAGTCTGCAATGATGTGCTTGACTCCCGCCAGGTGAAGAGGAACATCAGTGTCCGACGGCCCAGTGTCACAAGTGCAGCGCCTCTTTGGAGAGCGCTTGGGACCGTGTGCCCTGTTGCTTCCTGATGTAGAACATTGTGGTGGTATTGTCTGTGAAGATCCTCACCACTTTGCCCTTCAGAAACGGAAGGAATGACTTGAGGGGCCAGAACACTGCTCATTGCTCCATGATATTGATGTGGAGATCCTTCTCCTACTGCAGCCACAAGCCCCTGGCATGCAGAAATCCGGTGTGGACCCCCAGCCTTCCAGGGAAGCATCCATGGTGACCATTTCCTGGTATGGTGGGTTTTGTGCCCCATGCAATGCTAGAGTGAACGATCCACCACCTTATTGACAGACGGAACTCCTTGTCGAGCAGGACCTTGTCCACGAAGCATCAGGGCACCCCATCCAGCGAGCGTCCATGAACTCCTGAAGAGGTTGCATCCATAACCTGCAGAGCTGGATAAGGTAAATGCAAGAGGTCATCATCTCGAGCAGCGACTTGATAGTCTGCACCGTGGCAGTCTTCATAGACAACAGTCGTTGCACTTTCCCCAGCATGGCCGCTACCATCTCCTCTGAGGGCGATGCTATGCTTACACCGTATTTAGTCTGGCTCCAAGGCACAGAGTGTTCTGCAGTGGTGTCAAGAAAGACTTTGGATAATTGATGGAGAATCCCAGATCCAACAGCAGCTGGACGGTCGCCTCTGTGTGTCCGACGGCTAACTCTTGCAAACTGGCCCGGATGAGCCAGTCGAGATACGGGTACACGGGTATCCCTCGTAGTCGCAGATGGGCTGCCACCAGTGCCAGGCACTTCGTGAACACCCTGGAGGCTGACTTCAGGCCGAAAGGGAGGGCCTTGAACTGGTAGTGCCGTCCCTGCACTATGAAGTGTAGGAACTTTCAAAGCTTCTTGTGGTTGAGGACGTGGAAGTAGGCGTCCTCCAGATCAAGCAAAGTCAAGAAGTCTCCTTCCAGTTGGCGAGCACGTGTTGCAACTTGACCATCCTGAATTTTGGGACTTTAGGTACTTGTTCAGACGTCTCAGGTCTAGAATGGGCCTCCAGCCCCCGGATTTCTTTTGCACTAAAAAGTATCTGGAATAGACCCAGAGGCCCGCAGTCTTTTGGGGAACCAGCTCTATCACCCCTTTTTGTAGCATGGCCCATACCGCCTCCAAGAGTTGAGGGATGTGCTGCTCCTGCCAGCCCACCGGAGGGATCCGCAGACACCTCTGCTGAAACTTATGGATATGTACGTAGGTGAGAGTGTCCAGCAGCCATCTGTCGGTGGTGATCTTCTCCAACTGACTGACGAATCCCGTCAGATGTCCTCCCACCGGGGGGCACCGGTGGGGGCCCAACGTCCGGTTCAGGCTTGCTTTGGTGCCGGCGTCATGCCTTGCGGGCGACGACGGCGCTGACCACCTCCACCGTAGGACTGCGAGCGGCCTCCGTAGGCTTCCTGGGTCATGGACCTGGAGGGATGGCGGTTTGAGGAGGAAAAACCTTTCAACGATCTGCGTCACTTCACTCTGGCAGTGCGGAACGAAGAGCAGTACTGCTGGATCGTGGCCAGGGAACGGGCTGTCTCCGTTTCTGCCTCGATGGCCTGTAGTGACTCGTCGATGACCTTCCCAAAAAGGTTAGCTCTGTCAAATGGCATGTCAAGTACCCTCATCTGGACCTCCTGGCAGACATTTCTGACCTCCAGCAAGCCTGGACGATGAAGGCAGACACTGTTCCCCATCTGCCAGAACCCTGTGTCAGTGATGCCAAGCACCACTGTGATGGCATGGTCCGAAGCCACCTCTACCTCCTGGAAGAGTGCGAGTGCCTCCATCCTCTTGTCATCGGGGAGGAACCCAGAATCAGGCCCAGCTTGTACCACAGCTCCCTGTAGTACCTGGCTAGGATCACCAGTGCGTTGGGTGCCATGACGGTGGATGCCGGTGTAAATAACCTTCCATCCAATGGCGTCCATCTTCCCCTCGCTGTCCGGAGGGACTGAGGAAGACTAGGGAGGTTCGCTGACCACTTCCTAGCAGCCACTGAAACTGCTGAGTCCGGTGATGGTTGCGACCTCAGGCAATTGGGTGCGGACTCCGGCATCTCTTCTCTAGCCTATCCCGTTTGGCTGGAGGCATGCAAGAGTTCTTCAAGAGGGCCAGGCCCCCCTCCCACATGTCGTCCAGAAGGGGTAACGCCATGACTGTCTTCCTCTTGGCCTCGTGCCTCTGGTTCAGGATACCCTCCTTCTTGGTTTCCTCAGGTGCAAGTTGGAAACATTCAGAGGCCTTTGCGAACATGGAATGGAACAATTTTTGAAAAAAACAGATGTTGCAGCCAATGTCGGCTTGAATTCCTATCTAGAGCGAAGCCTTTGTGCCTCTCTGGTTCCTTTCTCAGATGGCCAAGGGTCTGCACCAGGGGTGCCTGTATTGTGTCTGCAGCAATATATGTACAATTCCGAGAAATAAAGTTGGTACCCTTTAGTGCGCTCCTTGGGAAGAATTACTCCATCACTTGGTTGTGTTAATTCCAATTTGTTTATTCAGTATAGGTTCTGGATACTCCATACACGTAAAGTTTCAATAAACAAACTTTGTCTCCCAAATTGTCAATTTGGGAGACAATTTGGGAGACAAAGTTTGTTTATTGAAACTTTAAGTGTATGGAGTATCCAGAACCTATACTGAATAAACAAATTGGAATTAACACAACCAAGTGATTGAGTAATTCTTCCCAAGGAGCGCACTAAAGGGTACCAACTTTATTTCTCGGAATGGAATGGAACAACCCCACCTCATCCAGTGGGGACGCCCTCAGCTGCGGAGACCTGCCTGCTGTGTTGATATAGTCGTCGTCATCAGTTGGTGCCGTGGCTGTATCCGTCCCTGAGTCCGGTCAACCGGGGAAGAGAGCGCCTGACGCAGATGTGGAGGCTGAAATGGGGGCGTCGATGAGGCTTCCTCTTCTTCGCCGGAAGCTGATCGGGGGCCTGTGTAAGGACTCCGGGTCCTCGTCATCCGAGGATGAAACTTCGATGGCCTGGGGCACGGCTTGGGGTTGGACTGAGGCCTCTTTACCCCCCCCCCCCTCCCACCCATTTTCCATCCTGATGGGTCGGAGCTGGGCTCAGAGACGGCATCCTCTTCTCCACTGTACCGGCAGACTTCGCCAAAGTCACTGGGGCGGTTTCTCGACTCGGAGGGAAGGACACCTTCTACATTGTGTCGGCCCCTTGCGCATTTGCGGGAGCAGCCGCCACCAGGTCCATTGTCGACGAAGACCTCTCCCCGAGCCGAGTGAGCCTTCCTGGGCAGTCCAGCTGTCTTCTCCTTCGTCCCGGGCCTCTCCAGCAGCGTAGCTGGGTTGGGCGACTTCCTCTTGGAGGAGGAGCTCGATCGTTGGCTGGCAATGGAGGCGGATGGTGATGTTGAACGTGCCCTGCCGGACCCGCTTTCACAGCAACCCCGGTGGAACTGTGTTAGGGAGAATTCTCATAAATGGCTAATTTCCCTTACCTAATGAGTCCCTCAGCAGCTTTGCTGGATTTCTAGGATTTATTTTTTTCACCTGATAAGAGTGTGAGCCTTTTTTCCCACTCTTACATGTGTTTTGCTGTGTGTGTTTTTACCATGTGTGAGATCTTGGGCTCTGGAGCCTCACCTACTCCATGAGCATCATTTTTTTGTGTCTTACACAGCACCTTCAGTGCAGTAACACAGGGTTGTCTTTTAGACTTCCCCCGGACTTCATTTTCCTGGGACTGACTATTGTCTCCCAGAAACATGTAAAGTTGCCATTAACTTTATGTAGTGTCTTTAAATCACAGACCCAGTACAAACTATCTTACATGGAGTATTGGAAAGGATTAATTCCTTTTTGTCTGTCTCCTGGAGCACTGTTTCGCTTCCTTTACATCAAGACTTGGCTGGTGGCAGTGGTAACTACCCTAACTTTTCTACTGCGGTTATCTTATATAAACATGGTATTGTTTTAGGCTATCATATGAGCCTCGAACATAAACCCGCTTGACCAAATACATTTTATTTTGGCTCCGGCTGGGTTTATTCGCCATTTCTTTTTGTTAAAGTCTTTCTCGTGTTCTTCTCTGCGCGTCAATCTGGGGATGATTCCTTTGTTCGCGGTCTTTTTGCGGGCTTCTGCACAGAAGCCCTCCTTAAGGCGCCTGAAAGTCTGGGTAGGCAGGATGTGAGGGAGGGATCTTCGGACCCCTGCCATGGGTTCCTTTGTAACCCAAGTCGCACTCCTGTTTGATTGGCTAAGGGGACTGCCCTTGCCAGGACAGCCAGGCTGTCTGAATGGGGGAAAACTGCATAAAAAGCAGTTCTCTGGGACTGGAAAGGCAGAGTCGCCACTGGAATGAAAGAACCAACAAGGAGCTGACAGAAGAGGACCCCTACAATGACTGAACTGCCCGGTGAAGCCCTGCTGCGGGTCCGAATCTTCAGAATCCGACAACAGAGAAGATCCTTCAGGAAACTTCTTCCCTTGAGCTGGTGGGACCAACCAGTTTGCCCAAACTACAAGCCAGGACGCCTCCTCTGGTCGAATTTGCTGTACAGAGCTACAGTGTGCCGAATAGCCAGGAAGGTCGGACCCTGCTTGGCTTTTAAGGAGCGCACCTTTTATTTGTTGCTTTGCTCTGCTGCTGGTTTCTTCCCTGGGTAGTACAGGACCCTCCATCATCCTACTTCTTGTCAGTACGACAGTTGCTTCAGGAACCATGAGCCTGCAGGAACTAACAGGAAAGTCCGCCTCAGCTACAGCTTCCTCTCCATTTTAAGGTACTGTGCAAATCCGGTTGCTTGTTTCGTTCAACCGCGGTGAAAGTGTTTGAAATCTTTCTCCAAACCGAGGGCTTGTCCTTCTCTTTAAACTAACTTTTGTATCAACCAACCTCGTCCGGAAACCGTGCCACCAACTTTACTGCAACTACCCTGAACTGTGTGATCTTGAGCAAAAGACTTTTGACCCATTGACTTTTCTAGCTGATTCTATCTCTGTAGTTCCTCTTGTTCAATTGCCCAGAGTACTTACCTGTTGGTTTGATTTAATTTCTATTAACTTTGTCTTTCCCTCCCTTTTTAAATTTCTGTAGTGCCATTTGCTCCCACTTCATTTTGTGAACTTAACTTGTCTGGAATTTAAGGGAAGTGGTGTGGTGTATTAAGAGTGTGCTTTTTAGACTGCTTATAATAGTGTACTGTTATACAACTGAAGGGTGAAATAAATGTATATTCTATTACTTGAAAACCTTGAGTCAGTGTTTGCCTGAATCATAGTAATTGCTGTCCTTTGTGTAACTATCTGATACTGCTCACTTACTCTTGAGATAAGTCTGGCTGCTCAGCCATCGCTACCACTTCAACTGTGTAGTACAGGCTTGTACCAAAGGTGAATTTGTACTATCACTTGTAGTCTTAATTGTGTGTGGGGGTACCAAAGGTGAATTTGTACTGTCACTTGTAGTCTTAATTGTGTGTGGTGTTCCCAAAGGGTAATGCATATAATTCTGCCTAACAAACTGTACTTGCAGTGCTTGGCCTGCTATTGGGTCCCCACGGGTGAGGCATCCTCAAAGGATATAGAAGCCTGCTTCTCCGACTGGCCGGTCCTGGGTGAGGCATGACCCTGCTCGGAGCACAGAGGAGAGGCCTTTGCGTTCAGCCATGCCACCAGTCTACTGTGTCGATCCTTCGTCTTCTTCTTGGAGAGGGCGAGGCAGATCTTGCATTCTCCTTCCTTGTGGGCCGGGTGAAGACAGTAGAGGCATTGGAGGTGCTCTTTCTCCACAAACACGTTCTGTAGCCCATACTTGGTGCAGAGCCTGAAGAGGAACCTACCTACCTACCTTCCTTCCTTCTCCTCCAACATGGTCAGAGGCGCGGAGTAAGCATGATGGAGAAACTTCGAAGATCTTTGCCCTTGACAGGCGCTGGCATTCACAGGCAATCGGATCCCCGCTGTCGGCAAATGGAGAGAAGAGCACACAGGCTCTTTTGGACCAGAAATAGCTATTTTGTCAGTCAACAAATTAAAATATTTAAAAGTAGCTCACGGATCAAAACTCGAGGACTCCCAACAATCAAGCGTGCAGTAAAAATCTGAAGATGGCTGCCAGAGGAGGGGCTTAGAGACAGGACTGTCATTGAATGGGAGCAGTATGACCCAGAGGACAGTGATTGGTTTAGAGGAAAAATACAGTTTGTAACTGAAAGTAAAACCTTTTTATTTTACCAAGGATTCCCGGCATGCGAAGGGGGAATATTCATGAGGATGTGAATCCAAGCTAGACCCCCTGCACAGGGCATCCTTGGAAACCCAAGTTGCACTTTGTGTTGATTGGCTGAGGTGGTTGGCCGGGCCGGACAACCCCCCTGCGGCGTAATTGACAGCCAGGCTGTGTGAATGGGGGATTTTTCGCATAAAAGGCAGGACTCTTGGGCTGGCAGTCAGAGTCGCCACTGGAACTGGAAGGAACCGTAGAGAAGCAGAGAAGAAGACGGCTGCTGCAACTCCTGAGTCCCGGTGAAGCCCTGCTGCAGTCCTGAGCCATCTACCCTTCAACGACAAGAGAAGATCCAGTCCGGAGTCTTCTTCCCTTGAGCCTGGTTGGATCAACCAGCTCATCTTCCACAGGAAGAGGATCCTCTTCTTGGTCAAAATCGCTGCACACTGCTGTAGTGGTCCGGATAGCCATCTGAAGAGCCTCTCCCGTTTTAAAGGAGCGCACCTTTTTTTTCCACTGTCGCTGCTGTTGGCTTCATCCCTGCGTAGTGCAGTTCACTCCAGAAGTCCTCCTTCTTGTCCCCACGACTGAATATCCAGGAACTGTGAGTCTGCAGGAAACTACCATGGCACCAGCTTCTTCAACAAATGTTATGCTTGGCATAAAACATGGCGCTGGTGTGCAGTGTATTCTGGGAGCACTCAGAGCCGTAATGGATATTTACTTCATGCCGCAGTGAAAAGCTGTACTCATTTTGCTGAGAGATGGATTTACTTTGCTGAAGAAAACATGCTTTCCAAACCTGGTATGTAGTCTAGGACATTCTTCTGGGAAAGCTGGCTTTGTTATGTATTGTTATGAGTTATGGGACTGTTTTCCGTGGCGCTTGTTTTTAGAGGAGCGAAGCGCTTTGCTCCTTGAGGTTACTGTCGGTTGACCCAGCTGGCAACCAACAATTGCATTTGCCAGAAGGTTCGAGAAATTACCACCCCTTTTTGACGAGTGCATATATATGCGGAACCCCTCAACGGTCAGACGAGACAAGCACAAAGACCTCAGTCGGAGAGGGGACGCTTCCGTCCGGCATACCTGTGGGCTGCTGTGCTCTCGGCCTGGCTGTTATCAGGGTCTTCCAGCCGCTTCTGGCGGGATGAGGGATTCAGTTACGCCCACGGTGATGTATTTTCTTTTGAATTCTCTGTCTTTTCTGTGATTTATTTCTGTGTTATCACTTGTCGCTTCCAAGCTTTGAATAAATAGCCGTATAAGTGCTCACTATTTTCTAAGAGTGTGTGTGGTTGTAAGTCATTGCGTCGTCTACCTGCGTTTAAAGTATTGGCTCTGCAGTTGCATTGGTGATTAATGACTGTCCGTGCACTCTGAGCGAGCAATACATTTTGGCGCTGTGAGCAGGGTATTTGTGATGAATTGTTCCAAATATTAAAGAATCTGTTTGAACGCAGATAGGCTTTGTTTACATTGCAAGCGAAAGTAATTTGGCAGAGAGTGTTGAACTGTGTTAATCTGTTTTTTTTCTTGTTGGTGTGTGCGTGCCTGTGCGAGTGATTGCAGTGTGGAAAGGAAAAACTATATAGCTATAACGAGGTTTTGTACAGTATTGCAATGATGAATAGTTTGTTCAGGAAAAAGAGCGTTCCCGCTGGCGATGAATGTTCTGATGTTATCATTCCAGGCTGGACTAAGAGCCCATATAATAAATTGGCCCAGGAGTGGGCATGCGGCGCAGGGCTAAGTGAAACATGGGATCAGGGATTGGGAGATGCTGATCCGTCTGATGTAATGTTGTGCTTACAAGTTTCAGTGGAAAGGGAAAGTGAATGCGCTGCGATGGGTAGGCGGGGTTGGGTCCTCCTGCATGCCTATAGGAAAATACATCAAAGGAATTTGGATATGAAAAATGAGATTTTGTGATTGGAAAGAGAGCTGGCTGCAGAAAGGCAGACTGCGTTAATGCCGCAGATTCAAATGAAACTTTTTAAAGATAAGGCTGACACATACCAGGCTGTGGCCGAGAGGGCAGCAGTCAAAGTAGCCGGTATAAGTATAGGAAAAGACGGGGAGGGGTCAACCAAAGAAAGGTGGCAGCTGTAATCGCTACCGCCGGTGTGGACTGGGATCCGGATAATTGGGATGGTGACATTTTTGACTCAACCAGTCCAGAGAGTAGTTCAGCAAATGAGTCAGACCCCAAAACGGAAATTCAGCAGAAGACAGTGGTTGCTAAGCCAGTTAGAAGACGGCGAGCCGGGCCCCACCCGCAGAATCCTGCAGGCGGGGTTGTGGATTTAACCACGCTGGAGGATTATACCCAGCAGGAGGTTGGGGAAATTACCCGTTTGAAGCAAAAATCAGAGGAACCTTTATTGACATGGATGGTGAGGTTGCTAGATGGGGGGCGCTGCGGGGTTATTGGTAGATTCCACGACCTCACCGCGTTTTCTACCCTTGTCAACTGACACCAATGTACAAGAGGTCTTAAGGGCAGGGCCGCCCCCTGATGAGAATGGTCACGATTCACAGGTGTCTTTGTTGCACCTAGCAGTCCAAGCATGCAACCGTAAATACCCCATTACCACAGATTGGCCTAGCGAGGAAACAAAGTGGTATTCTTTGAAAGAGGCAATTCAAAAGGTCTGAGAGCCTGCTATGAAAGAGGCAATTCACGTAGATGCTCCAGGACACATGGGGCCGTGCCGCTCTCAGTTTCAACTAGAAACATGGTGATTAGAACTGCACCACCCGCATACAAAAGTGTCATTATGACTTTGCTCGTAGGTATGACGGGCAAACCCACTGATGAGGTAGTGGATGCCATTCTGGTAGATTTAGGGGAGTGGGACAAGAGTGATGACAAGCCACGGGAGAGAGAGGGGCGTATTGAGAGAAGAACTGAAGGCAGGATGCAAGATAGTAGAGACTCCCGAGTGTCCAGAAAAGACATGTTTTTGGCTTTGTTAAAAGATGGTGTGCCACGAGAAGAAATTGATGGCATTGAAACTAGGGTAATGTATGAATTATACAAAAAGAGAGGGCTATAAACAGCCAAAGAGTGCTATAAACAGGTTAAGAAACAGGTAGTAACCAAGTCACAGGGGCACACCTCACCTTCCGCTCCTCCTGAGGAAGAACAAGAAGAAGGGTCTATGGGGACACCTTGCCGTACCAGCCAACATACGCTGATTTGAGGAAGGTGGTGAATGCGATGCTAGAGGCAGAGTCAAGTCACACTCATTCGAAATTTGACTAGGGTTACGGCCAAGCTCCGGCAGCGTCTGCTCGCATAAAGGTTGATTGGCGGCCCCATGTTAATGTTATGATTTTCTGGGGGTCAGGAAATACGCAAGGGGTGCGAGCATTGATAGACACCGGGGTGGAGGCCTCTCTGATTCATGGCAATCCAGCACGATTCAAAGGCAGACAATTTACTATTACAGGTCTCGGGGGGGGGGGGGGGGGGGGAGGGAGGGGAAGGAGACCCCTGCAGTACAAACGGAAGTGGAGATGAAAATAGGCAATTTGAATAGGCAGAAATACCAAGTGTTGATTGTCCCGATACCCGAGTACATAATTGGCTTTGACATTCTGGAAGGGTTGACTTTGGGACTGGGGAGGTAAAACGTACCAGTTTGGGGCGTGTGCATTGATCTGCACACCCATTACCGTAGGCAAATTGAAGATGCCCCCAGTGCAAGTGCCTGTGGCAACCAAGCGGGTAGCAATGAAACAAACCTGCCTTCCTGGGGGGCACAAGGACATTTCAGACACCATCAAAGGGTACGTGGAGGCGGGTGTGTTACGCCCTATCACCACCGCATGGAACAATCCTCTCTGGCCTATTAAAAAGGGGGATGGGTCTTGGAGGATGACGGTGGATTACCGTGAGATGAATAAACACACTCCTCCCTTAGTGCCCGCGGTCCCAGATGCCATTACCTTGATTGAGAATGTCGAAAAGTTTGAGGGGACTTGGTATGCAGTGGTAGATTTAGCCAATGCATTTTTCTCTGTGCCCATTGCTGAAGAGTGCCTAAAGCAGTTTGCATTTTCTTGGAGCGGGCGTCAGTACACCTTTACAAGGTTATCTATGGGGTATATACATAGCCCGACTATCGGTCACCGGCTGGTGGCAGAGCACTTAGACAAGATCCCGTGTAAACCTGACATACAAATCTCTCACTACATTGATGATATCTTGATTCAGGGCAAGGATGAGCGCAGTGTACAAAACCAGTTAGAAGTCATTATGGAAGGATTGAAGAAGGAAGGGTGGGAGATTAACCCGAATAAAATTCAAGGCCCAGCTGAAACAGTGATATTCCTAGGGTTTCAGTGGCATAATGGGCATCGAGAAATGGTGCTGAAGGCCCGACAGAAAATACTTGAGTTCACCACTCCAATGAACAAAAAGCAAGCTCAGCAGTTTATAGGGCTGTTTGGGTTTTGGAGACAGCACAATCCCCATTTAGGGCAGATACTGGCCCCCCTCTACAAAGTAACACGAAAGAACTAGGAGTTTCAGTGGGGGGGGAAGAGCAGCAGAAAGCATTTGATTTAGCAAAAGACACCGTGCAGCAGGTGCTTGGTTTATGGCCATTGAAGGAAGGCGAAGTGGAATTGAATGTGTCTGTACAAGACAATTATGCTAACTGGAGTGTGTGACAGAAACAGGACAGGAAACTTGTGCCATTGGGGTTCTGGAGTCGTAAGTTACCTGATGCTGGTAACTCATACACTCAATTTGAGAAGCAGTTGCTGGCTTGTTATTGGGCCCTCGTTGATACCGAGCAAATGACGGTGGGCCATGATGTATTGATGAGGCCAGAAATACCAATCATGCAATGGGTACTGAGCTCTCCTAAAAAACACATAGAATAGGACATGCTCAAGAAGCCAGCATAATTAAATGGAAATGGTACATTCAAGACAGAGCCAAATCAGGGAAGGGTGGAGTTGCGAAATTACATGAGCAAGTAGCCAACACACCGCCCTCAGCTTACATACCACTACATACCACCAGAAGTGCCTGAAAAACGTGAGTCTCCCGTGAAATGGGGAGTACCTTATGGCGATTTGACCGTGGAGCAGACAGAGCATGCCTGGTTCACTGATGGCTCAGCTCGATATGTGGGAATTGAGCGATACTGAAAAGCAGTGTCGTACAATCCCAAAACAAAAAGAATTTTGACAACGTCAGGGAAAGGGAAGAGCAGTCAGTTTGCAGAGCTTTGCACAGTTTACCAGGCATTGAAACAAGAGACCCCTGGTCGATGTCATTTGTACACAGATTCATGGTCAGTGGCGAATGGGTTGGCAGTGTGGTTGCCAACCTGGCAAAAGAATGGGTGGAAGATTCATTCAAAAGAGTTGTGGGGAAAAGAACTGTGGCAAGATATTGCAGAAATGTTATCACAAAGTGAAGTCACTGTGTATCATGTGGACGCACATTGTGCTACAGATTCATTAGAACGTTGCAGATGAACACACCAAGATTTCATTTGTGGATGCAGAGACTCAGGAAGACGATTTGGAGGGTTTGGCCAAGTGGGCTCACCAGAAATGTGGGCACCTTGGAGAAAAGGCTACTATCAGGTGGGCACAAGCTCGAGGAATCAGTATTCCTTTAGAGGTAGTGAAAACGATCATTTTGCAATGTCCAGTGTGCCAACACCAACAGCATAGGCCTATCCCTAAGATTATTCGGGGTACATTGCGAGGAGGAAAACTACCAGGTCAAATTTGGCAGATTGATTATATCGGTCCCCTGCCAATAAGTGAAGGTTGTCAGTATGCATGCACTATTGTGGATACTTACTCAGGAGACGGAACAAGTTACTTACCTGTAACTGTTGTTCTCCAGTATGGGTCTGGCATGGATTCACATGCTCATGAATATTCCCCGTCGTCAGGCTGGGAATCCTCGGTAAAGAAAAAACCAGTATCAGTTTCGTTTCTGATCTGTCTTTCGTAGTAGTAACCAATCACTGATCTCTGCGTCATACTGACCACAGCCAATGACTGCCCTCTACCTAAGCCCCGCCTCTGGCAGCCATCTTCAGATTTGGTAGCACGTGAAGTGGCAGTATGACCAAGTGAAGAGCCGCAGAGGGGTAGGCGGGAGGGTTCGCATGTGAATCCATGCCAGACCCATGCTGGAGAACAACAGTTACAGGTAAGTAACTTGTTCCTTCTCCAGCATGGGGTCTGGCATGGATTCACATGTTCATGTTTAAAGAATACATAGCAGTACACACATGCACAACCACAGGAGGTGGCAAAGGCTCAACATTAAGCATCACATCAAACTCAACATTAAGCAAATCTTACCTCCTCACCAGGCTCACCTTAGGCGAACAGGTTGCGCAGCACTGCTTGGCCGACCCTGGACTCCTCCCTGGAATCCCGATCGACGCAGTAGAATTTCGTGAAGGTGTGCGTCGACCTCCACGTAGCAGCCCTGCAGATGTCCAGCAAGGGCACACCAGATAGGAACGCCGTGGTAGCTGCGATCGCTCTGGTGGAATGGGCTCTCGGACGGCCAGGCAGGGGTCGGTTTGCCAACCGATGACAGCACATGATACAGCCGGAGAGCCATCTGGAAATGGAAGCCTTCGAGAGAGCCTTCCCCTGATTGACAGGTCCAAAGTTCACAAAGAGTTGTGACGTCTTCCGAAAACCCTTCGTGCGGTCCACGTAGAACTTCAGTGCTCTAGCCATATCCAGCGAGTGCAAAGTCCTTTCAGCTGGCGACGAAGGCGACGGGAAGAAAACAGGCAACACCAAGGGTTCGATGAGGTGGAAGTCCGACGGCACCTTGGGCATGAAGGAGGGGTGCGTCCTGAGCACTACCCTCGTGTCGTGAAAAGTCAAGTACGGGGCCTTGCAGGAAAGGGCTTGGATCTCTCCCACCCGTCGTGCGGAGGTGATGGCCACAAGAAACGCTGTTTTCCACGACAAGAACTTCAACGGAGCCGAGTGCAGAGGCTCGAATGGAGGTCCCATGAGCTTGGTCAGCACCACGTTGAGCTCCCACGCCGGGGCCGGAGCCTTCACGGGCGGGAACGATCTGAACAGTCCCTTCATGAACTCTTTCACCAGACGATGAGACCACAAAGACGTCCGCCCCGTGGTTCTGGTGTATCGGGAGATCGCAGCAAGATGAATCTTGATGGACGCGTGCGCCAGTCCAGCTTTGGCCAGCGTCAGTAAGTACGGCAGTACTTGGGGAGCCGTAAACCGCAGAGGGTTAATCTTCTGTGCGTGGCACCAGACAGAGAACCTCTTCCATTTGTGTCCATAGCATTTAAGAGTTGAGGACGCCCTGGCCTTTGCAAGAACTTCTCTGCAGTCGGCCGGTATGTCGTATCCTCCAAACTAACGCTGCAGGAGCCAGGCCTGCAAGTTCAGCGACTTCGGGTCGTGATGGAGGATGGCGCCTCCTTCCCTGGAGAGCAGATCCGCGTCCACTGGCAGCTTGATTGACGGGGACGCTGACAAGTCCAGAAGGTCCGGGAACCATATCTGCCTCGGCCACGCAGGTGCGACGAGGATCATCCTGCACCGTGACCTCTTGAGCTGGTTGATGAGCCGGATCAGCAATGGCAATGGAGGGAACGCGTATAGAAACAGGCCCTCCCAGGGGAACGAGAAAGCATCGCCCATGCTCCTCGGCTGGGGAAACCTGCTGGCGAACCCCCGGCACTTGGAGTTCATCGCCGTCGCGAACAGATCGATCTGGGGTGTGCCCCACCGTCAGAAGAGGCGGTCCACTAGATCCTGTCGTAGTTCCCACTCGTGGCACGGGCGCAGCTCCCTGCTGAGTGAGTCGGCGATGGTGTTTATCCCTGCCAGATGAAACGGCACCAGAAACATCCTTTGGGCGACGGCCCAATGCCACAGATCCTGCGCCTCCCTGGACAGGGCTGGGGATCTGGTTCCGCCCTGTTTCCTGATGTAGAACATGGTGGTGGTGTTGTCGGTGAAGATCCTCACCACCTTGCCCTTGAGGGACGGAAGGAAGGACCTGAGGGCCCAAAACACTGCACGGAGCTCCAGGACATTGATATGGAGGGACTTCTCCGTCGGGAGCCAAAGGCCTCTCGCGTGCAGACTTTCGGTGTGCGCTCCCCACCCTTCCAGGGAGGCATCCGAGGTCACTGTCTCCTGGTGGCCGGGGGTCTGGAAGTCCATGCCCGCCGTCAGATGTGCGCGGGTGCCCCACCACCGGATCGCTCGTCGGAAACTCTCGTCGAGTGTGATCCTCTCCTCGAAGCTGCCCGTCGTCTGGATCCAGGAACTCCTGCAACGGGCGCATCCAGAGCCTGCACAGGGGGATGAGGTAAATGCAAGAAGACATCATTCCGAGGAGGGACTTGATGGACCTCACTCTGGCCGCGTCCGCAACCAGCATCCGCTGCACCTTGCCCAGAATGGCCCTCGTCCTTTCCTCCGACGGAGAGGCCAGAAGCGACACTGTGTCGAGCTTCGCTCCCAGAAACAGTGCGTCTTGCGCGGGCACCAGGTGGGACTTGGCGTAGTTTATGGAGAATCCCAGGTCCGTGAGAAGTTGGACGGTTCTTGCCGTGTGCTCCATGGCGAGTTCCCTCGTCTTGGCTCGGATGAGCCAGTCGTCCAGGTAGGGGTAGACGTGGATCCCCTCTCGGCGCAGCTGCGCCGCCACCGGTGCGAGGCACTTGGTGAACACCCTGGGTGCCGACCTTAGTCCGAAGGGAAGGGCTCTGAACTGATAGTGACGCCCTTGGACCACGAACCTGAGAAACTTTCAGTGTCCCTTTTTGATGGGAATATGGAAGTAGGCATCCTCCAAATCCAACGACGACAGGAAATCACCCTCCTCCAGCTGACCCAGGACGTGTTGGAGGGTGACCATCCGGAACTTCTGTGCCTTGATGAATTTGTTCAGTCGTCGTAGGTCCAGGATGGGACACCATCCTCCCGTCTTCTTCTTCACGAGGAAGTATCTTGAGTAAACTCCGGAGCCCCGAAGCCTCTTTGGGACGAGCTCGATGGCGCCCTTCCTGAGCATCGCCTTTACCTCCAAGAGAAGTTGAGGGGCGTGATGTTCTTTCCTGGCCACAGGGGGGACGCGCGGGCACCTTTTTTGAAACTCGAGCGCGTGACCCTGGGCTAGGGCGTCCAGCACCCAACGGTCGGTGGAGATGGACTCCCACACGCTGACGAAGCTCGCCAGCCGGCCTCCCACCGGGGTGCTTCGGTGGGGGCCCGACCCCACGGCCGGTTCAGTCCTGCTTCGACGAGGCTTTGCCGCCTTGACCTCCTTGGCGACGACGGCGGGGTCCGCCTGACTTGCCTCGTCCCCTGTAAGCTTCCTGCTACGACGAACGGGCCGCTTGACGGTAGGTGGAAAATCCGCCGCTGGAACCTTTGGAGGCACCCTGTTTGCCTCCGCTGCTCCGAAAGGGCGGCCGCCGTTGTTGGAGAACCCCAAGAGCCCGGGCCGTCTCCGTGTCTGCTTTGATGGCTTGAAGGGAATCGTCCACTGTTTTCCCAAACAGGTTGCTGCACGTCTTGACAGAAGTCAGTAGCCTTGAGCCATCCACGCCGCCTAAGGCACACGCCGTTGCCCAACTGGCGAAATCCAGTGTCAGCGATGTCCGTCGCAATCGTAATGGCGTGGTCCGACGCCACCTCTCCTTCCTGCAAGATCTCTAGGGCATCTGCCCTCTTGTCGTCCGGTAGGAAGTCCAGCAGGGGGGCCAGTTTGTACCACAGCTCCCTGTCGTAGCGGGCTACGATAGCCAAGGCGTTGGCCGCCTTAATCGTCGTCGCTGCAGACGAGATGACCCTGCGTCCCATCGTATCCAATTTCTTTCCCTCGCCGTCCGGCGGGGAAGTCGACGTAGAGGCCGCACCCCCCCACACTTTCTTCCTGGCTGCCGCGGAGACGACGGAGTCCGGGGTCAGCTGTGCCCGGAGGCACAAGGGGGCCGCGTCCGGGACCCGGTACTTCTTCTCGTACCGATCCCTTCTAGCCGGCGTCGTGGATGGGTTCTTGAGGAGGGCGAGGCCCTCATCCCAAATATCGTCCAGTAGAGGCACGGAGAGGACCGTCTTCCTCTTGGCCTCGCGCTTTTGATAAAGGAAACCTTCCTTCTTCTCTTCCGGGCAGAGCTGGAAGAGCTCGGATGCCCTGGCGATCATGGAGTGAAACGATCCAATCTCGTCGGGCGGGGAAGCCCGGGTGGGAGGTGACGACGGCAGATCCTCGTTGTAAACCTCGTCGTCCGTACCCGTCGCGGCCGTGTCAGTCCCCGTATCATCCCCACGAGTCGTGGACGGGGAGGAGGGCTGAACAGGGCGCGATGGCTGAAAAGGAGGATGAATCCTCCTTCTCTTAGGGGGAGGGCTCCCAGAAGAGCCTGGCTCCGGGTCCCCCGTCGGGAGCGGTTCCTCCGCTGGTGGTAACGGCAGTCTCGTCCTTATCTCCGAGCATAAGGACTGTATAGCCAACAAAATGGCCGCCGAGTTGTCTTGCGGCGCTAGTTGTGGGGAGTCCGACGGGCGGTCAGGGGCCCCGTCGGCACCCTCGACGTTATCGTCGTCTCCTACGTCGGGATCCCTCCCGACGGGCTGGTCTTCTTCCACGCCAACGCCGTGGCTTAAGACCTCGATCAGCTCTTCCTCAAAGGTTGAGGCCGAATCCACGACGACCTCCTGCCCCCCTTTTTCTTCTCCGTCGGAGGTTTCATGGGGGTCCTGTCGATGGGCATTAAAGAGGACTCCCTCCGCGGTGGCAGGGAGACTCTGAGCCCCGAGGTCGCCACCACTGGTGTAGCCTCCACAGGCTGAGCCAGGGCCGCCGCGACTGTCTCGATAGAGGCCTTGGCCGGATGGATTAAGGCTTTCACCACCTTAGGTGCGCTCACCGCCTTCTCCTTGGGGGGAGGGACACTGCCTCGCTCTCCCTCCGATGGGGCCTTCCAGCTCGACCGGGGCCTCTCCAGGAGCTTAGCCGGGTGCTCGGCCTTCCTCTTACCCGAACCAGAGCTTTGGCTCGTGGTTGATGGTGCCGGGGAGGATGCGCCCTGCCCGACCGTTCGGCGCTTCCGGTGCCAGCGGACTCACGGTGCTTGGCCTTGTGTTGGACGCCCCGTCGCCGGGGCGTCCTCAAAGGTCTTAGAAGACCGCTCGGATTTCTTCTTCTCGCCTGACGGGCTCTTCCCTTCCAGCCAGTTGGCGAGACGTTGATGGCGGTCCTTCATGGTCCGCTCCGACATATTGCCGCAAAACGCACAGTCCTTCTCCACGTGCGTCTTGTCCTCATGTAGGCAGTTAAGACAAAAGGAGTGTTCGTCCTCCTTAAAGACATTCTGAAGCTGGCATCCAGGGCAGACCCTGAACAGCTTTCCGGGCGTCGAGCTTCCCTTCTCCTGGGCCATGTCCGAGATGGGCCTGAGAAACTTCTGGAGTCCTCCAAAAGCGTGGCTCAACGAAATCTTCACCCTTGAGGGGCATAGACGAATCCGACACGGGTCCCCGTTGATCGGATGAAGAAACGGTGTAGCTTGAGGCTCTTGTTGACCGAAAAATCGAAGTATTTGAGAAAAAGCGTGAAAAAATAGCACTAACGCTCGAGGATCCCAACACTTGAACGTGCAGTAAAAATCTGAAGATGGCTGCCAGAGGCGGGGCTTAGGTAGAGGGCAGTCATTGGCTGTGGTCAGTATGACGCAGAGATCAGTGATTGGTTACTACTACGAAAGACAGATCAGAAACGAAACTGATACTGGTTTTTTCTTTACCGAGGATTCCCAGCCTGACGACGGGGAATATTCATGAGCATGTGAATCCATGCCAGACCCCATGCTGGAGAAATGATGGTTTTGCCGTGCAAGCGTGCCACACAACTGAACACCATTAGGTTGTTAGATCAGATCATATTGCATTACGTGCAGATTCAAAGTGACAATGGGTCACACTTCAAAAGCAAATTGATTAAGGAATATTGGCAGGAAAAGAGCATTGGGTTGCTCTACCATGTGCCTTGTTACCCTGCCGCTTCAGGGCTGATTGAACGAATGAATTGGTTGTTGAAAGAACAGCTGTACAAATCTGGAGATGGCAATTTGGCAGGCTGGCGTGATCGTGTGTTTGATGCGGTGCAAGTGCTAAACAATAGGCCTGTGAATGAGCATGAAACTCCTTTCATGCGGCTAATGACTCCTGCTTTACAGATTCAACCCAACTCAGTCAAAGAAACTCTATTATACTGGGAAATTACCCGGGTTCTTTAGCTCCCTATCGGGCGACTCCAGAGTCAGCAGGGGTAGACTTGCATTCCCATGAGGAAATCAGGTTAGACCCAAGAGGGATGGTTGTAATTGAAACAGGGATTGGAGTACAAATTCCCCCAGAGCATATAGGATGGATTGCCCCTAGATCTGGCTTAGCATTTAAGGGAGTTCAAGTGTTGGGAGGGGTAATTGATGCCGATTACCAAGGCGAGATCAAAGTCAACCTGATGAATAGTGGGGACCAACTGTTACCGATCCACAAGGGCGATCAGGTGGCCCAACTGATTATTATCCCCGTTAAGTTGTCCATGATTAAGAAGGGGGAGCCTCCTACAGTGTTAACTACCCGTGGAGATCGTGGTTTTGGCTCTTCAGACAGTATGGTACCCGGTGCGAAGGTGTGGGTGGAAAGGCCAAGTGGGTGGAAAGGCCAAGTGGCCCACCAGTGCCCGCAGATGTCATTGCATCAGGCAAAGACCAAGTAGTTTTAGTAATGGAGCCCGGTAGAAAGAAATGGCAATATGTGCCCGCAGATAAATGTTAACCTGAGAGAGTGAATTACAACAGATATCTCTTTTTTGGGTTTGCCTTGTAGATCCTGTGTCTCGCTGGTGTAATTGTGGGACTAAATGGACTCTGTTCGGGAGAGTTGCTGCTACCAATGAAAAATGTCACATCTGTGCCAGCGATCAAGGAGAAACTGATAATGATGAGTAATGATGTCCAAAAGCAGCCCTATGCCGATAAGCCACCCAGAACGAAGACATGGACTCGTGAAATGCGGCAAACACGTCAGGTGCAAGTGAAAACAACATTGATGCCAGTTATGCGAGAGGCATCTTCAGGACGGCGAAAACATTCTCCCATGATCACCCAAACGGAGAATATGTGGACATACCTGGCACAACAGGTGCTCAACATTACGCTCTTTTGCCTTACTGACGTGCCCAATGCTGAAGCCTTACTGACTACGTACTTAGTAGCAGTGCCGACGCCAGTTCCGGTTCTAAAGCATATTCTCGGCGTCACGCACAATGATTCTTTGGTTCAAGATTCCGATATCAGGCAATCCTTTTCCGTCTAAGAGTACTACAGGTTTTGCCAGGAATCAGATCGCAAATGGAGAAATTTGACACGTATTATAACCTATAATATAACTCAAGGTGATGTGTGTTACCTTATGACATGCAATGCAAAAGAAATTGGCAAATGCCAACAGCTCAATTTAACCAAACAGCAAAATCACACTGTGTTCGAGAAACAATTGTGTTCGCGTGTTCCACGCACATGTACCAGTGTGAATAACACTATGTCTTGTAATCATACAGTGATAGCTGCCAGTCATTTCAATCATGTGAAACTTCCAACAGGATGGCTCTTTTCATGTGGCAACATCACATACACTTATATTCCAGCTAACATTTCCGGAGGTCCATGTGCCTTAACTCGATTAGGACTAATGATGTTCCCATTACACCCAGCGATATCTCGAGGCAAAAGGTCAACTTTTGCGTCTGTGGGTCTATCCCCCGATTGTGATTCACATGTGCATTTGCTATCAGAAGCTGAGGTTCTAGCATTAACCCTTTCATTTGTGGGAGTTTGGGGTTTAGCCGCTGGGGGTTACAAATCTTTGATCAAATTAGCATGTTTAGTAGTCAAAGGACTCAATCATACTTCTCAGGCATTAGAAGAGTTACTCCTTGATAGCAAAGTTATTAGAAAAGCAACTTTGCAAAACAGGGCTGCTGTTGATTATCCATTGCTAAAGCATCATTTAGGTTGTAACGCAGTTGAAGGTATGTGTTTCAATCTAAGTGACCATTCACAATCCATTGAAAGTCATATTCGAGGTTTGAGGGATCTCATTTCTCAAGTGTACCAAGATCATAATGGGAATTGGTGGGATTGGTTATTTTCATGGATTCCTGATATTGGGGGTACACTGTGTTACGCTTTTGCTTGTATTTGCATTATATTAGCTATCATAATAGCTTGTTGTTGTGGTATTCAATGCATTCCCAACTTAGTTTTAATATTTCGTCGGTTTCAGAGACCGGCTCCTCTGCCACTGGGCTATGGAAGATAAATATCCAAGGGTGGAATTGTTATGCTTGAGCTAAGACATGGCACTGGTGTGCAGTGTAACTGGTGTGCAGTGTATTCTGCCGCAGTGAAAATCTGTACTCATTTTGCTGAGAGCTGGATTTACTTTTCTGAAGAAAACATGCTTTTCAAACCTGGTATGCAGACAAGGACATTCTGCTGGGAAAGCTGGCTTTGTTATGTCTTGTTATGAGTTATGGGACTGTTTTCCGTGGCCCTTGTTTTTAGAGGAGGGAAGCGCTTTGCTCCTTGGGGTTACTGTCGGTTGACCCAGCTGGCAACCAACGGTTGCCCATCAATGCGCAAGTGCATTTGCCAGAAGGTTCGAGAAATTACCACCCCTTTTTGACGAGTGCATATATGCGGAACCCCTCAACGGTCAGACGGGACAAGTACAAAGACCTCAGTTGGGGGGGGGGGGGACGCTTCCGCCCGGCATACCTGTGGGCTGTTGTGCTCTCGGCCTGGCTGTTATCGGGGTCTTCCAGCCGCTTCTGGCGATATGAGGGATTCAGTTACGCCCACAGTGATGTATTTTCTTTTGAATTCTCTGTCTTTTCTGTGATTTATTTCTGTGTTATCCCTTGTTGCTTCCAAGCTTTGAATAAATAGCCGTATAAGTGCTCATTATTTTCTAAGAGTGCGTGTGGTTGTAAGTCATTGCATCGCCTACCTGCGTTTAATGTATTGGCTCTGCAATTGCATTGGTGATTAACGACTGTCCGTGCACTCCGGGCGAGCAATACAACGAATAAGGTACTGTGGCCAGCTTCGAGGAACTAGGGTGAACCCTTTTCTCCTCATCCAAGGCTTGCCCTTGTCTTCCTTCCCTCTTATAACTTTTGCTTCCTCTGTTGACAATATCCAAGTACTTCTGGCAACGTTGAATTTTGAACGGTCTGTGTGATCCTCGACAACAGGAACCCGGTTCCACTTGACATTGGCACAGGCCTATTGACTTATTTTCACGACAGCAAGCGTTCTCTGATTCTGTCTGCCTTGACAAAAGCATTGCCTATGATTTTTGCCCCCGACTCTCTTTTGTTAACTCAGGTGCTATATGTGTTCTCTTTTGACAAGGCCAAGCTCTGGAAATAAATGCAAAAAGCTATCAAAACCCTTCTGTTTCAATTTTCAGTGTACACCGTCGCCCTTTGGAGCTCGAGTACCCTACACATACCTATAATATTAAATAACTACTTTGGGCCAGCACCTTCAGAAAAGAAGCCTCCATTCATGCAAAATTCACCCTTGTACGCACATTTGTTGAATTGCATCTTTTAACTCAAGGCAGATATTACCTGAGTTTCTCCCAGTACATCGCGGTTCTCAATGGGGAAAGGATTACTCGAAATGGAAAATGTGTAGACTGGGTCTTTGGGGAAGGTGGTAGTGATCTGCAAAAAAAAAAAAAAGCATAATAAAGGCAGGAAATAAACCGGGGTACAGTGTTACATAGGCAGTATACAAACAGTGCAGAAGATATTATTGTGCCACAGTAGTTGCTTCTACGACTTGTACCAAAGCGGTTAGAACTAGAAGCTGTGCTGAAGAATGGTACCAGTTATCAAATATTCTTTCCATTGCTGCTTTCTCTCCATAGACACCCTACCTTTTGCAGTTTTGAACTTTTCCTGACTTTTGGCAGCAAGTGAAGCCTCTTTGCTCCACTTACATTTGGAACATTGGGGGCATTAATCTGTCCCTGTGGCCATCAGTGCAGGAGAACTCTTCTCTAAAGTAAAATTCCCAGTTTGTTTTTATCTGCACACAACTTTTGATGAAGTGCGGTAGACCCACTTTGTGACTAACTTTGCTTTTGGTAACTTTGTTTTATTTGCTTATATAGCGCACCAAACCCAGAGATATCTGGGTGCTTTTCTTAGCTACATGGTTACAATATATATGCGATACAATAATACAAGCAAAAGAATATGCAGTAATTACATGTGATAATATACAGATCTGTACAGAGCGCAGGCTATATACAACATATAAAAAGCATACAGAGCATAAGTCATCAGTTACATGAAGTTACGCCTGTTCTAGGCGATATCAAGCTGAGCTATGGCATGTCAAAAGGAAAGCAGGGTCAGGTAGTCACGATAGCATAGGGTAGCTGAGGTACTTTAGCTTGTGAGAACAGCCAAGATTAAGGAGAGGACCATGGGGTCATTTCTGAGTGCTAGCGGTAGCTTGATCCATGTCTTAGCCGCGAGCACTGGAAAGCTAGTTCCTCCCGCTTTGTTAAGTTTACATTTTGGAATGTTAAGACAATAGGCATAGTTAGTTCTGGTGGGTCTGGTAGATATTTTTCTGGAGAAATTGTCCATCAGATATTTAGGAGCCGAGTTATTTAGGTATTTATGAGTAATCATAAGCATTCTAAAGGTGATCTTGTCTTGGATAGGGAGCCAGTTTGTGTTGAGAAAGATTTGTGAAATGTGATTGGATCGAGGAATACCTAGGGCTGATCTAAGCGCGCTATTCTTAAGAACTTGAAGCTTGTGAAGGTTTTTCTGGCTAGTACCCAAGTAGAACGTGTTACAACAGTCCAGTTCGGATAATATGAGAGCTCTAGCAAGGGTGATACAGCTACCAGTGGACAAAAAAGGTCTACAGGCATTTATCAGTTTTGATGTGTAGGCGGTAGAAGAGGAAGTGGCGCTGATTTGTCTTTGGAGGGTTAAGGCAGAATCTAAGTAAAAGCCTAAAGTTTTTGCTTTGTCGACTTTGATGAGGTTGCCATCGATAACAAACTTGGTCCTAAATATCCCTCGTTTAATAAGTCTTAACTTGGAGCCAATGAGCAAGAGCTCAGTTTTGTCATCGTTTAGACAAAGGCCATGATTGGCCATCCATGCCTGAATTTTGCTGTAGATTTAGTTTATGAGTAAGGAGTCGGATTGGTAGTTGCCTGAGAGAGTGATGAGAATTTGTGTATCATCTGTGTAATTCGTATATGATATGCCATGGTAGTCTAAGTGATCAAACAGGATCTTAGTGAAAATGTTAAGAGGGTGGGGGAGACACAAGAACCTTGTGGGACTCCACATGTTATGGGGGAGGGGTCGGCTGAAGCAGTTGGTGAAAAGACCCTCATGGATCTGTCCGCAAGGAAGGAATTGATCAACGCTGCAGTTTTAGGGGAGAAGGAGGCAGCCGAGGTGAGGTGGTTGGTTAGGATGCTGTGGTCTACTAAGTCGAACGCTGCGGACAAGTCCAAAAGGAGGGGAAGAGCAGGCTTTCCATTATCCTTTGCCTCATCCATTTGGATATTCAGATCCAAGAGGGCAGTTTCTGTCCCATGTCTTGGTCTTAAGCCAGATTGTCTAAGGCCCAGAAGATTATTCTCAAGATGGTTTTGGATCTGGACATAAGCAGCTGTGTCTAACATTTTTAAGAGGAAGGGCACTGTGGTGATAGGTCTGAAGTTAGTGGGAATATTTGGATCGAGATTAGATTTTTTGATGAGGGGCATGACCCATGCATCTTTGAGATTTTTGGGAACTGAGCAGGATGCGAAGGAGGCTTTTATGAAGGAGGTGATAAAAAGGTGCAAATTCTTTGGCTACTCCTTTTATGATAGAAGCTGGGCATATGTCTCCTTGGCATCTAGATGGCTTGAGACTTTAGATGATGGCCTCTACCTAAGTGTTGGTGACAGGGGTGAATTCAAAAACCTTGTTTTGATTGGCAGGTACAGAGGATTGGAGGTTTGAACTATGTGGTGTAATGTCCGGTTTGCTAGTTTTGGCAGCGGCTGATAAAGTTTCTTTTTGCTTCTATTTTTGATTGTAGAAGGGAGATGGAGTTTCCAGTTCTTTGAGGATGGTGAAAAGCTCCTTGGTGCTAGATTTGGCATTGGATATTCTGTTATAGTTTTCCCTTTTTTCTTCTAGGATAGCAGTTTTGTAGGTGGCTGAAGTAGTTGTGAAATTGTCCTTATTCACTCTTGAGTTTGTTTTCCTCCAAGACGTTTCTGCCTCTCCTTTAGCTTTGCAGAGAGTTTTTAGCTCAGAGGTGAACCATTTATTTAAGTGTGCTAGTGGTTTGGCTTTCCTGAGTTTAAGAGGAGCCAATTGGTCTAGTGCCTTTAGAAGGTTCTGGCTGTATAGATCGATCATAGTGGTGGGGTCTTGGTCAGAGGATGGCTGGTAATGGCCGATAGGCTCAAGCAGAGGTAGTATGCCTTCTCGAGAGATGAGGCGGTTGTTCCGAGTTAAGGCTGGGGGGGGGGGAACGGGCATAGGCAGTCCTTGGCTGATGGTTGTTTAGCGACAGAGATTTCAAAGGACATGACATTATGATCTGACCATGCGCATGGAGTATTGGAGAGGATTTTTGTGTTACAATTGAAGTCTGCTATCCAGTCCAATATTCTGCCCTTGCAGTGAGTGGGATCAGATATCTTAGCGAGAGGCCTAGTTCGGAGATGGTGTTTTCGATTGCTGCAGTTTTAGAGTCTAGATTATCATGTAGGCCGAGATTCAGGTCGCCTAGAAGCAGGATTTGCGAGCAAGGTTTTGTGTAAGGAGGTCATTTATGTCTTCCTCAAAGGAGTTGGCCCGGTGGTCTATATAAGATATGGATGAGGAGTGTCCGCTCGGTTGAAAGAGGGAGTTTCACTGACAGGAGTTCGCCTGACGGGAAGGCGATGCTGTCACTTTCTCTAATTGCTAGAGATATTTTCATTTTTTGTGGCTACTTACATGATGTGTCCAGGGTGGGCTGGTTCAGCAGATAGTATTATAGGGTTTACTTTTTTTATAGTCTTGCGCACTTTTACATTTTACTGTTAATAACAATTAGAGTACCATATACTCTAAAATAGCTGTGCCACAAGCTTTTCGCCCTGTCCTAAAGCCGTTTCAGCTTCCACGGGCAAAATGACAGTCAGTGTGGTCGGATGTGGGCGCAGGGACTGTTTGGACCAGTCGACATTCGTGCCAGTGTGTCTGTTGCTGCGCAGATGCAGTGATCAAAGTCTGTCCATGATGGACAGCCCCTTTTAAGTTTGAATGGTGCATATCCTTGCCATTGGTGGGCTGGGGGCAGCTCAAGCCTGGATTCTGGATAAGGTTTAAGATAGGAACAAGTTAATTATTTTTCTCCAGTATGGGGTCTGGCATGGATTCACATGCTCATGAATAACGAATACATAGCAGTACACCATTACACAACCATGGGAGATGGCAAGGCTCAACAGAAGCAATTACTCTCACCTCTGAAACAGGCTCATCTCAAGCGAACAGGTTGCGTAGCACTGCCTGGCCGACTCTGGACTCCTCCCTGGAATCCCTGTCGATGAAGTAGAATCTTGTGAAGGTGTGTGTGGACCTCCACCTAGCAGCCCTGCAGATGTCCAGCAGGGGCATACCAAACAGGAACGCCGTTGTTGCAACGATCGCTCTTGTGGAGTGGGTTCTCGGAGGGCCGAGGCCTTCCCATGGTTCACAGGACCAATGTTCAGCAACAGTTGAGATGTCTTCCGAAAACTCTGTGTGCGTGCCACGTCGAACTTTAGAGCACGAATAACGTCCAGCAAGTGCAAGGTCCGCAGCACCACCCTCGATTTGTGGAAAGTCGGGAATGGCTGTTTGCAGGATAGGGCCTGGATCTCACCCAACTTCCTGGCAGAGGTGATGGCCACAAGGAGGGCCGTTTTCCACGAGAGGAACTTGAGAGGGGCCTCCCATGAGCCTCGTCAGCACCACGTTGAGCTCCAGGGCAGGGTGTTAGGGAGAATTCTCATTTTATGGCTAATTTCCCTTACCTATAGAGTCCCCAGCAGCTTTGCTGGATTCGAAGGGTTTGTTTTTTTCTCCTGCTAAGAGTGAGACTCTTAGGCATTTTTGCTATGTGTGTTCTTGGCTATTTTTGTGTTTAATGCCTATGGAGTTTCTCTCCCCTCCATAGGAACCATCTTTATTCACATGCGTTACCCTCCGTGCAGTAATACAGGGGTGTCGTAGCGACCCCCAAACACAGACTCCATACCCTGGGACTGACTACTGTGTCCCCAGGCATATAAAGACCACATTGACTTTACTAGTCAATTTTTGTGAACTTAACCAGTACAACCCATCTTACTATAGAAGTACTGGGAAGGGTTAATAGTTTTTCCCTTATGTTCAGTTTCGAGGGGGTACCGTACAGTCCCTCTCTCAAAAGTTTCTGGCTGGTGGAAGTAGTTACTATCGTAAATATTCTACCGCAAATATTTCCCTATGGATTTTCCCATTGTTCGAGGCTACCACATTTTCTGACAGCCTCCAACATACCGCTGGCGTATTTTAATATTAACTTTACTCCGGTAGGTTTTATTTGCCAGAACTTTAATATAACTTCTTTCTCATGTCTTTCTCTAAACTCCTAACCCAGGACGGGGATCCTTTGTTCGTCCTTTTTGCGGGCTTCTGCCGAGAAGCCCTCCTTTCGGCGCCACTGAGTCTGGGGTGGGTCCATTGTGTGGGAGGGGGAGTAGGACCCCTGGACAGGCTTGCCTTAGCAACCCATGTCGCACTCTATCCTGATAGGCTGGAGGGTCTCCCGCCAAGATGACCACTCCACTGTGTGAGTGACAGCTAGGCTGTATGAATGGGGATCTTTTTGCATAAAAGCAGGGTCCTGAGGACTGGAAGAAAAAGACGTCGCCACTGGAACTAAGAAGCCGAAGAGGAGAGAGGCCAAAGACATCTGCAACGACTGAACCCCCGGTGAAGCCCTGCTGCAGCGTCTCACCACTTTTCTCCACACGACGAGAGAAGATCTTCATCTGCAAGAGCCTTCTTCCCTTGAGCTGGTGGGGCCAACCAGTTTGCCAATCGCCTTCCCGGACCTGCCTTGGTCGAATCGCCAGTACCCCGTACTCGGAGACCGGATAGCCAGGCACCAGTCCACCCGGACCGCGATTTAAAGGAGCGTACCTTTTATTCGTCAGATAGCACCGCGGCTGGTTTCATCCCTGGGTAGTGCAGTAACTCGAACCTTCCTCCACGACGAGAGCCTCTCTTCCGCTGTTGGATCCCCCAAACTGCAGGAACTACCAGGAACAACCGCCACCGCAGGAGCCACTTCTTCATTTATAAGGTACATTGTTCCGCCAGGCCTGTTGGGTTGGCCGCCCCTCTCTTAACATTGTCTTTCACCCTCTGCATCCACCTTTTCGAATCGTTAACCAAAGACTTGACTACAGCTACAAGAACATTTTGCTCCTGGGCCCTTGCCCTGCACCACTGACTATGGTACAGGCCTACTGACTCTGGCTAAATTTGTTAGAACTGCCTTCTCTAGCTTCTCAACTAGAAATGTGTTGGTGCACCTGCTTCTGATAACTAAATCTTTGTGGTACAGACTGATACCAAAGGGGATTTATTGCTCTCACCTGTAGTCCTAATCTTCTGTAGTGCTCCCTAAGGGAACTGCACAGGATTCTACCTAACACAGGGGCCTTCACTGGTGGGAAAGATCGTCCTTTGAGGAACTCCTTGACGAGACAGTGGGACCAAAGTGAAGATTGTCTTGGAGACCTGGTGTAGCGGGATATAGCCGCCAGATGCACCTTCATAGAGGAGTGCGCCAGCCCCACCTTGGCCAAGGACAACAAGTAGGGAAGAATCTGCAGGGCTGTGACCCTCCAAGTGGTGATATTCTACGACCATAATCATGTAGCGAAATGATTCCACTTGTAACCGTAGCACTTAAGAGTTGACGAGGCTCTTGCCTTGGCAAGGACCTCCCTGCAGTCCGCTAGCAACTTGTATCCTCTAAACTCTAGGTCTCCAGGAGCTAAGCCTGCAGGTTCAGCAATCCTGGGTTCGGATGCAGGATTGCACCACCTCCTTTGGTGAGTAGGTCCGCGACCACCGGCAGCTTGACTGGAGGCGACGCTGACAAGCTGAGAAGGGTCAGGTACCAAATCTGCCTCGGCCACGACGGGGCAATGTGTATTATCTGGCATCAGCACTGTTTGAGTTGATTGATGACTCAGCAGGAGAGGCAACGGAGGGAAGGCATACAGAAACAGGCTGTCCCACGGGAAGGAGAACGCGTCCCACATGCTCTCCAGCTGGTGGAACCTGCTGGCAAATTTCTGCCATTTTGTGTTCAACGCTGTTGCAAACATATCAATCTGGGGCCTGCGCCATTTGATGAACATGCAGTCCACCTGGTCCTGCCGAAGTTCCCACTCGTGGCAGGAGCGCAACAACCTGCTGAGGGAGTCGGTGATAGTATTCTTGACTCCCGCCAGGTGAAAGGGGACGAGTAACATCTCGTTTGACAGCCCAGTGCCACAAGTTATGCAACTCTTTGGAGGGCGCTGGGGACCGAGTGGACCCCTGCTTCCTGATGTAGAATATTGTGGTGGTGTCCGTGAAGATACTCACCACCTTGCCCTTCAGAGACGGAAGGCATGACTTGAGGGCCTAGAACACTGCCAGTAGCTACAGGATGTTGATGTAGAGATCTTTCTCCTCCAGCAGCCACAGGCCTCTGCCGTGCAGACGTCCGGTGTGGGCTCCCCAGCCCTCCAGGAGCTGGTGACAGTTTCCTGTTATGTGGGTTTTGAAACCATGTGCCCCGGGAGATGTTGGAGTGTAGGCCCCTTAACCCTATGGAACTCCTTGTCAAGAGGGATCTTGTCCACGAAGTTTCCGGACACTTGAATCCAGCGAGCATCCAGGAACTCTTGAAGAGATTGCATCCGTAACCTGCAGAGCCGGATAAGGCATGGTGTCAAGCAGGACTTCAGATAATTGATGGAGAACTCCAGGTTCGTCAGCAGCTGGACGGTCGTCTCCGTGTGTTAGACGGCTACTTCTCGTGAATTGGCCTGGATGAGCCAGTCATCAAGGTACGGGTACACATGTATCGCTCATAGACGTAGATTGGCCGCCACTAGTACCAGGCACTTCATGAACACCCTGGGAGCCAACTTTAGGCCTAAAGGGAGGGCCTTGAACTGGTAGTGACTTCCCTGTACCACAAAGCGTAGGAACTTTCGGTGCTTCCAGTGAACGAGGACATGGAAGGCTTCCTCCAGGTCCAGCAACGTCAAGAAGTCTCCTTCCTCCAGTTGGCCGAGCATGTGCAGCAGTGTGACCATCCTGAATTTTTGGGACTTTAGGTACTTGAGACGCTGCAGGTCTAGAATGCAACTCCAGCCCCTGGTCTTCGTTTTCACTAAGTATCATCTAGAATAGACTCAGGAGACCCAGAGTAGTCTTGGAACTAGCTCTATCGTCCCTTTTCGTAGCTTGGCGCATACCTCCTGCAGGAGGTGAGGGATGTGCTGCTCCTGCCGTCTGTCAGTGGAGATCTTCTCACCGGACTCCCACCAAGGTGGGGGCACGACGACATGGCCAGTTCAGTCCTGCTTTAGCGCTTGCGTTCTGCCTTAGGGGTAACAACAGTGCAGACCACCTCCAACAAAGGCCTTGGAGCAGCCTCTATAGGCCGCCTGGGAGGGCCGATGGTATGCCATCGATCTGCCCGACTTTGCTCCGGAGGTGCGAAAGAACAGCAGTGCTGCTGGAGAGTGCCCACGGAACGAGCCGTCTCTGTATCCGTCTTGATGGACTGCAAGGACTCATCTACGGCCTTCCCAAAGAAGTTATCCCTGTCAAAGGGCATGTCCAGTGCCCTCATCTGGACCGGCTGGCGGGAATTCATGGCCTTCAGCCAGCCTCGACGACGGAGGCAGACACTGTTGCCCATCTGCCGGAAACCTGTGTTGGCTATGTCCAGGGCAATTGTGATGGCATGGTCTGAAGCCACTTCATTTTCCTGAAGGCGTGCAATCGCCTCCACCCTCTTGTCAGCCGGCAGGAACTCCAGAATCGGGCCAAGCTTGTACCAGTTCCCGTCGTACCTGGTCAGGATCACCAGTGTGTTAGCTACATCGATGGTCGACAACGGAGTAAATTACCTTCCTCCCCATGGCGTCCAACTTCTTCCCCTCGCTGTCTGGAGGGACTGAGGATAATGCTGAGCGGTTCCACGCCCTCTTCCTTGCAGTCACCGACACCACCGAGTCCGGCGACCGTTGCGACCACAGGAACTTGGGTGCAGATTCCGGCACCTGGTACTTTTTCTCTATCCTATCGCGCTTGGCCGGGCTGTGCAAGGATACCTCAAGAGGGCCAGACCTTCCTCCCACGTCGTCCAGGAGGGGCGGCAGCATGATGGTGTTCCTCTTGGCCTCGCACCTCTGGTATACAACACCCTCCTTCTTGGTCTCCTCGGGCATCAGCTGGAAAGGTTGGGAAGCTTTGGCAACCATGGCATGAAACGACCCAACTTCATCCGATGGGGACGCCTTCGGTTGCAGAGATCAACCCACCGTGATGATGTCGTCCATCGTTGCAGTGTCCGTCCCATTGTCCGGGACCAACGGGGGGAGGGCACCTGACACAAGTGTGGAGGTTAATACAGGGGCTTCGATTGGCGTTCCTCTTCTTAGCCAGAGGCCGATCTGGGAATCAGGAACCGGGGTCTGCGGCATCCTTTTCTGGATTTACTGACACCAACGTGTGTAGGGTCGAAAGGATGTCCAGGGATACATCTCTTGGCTGAGCTGGCGTGGTCGGCACACTAGGCCCTGCGCTGTCGGCTTTGCCACCATCATCCTCCACATCCTCGTGGATCGTGTGCAGGGCTCCCTGGTCCTCGACGTTAGGGGACGAAACATCCATGTCTTTTGGCACGGGCTGTGGCTGGCCTGGGAATTAATTGTCCCCCCCCCCTTTGCACCCTGAGGAGTCGGAGCCGGGCTCAGCGACGGCATCTTCTCCTCCAGTGTGCCAGCACGCTGCGCCACTGCCCTGGCTGAGGCCTCCGGTCTCGGAGGCAGGGACACCCTGAGCGCAGTAGGGGCTACCTTCAAAGGGTCAGCCCCTTTGGGCTTCGAGAGCGGCCGCCACCAGTTCAATCGTCGGCGAAGACTGCTCCTGCGCCACCTGGGCCTTCTTGGGCAGGCTGTGTTAGGCAGAATCCTGTGCAGTGCCCTTAGAGACCACTACGTTCAAGCCTGTACTACTATGTTAAAGTGGTAGCAGTAGCAGAGCAGCCAGGCTTATCTCAAGAGTATATGAGCAGTAGCAGAGATTACACAAAGGGACCACAATTACTGTGACTCAAGCAAACACTGACTCAAGGTTTCAGGTAAAAAAAAAAATCCAAGTACACTTATTTTTAAACGATCTGTAAAACACAACACTTCTATTAATTCAAAATCACACGTAAAATATACTACAACCAACCAATTCTCTTGGCACAGAATAACTCAAGGTAAGTACCCTCTGTTTTGGCGGACCAGTGTTGTGAAACACAAGACGTTACCGGGGATACACATGCAAAACTTTTTGACAGCTCGGTCATATTAAAGAAACGCGTATCCGCGGCAAGAACTGTTACCAGGGCAAAAACACACTTAGCACCTGGGCTAACCAGAGAGAGTTGGGGGCAAAAATCATATGCAATACTTTTGTCAAGGCAGACAGAATCAGAGAACACTTGCTGACAGAAATACAAAAGTCAATAGGCCGGTGCCAGTGTCAAGTGGAACTGGGTTCCTGTTGTCGAGGATCACACAGACAGTTCAAGATTCAACATTGCCAGGAGTACTTAGATATTGTCTTTAGAGGAAGCAAAAGTTATAAGAAGGAGAAAACACAAGGGCACGCCTTGGAGGAGGAGAAAAGGTATTCACCCTAGTTCCTCAAGCAGAACACAGTACCTTATTCAATGAAGAAGCTGGTGCCACAGCGGTTGTTCCTGTTGGTTTCCTGCAGACCCGCGGTTCCTAGAGCTTCGGCAAGAAGGACAACGTCTGGAGGGGTCTGCACCACACAGGGATGAAGCCAGCAGCAGCGACGGTGAATAAAAGGTGCGCTCCTTTAAAACAGGAGGCTCTTCAGATGGCTTAGAGTCCTGCCTTTTATGCAAAAATCACCCATTCACACAGCCTGGCTGCCAATCACGCAGCAGGGGGGTTGTCCAGCCCGGAAAACCACCTCAGCCAATCCTGGCAAAGTGCGGCTGGAGTTTCCTAGGATACCCTGTGTAGGGGGTGCCTACACCCCTGCCTCACATTCAGCCCACCTAGACACCCAGGCGCCCACAGGAGGGCTTCTGCAGAAGCCCGCCAAAAGACGGTGAACAAAAAAGGCAAACCTGGTTTGCCGCGCAAAGTAAAACACAAGGACTTTAACAAAAAGAAATGGCGAATAAACCCGACCGGAGCCAAAAGAGTATTTGGCCAAGCGGGTTTATGTTCGAGGCTAATATAATAGCCTAAAACAATACCACGTTTATATAGTATAATCGCGGTACAAAAGTTAGGGTAGATGACACTGCCATCAGCCAAGTCTAAATGTTAAACGAGCAAAACAAGGCTCTAGGAGTTACAGATAGAAAGGGCTAAGGATTTACCCTTTCCAGTACTCCATGCAAGATGGGGTGTACTGGATCTGTGGTTAAAGGACTAGGTAAAGTTAATGGCAACTTTACCTTTTTCTGGGGGACAGTAGTCCGCCCCAGAAATGGAGTCGGTGGGAAGTCTAAAAGACAACCCTGTGTCACTGCACTGAAGGTGCTGTGTAACACACAAAAGAAGGGGGCTACTGAAGTGGTGTACTCCAGAGTCCACAATCACAAAAACAGATGAAATACACATGGCAAAACATGCGTAAGAGTGGGGGAAAAGCTCACACTCTTACCAAGTGAAAAACAAAAATAACTCCAGAAATCCAGCAAAGCTGCTGGGGGACTCACTACGTAAGGGAATTTAGCCATAAAATGAGAATTCTCCCTAACAGGTTGGACGTCTTTTCCGCCACCCTTGGCTTCTCTGGCTTCTCTCGCAGCTAAGCCGGGTTGGGCGACTTCCTCTTTGAGCAGGAGCTTGAACGCTGGCTGGCGATGGAGGCAGATGGTGACGTTGACCGTGCCCTGCCAATCGAGGGACCCGCTTGCTCGGCGACCCGGACGGAAAGAGACTTTCAGTGCTTGGTCTGGTCTCAGGCCCCCACGGATGGAGTGCCCTAAAAGGACTTGGGGGCCCGCTCTTCGGACCGGCCGGTCCTAGGTGAGGCATGACCCTGCTTGGGGCACAGGGCAGAGGCCTTGGTGCTTAGCCACGCCTCCAGCCTACTGTGTCGATCCTTCAATGTTTTCTTGGAGAAGTGGAGGCAGATTTTGCACTCTCCTTTGTGGTCCGGATGAAGGCAGTAGAGGCAAGGTGTTTAGCCTCCACAAGCATGTTCCGCAGTCCGCATCTGGTGCAGAGCTTGAAAAGGGATCTTCAGACCATGACGGAGGAGAAGGAAGGAGGTGCGGAGTAGGCCCAATGGCCTTCTAGAAACTTTCGCCGATCCTCGCCCTTGAGGGGTGCTGAATTTCACTGACAAATGGATCCCCGCTGTCGGCAGATGGTGAAAATAGCACACAGGCTCTTTTTGACAAAAAAGCTTTCTGTTGAACGAATGCAAAAACTATAGAATAGTTCACAGAGCAAAACACAAGGACACAAACGTGCTGTAAAAATCTGAAGATGACTGCCAGAGGAGGGCTTAGGGAGAGGGCAGTCATTGGCTGGGGCAGTATGACCCAGAGTACAGTGATTGGTTTAGAGAAGAAATACAGTAAGTGAAAGTGAAACTTTTTTCTTTTACCGAGGATTCCCGGCCTGACAGGGAATATTCATGAGCATGAGAATCCATGCCAGCCCCCATGCTGGAGAACTTACAAGTATTTTTCTTCAGCATGAGTCTGGCATGAATTCACATGCTCATGAATATTCCCTGTCGTCAGGCTAGGAATCCTTGGTAAGATAAAAAACAGTGCCAACAGTTGGCACGTAGAAATTCAAGGTACGAGCAATGTCCAGCGAATGCAAAGCCTGTTCCGCCGGTGACTGATCGAGAAGAAAACTGGTAACACCAAAGGGTCATTGAGGTGGAATTCCGGAAGGCACCTTTGGCATGAAGTTGGCGGTGTGTACGCAGTACCACCCTCGAAGCATGGAAGGACAAGTAAGGCTGCTTGCAGGACAGGGCCTGAATCTACCCAACCCAGCTAGCCGAGGTGATAGCCACGAGGAAAGCACTCTTCCACGAGAGAAACTTGAGCAGGACCTGATGCATAGGTTCGAAAGGCGCTCCCATGAGCTTCGTTAACACCACATTGAGCTCCCACGCCAGTGGAGGAGCCTTTAATCAGAGGAAAAGCCCTGAAAATTCCCTTAAGGAACTCCTTGACAAGTCTGTGGGAGCACAGTGAAGGTCTGCCTGGAGAGCTAGTGTACCTGGATATGGCGGCGGGATGTACCTTGAAAGAGGTATGAGCCAAATCTGCTTTTGCCACGGAAAGCAAGTAAGTCAGCAGTTGAGGGCCGTGACCAGCAGCCAAGTAATCTGTGTCCTGCACCAACCGCAGAAGTGTTTCCATTTATGCCTGCAGCACTGCAACCTTGACAAGGCCCTTGCCGTGATGTACTTACATTCGTCGGGTAGAGCACAAACCCCAAACTCCAAAGATGCAGGAGCCATGACCTCAGGTTCAGAGACCCAGAGTCGTTATTCAGAATCGCTCCGCCCTCTCTGGCTAGAAGGTCAGGGGACAGGGATAGCCTGATGGACGGGGTCACTGACAGAGGCAGTAGGTCCGCATACCAGATTTCTCTCGGTTAGGCTGGGGCGGCGAATATCATCATGCAGTGGCACTGTGAGTGTGTTGATCACACGTAGAAGGAGAGGAAACGGGGAAACGCCCCCCCACGAGAACATGTCTCCCATGCTCTTGGGCTGCAGGAACATTCTGGTGGACCTCTGCCACTTGGTGATCGCTGCTGTCGTGAAGAGATCCATCATGGTTGTCCCCATTCGTCAAACAGCAGATCCACCTGGTCCTGGCAAAGTTCCCTGCCGAGCGAGTCTATGATGGTGTTCTTGACTCCCGCTAGGTGAAATGGAATGGAATGGCCCACTGCCACAAGACCTGGGCCTCTTTGGAGAGTGCTGGTGACCGGGTCCCCCCCCCTTGTTTCTGGATGAAGAACATAGTTGTGGATTGGTCTGTGAAGATCCTCACCACCTTGTCCTTCAATGACATCAGAAAAGACTTGAGGGCCCAGAATACAGCCTGAAGTTCCAGGAAGTTGATGTGTAGGTCCCCTTCCTGTGGTTGCCAGAGGCCTCTGGTGTGCAACTGTCCGGTGTGGCCTTCCCAGCCCTCTAGAGAGGTGTCCATGGTGACATCTCCTGTTAAGGAGGAACCTGAAACAGAGCTCCCTGGACGAGATGCTGCCAAACACCCCATGGAACTCTTTGGTGGGAGCAATTTTGTCTGTAAAGTTCCCTGACACTTGCATCCACCTCCTATCTAGGAACTCCTGGAGAGGTCTCATGAGCAATCTGCAGAGGTGAACGAGGTTGATGCAGGACAACAACATACCCAGAAGCGACTCAATGGAACGCATCGTCGCTACCTGGGCTAACAACAAGAGAGGCATCTTGCCTTGTATGGCTTTCACCCTCTCCACCGTGGTAGACGCCACTGTATATGTCGCCCAGAGGGAGTTGAAACCCTGGCCTGGGGACAGAGAGGGCCTGGAGTCCAATAATGGCCTCACAGACGTCACAAGAGCCTTCCTAGGAGTATCCACCACATCGGTGTACTCCAATGGCAAATTTCGTGCAAAAATCCCCGAAGGCGTCGAGGGCGCCAAAGGCTTCGATGCTGAGAGTGTCGACAACCTCGCTGTCATGAGCGCCGAAGGCTTTGGTGTAGACGCTGGCGCCGTGGGCTGATTAGGCGGCAAAGCGTCGACATCCGAGTCGGACAGACACAGCGTCGGCTTAGAGCCCTTAGTAGGTTGCAGCGGTCTCGCTGGGGACGAGGACCGAGCTCTAGAAGCAAGTCTCTTAAGACTATCCAAAACCTTTTCCGAATGGGATCTCGAAGGTTCCCGATGCGAGTCACATCGCGGTCCCGAGCCCAAAGACGTGCGAGCTACAGTACGAGACCAATCCTGGCCGGCTTTGTTAGAAGGCGCGACCGGACCTGTGCCCTGCGACTGAAATATCGCCAACATTTGGTCCTTAAAGGCAGCCCATTCCTCCAGAGTCGAGGAGTTTGTCAGGAATGCCACTTTCCTTGCGGCTCCATCCTCCGAGGACGACGGGGAAGGCGAACGGTGACAGCGCTTCCAAGAATGCTGCGGCGAGGAAGAAGAATGGCGGGAACCACTCCGGGACAGAGAACCCCAGGCCTCCTCCCGGCGCAGAGAGTCACCCCTCAAGTCGTTCGTGGACACCTCTTTGGATTTCGACTTGGATTTACGGGACTTACTGGGCTTAGAACCCCTACATATCTGGAGCTTCTCCTTACGCTCCTGCAAGGCCTTGGCAGTTAGCGACTGGCATTTTGAACAGTCGTCGGTGTCGTGACTCTCGCCCAAGCACCACAAACAAATGCGATGCAGGTCAGTGATCGACATTTTCGACTTGCAGTCCCGGCAAGTCTTGAAGCCAGACAGCAGAGCCTGAGGGGTCGAAGAAAAAGACATCTCAACGATGAAACACACGAGGCGCGCAGAGTTTCACGAAGCAACACGTTCGCAGAAAAAAAAGAACTGAGGCTACGGGCACCGTGTGTCCTATTTATAACATCCAGTGACGCCGCCCTCGACGAAGGCCTTCGAGGGACATCGACCCCGACGTCATCGACACAGGGCGTTCTCTGCTGCAAAAGTTTCAGAAGTGCACAGCTGTGGACATTACATGTCAGAGATGAGGAATACGTTGGAGGACACAATCCATTAGAAAAACCTTTATTGGGACATGTAACTAAGGGCACTAGGCCCCTGCTTTCCTAAATAGGGAAGGACTTTTTAATGTTAGCACCTTATAAGTTTTGTACGGCGTTTACACTCCTTTATTTTCAACCTACTAGTTCTTAAAGTGTCAATGAATTACCCTGGGCCCGTTTCTTTGTTCACTTGCTTTGCTACACTTGGGGTACCTGGAAATCTATCTCCAGCTATATTTAAAGGGGTGAAATGTTGGTGCTCTTAGCAGAGGAAATCAAAATTAACGTGTATATAATAGTAGCAAATATTTTAGTGCGCTACTTACCTTTGGTTTTTCATTGATACGTTTGTACAAGGTCTAAAAAAATAGCTGTATTTGTATACATTCTGCCTAACTTGTAGAAAGAGTGCTGTGCGTGTGCTTAACTGAACCTTTCACCACTTACACAGCCTAGGCTGCTCGTCCTTACTACCCCGACAGAACTTGGTTAGACATTAGTGTTTGTCTCCGTTTATCAGAATAGGGTGGCCTCTCAGAATCTGTCCGCAGAGCTGGTTCTGAAAATCCATCTGAAGAGTACATTACATTTCTGAACAGGCACAGGAACTCTTCCAGGTAATTAAGAGCTTTTGTCACTGTCCAACAGTAATTCATGCGCACGTGTATAGAATTATAAAAATATCACCAGTCCAGATGTTGTACCCAGTCATTGGACCTCCTCACCTTACGGCTGCAACCTGCCTGAAGCTTTGGGGGGGGGGGGGGGGAAGGGGAGGGACGCGGTGGGTGGGCGGTGGGGGAAAAAAAGGGGCTTGTTTTATATGCTGTTCCAAGTAGGGATACCCAAAGGAAAAGCTAGCAGCAAAGTATGCAGGCACAAGGATCAAACACAGGAGCAGCAAAAGTAGGAGCTTGATATATGCACTGATCTGGAGGACAAGGATAGAGATTATATCAGAGCCATCCATAGAAAGTACGGTTGATAACAGCATATCTGCCTTTGTGCAGTATCCCCATTGTATCCAAAGGAAACGCTGGCTCTATATGCCCAGGCCTGACAAACATGCAATTTGAAGCAAGCACTTCGATAGTTAGCACTTAGTTAGCAGTAAGTGCATACCTGAAAAGCTTACAGGAGGGTGAAGCACACAAAGTCACATACAAAAATATGCACAGATTTGGCAAATATGCAGGGTTGGATACAATAACCAAAGGAAGAGCTGCCATATGCACACAGACAGCATGCTGGAGTGGAGGTCACATACCAATTTCACTGAAAGGAAAAGCAAACCATGGATGCAAGTCTGGAGGATTCACAGGGGCAGTGATCAGACAGTGCAGGGGCCCCGGAAATAAGGGTTGGCTACATGTGCACATCAGGAGTATAAAATGAAGATAGAAATCACATTTATAGTGGCCCTGGGTGAAGGGTTGCCAAATACAGAGAGCTTGAGAAAGAGCAGCAGTGGGGATAACAGAGAAGGGCTCCTTAAGGCAATGCTTGCAATATTTTAAAGTCTGGAATTTACAAAGCAAAGGAGGAATTGCACATTCCAGTAAACCAAGGGGGTATGGAAGCCACAAGCTCAGCTATGGCGGTTATAAATAGTACTGCAAGAAAGGTCTGGCCCTTAAAAGAAGCCGATGGCCATGGAGGCAGGTCCAAAAGTGATAATCGCACATAAGGGAACATGATCCAAAGAGTGCCCCATATGTGCAGCTCAAGGGGACAATGCACATGTTACTTACCAGTAATAGTTTTTCTGTGGTTTGTAAGAACGTAGAATCACATGCACTGCATAGACCATAGTGGTTAGTACAGAGAATGACATCTTGTTATTCGAACTCGAAAAGGGGGCATCGACAGTGGCGTACATGTAACACTAATCCTACTCTATTCAGGATACCTCACAAATCTAGGTTTCTTTTCTGACATCACATGTATAATGGCTCTCTCGGGCCCTTTGGGCTGTGAGATTTTGTAGGCTAAATGGCTGGCTGATTACAACACTATCAACAATGTATTCTGTTCTATTACCCCCCCTGTCCATAATGCCCAATTTCCATGTGCAATTTAGAGACATGTTGATGCCTGTGCTAAAACCGCTGTTATGATCTTGGGTGATTTCAATCTTTGGCTGGGTGACAGTTATGACTACTGCAGCAGTCATTGAGGTTACATTGATGGACTTGGGTTTCACTCAGCAGGTCCTGGATGCCACCCAGGTGAAAGGCAGGACACACTGGACTGCATCTCTAGCCATCAGGTTGTAATTGAGAAATTAGAACAGATTATGTGCCCGTGGTCACCATTCTCTTATCCACTAAGGAGTGGTTTGCACTGTACAGAAAAATAAAAGAAATCAAAGCAGACAGGATTTGTATTCAGTCAAGAAATATGCATAGGCTTACAGCTGAATTACTGGCACCTCTTTTTAAAACACCAGAACATTTGGCAGAGTTTGAGTCAGCAGTGGAGTTGGCCAAGTTATCAGGACACGATGCTTCACGCAGTCAACATAGTGGCCCCAGAGAAAACCAGGAAGGTTAGGGAAAAGGCCACTAAAGCCTGGTATTCCCCTGATATCCAAGATCTTCAAACGTAAAGTCTTCGACTCATGGAAGAAAGACAATACGGTTGAAAATAAAAACAAATACAATCCTGCTGCCAAGAAACACAAGGCTGCCATTATATTAGCAAAGACAATGATGTATATCATATGATTGAAAATCCCAGCTTCAATAGCAAAGAACTTTTAAAAGTGCTTAAAGAACTTGAAGATCCATGTCCTTTGGCACTGATGGTCAACAAAGACAGGATGGTGTACATCCATTCGGGACTTTATGGCTAATAAGATCACTAAAATCCAGGAAGGGATTGCCAACAAAGGAGCCATGCTTATGGCATCACAGTCAAGTTCAGAAGTGACTGCGCCGGGCTGTTAAATCCCCACATTTGCTTTTAGCCAGGTTACTTGAAGAATTAGCCATACTTCAACAACTCAAATTGTAAGTGCGACGCATGTCTCACTGTGACTATTAAGGTGTGTGCCAAGCAGCGCATTCCCTAGATCACATTTATTAATGTTTCTTTCAGGGAAAACGTTGTTCCACCGTGCATTAAGCAGACATGGATTAAGAAACCTTGCATGGATCCTAATGTACCTTCGAACTATAGGCCTATCACCAATTTCCCTTTCTTGCTAAAATTCTTGGATAGAGCAGCCTATATTCAAGTGCATGATTTCCTGTTCAAGTTTAACATTTTGGGTCATAGGCAATCAGGTTTTAGCAGTGCCCATCGAACAGAATCAGTACTGCTAGATCTGAAGGCCAATATTCTCGAGGTCTTTCAGAAAGATGGAACAGCTCACTTAATGCTTCTGGATTTAACAGCAGCTTTCGACCTAGTCGACAATGCATTGCAGGCCACTAGGCTATTACACTCACAAACCGCGGCCATTTGGGTCAAATAATTCCTAGTCGGATGTTCAGCTAGGGTGTTCCGTGGTAATGTCATGGCTGAGGATTTTTTGGTGACATGTAGAGTCCCTCAGGAAGCATGCTTGTCCCCCCACCTTATTTAACATCTTCACCAAGCCTTTATTATTCTCATCAAGCAGTTTGAATAAAGTTACTCACCATAGTGACTACCTTACTCCTAGTCCATAGTCCTCTTTCCTCCATACTTATGGGACATTCCGACCTGTGGGACGGGACCGGAGCATTTTTGTAAAAAGCATCACATTTTTCAAAAATGTGTCCTTTTTATGCGGGGTACCGTACAAGGCTGTAACCCCGTCCTCCTTAGCTCCGCCCAGCGCATCGCCCATCAGTCCTTTTCTATCTCCAGGTCTGAGACCTTTAAGCAATAACAGAGGAAACTTATTAGAGGGGACGGCGGGCTGGGGTATGGAGGAAAGGGGACTATGGACTAAGAGTAAGGTAATCACTACGGTGAGTACGTTTATTATACCCCTACGTCCCGTCCCCTTTCCTCCATACTTATGGGAGATTCCCAAGCACTCCTCACAGGAATTACGGGTGGATGGCGTTAGGGAGAATTCTCATTCTATGGCTAATTACCCTTACCTATAGAGTCCCCCAGCAGCTTTGCTGGATTTGAAGGGTTTGTTTTTTTCTCCTGCTAAGAGTGAGGCTCTTTTTCCCCACTCTTAGACATTTTTGCTATGTGTGTTCTAGGCTATCCTTTGTGTTCAATGTCTATGGGGGTTTTTCTCACCTCCATAGGAACCATCTTTATTCACATGTGTTACACAGCACCCTCCGTGCAGTGACACAGGGGTGTCGTAGCGAACCCCAAACATAGACTCCATACCCTGGGACTGACTACTGTCTCCCAGGGCATGTAATGTCCCCCATTGACTTTACTAGTCAATTTAACTAAACCAGTACAACCCATCTTACTATGGAGGTAGTGGGAAGGGTTAATAGTTTTTCTCTTATGTTCATTTTCGAGAGGGTACCGTACATTCCCGCTCTCAAACGTTTCTGGCTGATGGCAGTGGTTACTACCGTAAATATTCGACCACAAATATTTTCCTATGGGATTCTCCCATTGTTCGAGGTACATTTTCTGACAGCCTCTAACACCGCTGGTGTATACTCCGGTAGGTTTTATTTGCCAGAACTTTAATATAACTTCTTTCTCTAAACTCCTAACCCAGGTCGGGGATCCTTTGTTCTTCCTTTTGGCGGACTTCTGCCGAGAAGCCCTCCTTTCGGCGCCACTGAGTCTGGGGTGGGCCCATTGTGTGGGAGGGGGGAGTAGGACCCCTTGACAGGGTTGCCTCAGCAACCCATGTCGCACTCTATCCTGATAGGCTGGAGGGTCTCCCGCCAAGATGACCACTCCACTGTGTGAGTGACAGCTAAACTGTATGAATGGGGATCTTTTTGCATAAAAGCAGGGTCCTGAGGACTGGAAGCAAGACGTCACCACTGGAACTAAGAAGCAGAAGAGGAGAGAAGCCAAAGACATCTGCAACGACTGAACCCCCCGGTGAAGCCCTGCTGCAGCGTCTCACCACTTTTCTCCACACGACGAGAGAAGATCTTCATCTGCAAGAGCCTTCTTCCCTTGAGCTGGTGGGGCCAACCAGTTTGACAATCGCCTTCCCGGACCTGCCTTGGTCGAATCGCCAGTACCCTGTACTTGGAGACCGGATAACCAGGCACCCGTCCACCCGGACCGCGATTTATTATTCGTACCTTTTATTCGTCAGTCAGCACCGCAGCTGGTTTCATCCCTGGGTAGTGCAGTAACTCGAACCTTCCTCCTTCCTCCATGATGAGAGCTTCTCTTCCTCTGCTGGATCCCCCGAACTGCAAGAACTACCAGGAACAACCGCCACCGCAGGAGCCACTTCTTCATTTATAAGGTACATTGTTCCGCTAGACCGCCCTTTCTGCGTGGTAGGGCTAAAGGTGTTTTAAATCATTTACCTACCTGTTGGGTTGGCCACCCCTCTCTCAACATTGTCTTTCACCTTCTGCATCCACCTTTTCAATTTGTTAACCAAAGACTTGACTGCAGCTACAAGAACATTTTTCTCCTGGGCCCTTGCCCTGTACCACCGACTCAGGCACAGACCTATTGACTTTGGCTAAATTTGTTAGAACTGCCTTCTCTAGATAGCTTCTCAACTAGAACTGTGTTGGTGCACCTACTTCTTATAACCACCTTTTCCTTCCCACTTTTATAACCTGTGAAGTGCCATTTTGCTCGGTTTTCATTTCAGTATTCTTTATGCTAAAGTACTGCCTGGCCTAAGCTTGTTCACAAACTGATGAAGTGTTGCTACGGTGTGCAAGAAGATATTTCTGTATAACTTGTGCTTTCCCTCCCTTGTGAGAAATTTTCAGAGTGCCATTTGTGTTTGGTTTTCACTGTGCCGTTTTGCTCGGTTTTCACTCTTGCTCAACCTTGTCTACAATTTAACTAGTGCGTTGTGTGTACTTTCTTTGACTGATTTTAACTTGCTTAATACTTGTGATAAATGTGTTTAACTAGAAGTGTGTAAAATAAATATATATTCTTTTTTAATACAAAGCTTTGGTCAGTGTTTCCTTGTGCCATTGTACTGAAGGCCTATTGTGTAAACCCTGAATACTGCTCATCTCCCTCTTGAGATAAGTGACTGCTCAGCCACAGCTACCAACTAAATCTTTGTGGTACAGATTGATACCAAAGGGGATTTATTGCTCTCACCTGTAGTCCTAATCTTCTGTAGTGCTCCCTAAGGGAACTGCACAGGATTCTGCCTAACAGATGGAAACTCCTTATTGAAACAGGTTCCTAAGCACAGCTTGTCTGAACTGATCATAAGACCTGGAGCTCCGGTCCAAACAGTAATGCTTACAAAAAGCTGACGGGGAGGTCCACGCAGCCGCTTTCGCGATGGTCTCCCAAGGACATATTTTTGGAAGGCAATGGCAGCCTCCTTGCCCCGCACAAGAGGAGCATGAATTCCCTTTGGGCCCCGAAGACCCTGAATGGTATACGCCTCAGAAATACAGGCAGCAATCCATCGGGAGATGGTTGCTTTCGAGGCCGGCTTTCCTTGCGGATTTCTGAAGGTCACAAAAAGCTGTGAAGAGTTCCTAAGCTACGATGTTCTGTCCAGATAGAATTTAAGGGCTTTTCTGATGGTGAGGCAATGCAGAACCCTTTCGGCCTCTGAGGCTGGGTCTGGAAAGACAGGCAATGAAATTGATTGAAATTAGAGACCACCTTCGGAAGAAATGAGGGATTCATCCGCAGGACAACCTTATCCTTATGAAAAGTAAGGAATGGATGCTCTACCAACATGGCCTGAAGCTCACTTACACTCCTTGCCGAATTCACAGCAATCAAAAAGGACACTTTCCACGAAAAGGTACTTAATATCGACAGTAGCCATGGGCTCAAAAGGCTTATGACACAAGGCAGTAACTACCACATTAAGATCCCACCTTGGATGCGGGTTGCAAACAGGAGGGTAAAGATGTAATAGGCCCGAAAAGTGTCTTTTAATGACTAGATTAGTCAGTGAAAAAGAGCACTGGTCAGTGGACAGGTAAGTGGCGACAGCCAACAAATAAGTCCTGCAAGACAAGACATGAATGCCTGAGTCTGCCAGATGTGAGGCAAAGGACAGGACCATGTCGATAGTAGTCTCCCTGGGGTCCAGCTGCCTAGCTAAACACCAGTGGCAGAACCGTAGCCATTTACTCCTATACGGAAATCTTGTCCAAGGTTTCCTGGCCACCTGAATAATGCGCATGTTAACCGCGGACAAATTGAAATGCTCTAAAGATCTGAACTCTGGCACCAGGCCGCCAAGCTGAACGATTGTGGTGGAGGGATGCCACAACTGCTGATCGCTCCGGTGAAGAAGATCGGGAATCAACAGAAGCTTGAGTGGCGGACACACAGATAGACGCTGAAGCTCAGAAAACCAAAACCTGGCCGGCCACCAAGGGGCTATGACAGGAGAGCAATTCACTGTGTTCCTTAGCTTACGAAGCGCCCGATGGATCAGAGGAAGGGGTGGAAAAGCGTAGGCCCTCATGTTGTGCCATGGAATTTCGAGAGCATCTCCCAGAGAGGAGGTTACTAGAGGCATACAGAGGAAGCTTCCTGTTTGTCGATGTCGCAAAGAGGTCCACTTCTGGAGTGCCCCAACAGCGAAAAATAGCCAAGAGGATCTCCGTGTTCAGTTCCCATTCGTAGCGGACATCTGCTCGTCGGCTGAGGGCATCTGCAGTGACATTCAGCTGGCCCGGGATGTGAACTGCTACCAGCCAGATACCATGCTGAATGGCCCATTCCCAAGTCTGAATAGCAAGATCCACAAGAGGAGGAGACCTGGTACACTCATGCTTGTTGATACAGAAAATGGACACCATATTGTCTGTGTGGACACGGACCACGTTGACAATGCATGGTTTGAATGCTTTCAGCGCCAGGAGCTCCAAATAATTTATATGAAGCGGTCTGTCAATGCGTGCGAACAAAGATCGAAAACGTGTAGATGATCCAACGTCGCACCCCAACCCAGAAGGGAGGAATCCGTTGTGACAGTCAATAGTGGGCAAGGGTCCTGGAAAGGAGCACCCACCGACAGATTGCTGAGAGACGACCATCACAAGAGGTCCGTCCTCATGAAAGGCAGACCAGTATCATATTGGATCCACTGCTTGAAGCCAGGAGCTCCGAAGAGCCATCTGCGTCCACCTCATCTTGAGAGGAGCAAGAGGAAGAGCCAGAACACACAAAGCCATGAAGTCCAGAAGTCTCTGGAACCACCAGGCCGACATGTTCTCCGACTGCATAATCACCTGACACATGGCCAACAGATCCGCCATTCTGTCCCCAGTCAGGTACACTCTGCAATTGATTGTGTTCCAACGAAAACCCAGGAAAATCAAGTTCTGAGAGACCATCATGGAGGATTTCCGCCAGTTCAAAGACACCCCAAGGTGGAACAGGAGCTGGAGGAGACTGAAGGTTGCTCAAGGCCTTCAGTGGACAGGGACTGCGCAGCAGCCAGTCATCCAAATACGGATACACATGGATACCCTGTAGCCAAAGAAAAGCTGCGATAACCGACATCTTCGTAAAGACACGCAGTGCCGAGCTGAGACAAACGGGAGCACACGAAACTGGAAATGCTCCTCCCCCATGGAAAACCGCAGGTATTTCCAATGCAAACTCCAAATGAGGATAGGCATATATGCATCCTGAAGGTCCACCACGCTGAGCCAATCGCCCCTTCTGTAAAGAGGACTTTATCTGACCGGGCGTTGATCATCTTAAATTTCTCTTGGAGAATAGAAGGGTTGAACTGGGAAAGGTCTAGGATGGTGCGCAGGCCAGATTGGTTGGGTTTGGGCACTGAACAGACGGGAGTAGAAGCCCTCCCCTCGTTCCCCCAGTGAAACGGGTTCCACCGCCTTGAGATCCAGAAGCTTCTGGACTTTGGCTCTGAGGGAGGGCGTCCCCGAATGTTGGAAGGGAGGGGATAGATGGGTGGGGTAGGGGCAAGAGGAAGCCTGCCCGAGCAATGGACAAGACCCACCGATCCTCGTGATGGTCTGCCACGCCTCCCAGTGAGACTCAATGCGTCTCCCACCGGGGTCTCGTGCAAGCGCTGAAAAAACATAATTTTGCAGACTTCTCAGCGGAGAGACCGCTTGATCCTGAAGAGGCGGCAGAGGGCGAGAGAAAAAAATCGGCCTTGCGGCTGTTTCCGACGAGAGTCCGATCCAGCAACCATCGAAACCCAGATGAGGACTGAAGCTGAGAGGGCGTTCTTCGAGCTTTAAACGGCGGCTTCACCAGCACGGACAGGGACTTGGCTGTTTGAGTGCTGTCTTTAGTTTTAGTCAGCTCCACATGCATTGAAGAATGAACAGTTCTTTGCCGTCAAAAGGCAGGTCCAGAACCTTATCCTGGACCTCCTTAGAGAACTTTGTGGTGCGAAGCCAAGGCTGACAAGAGGTGTCGACACCAAGCATGAGGCCCCGAGCCGAGGTTTCAACATGAGCCGCGGCCTCAAGCGTATCCTGCCCCAGAACTCTGGCATCCGACAAGCCACCCTTAAAATCATCCAGCTTGTCCGCAGGAATGAACTCCTCAAATTCAGATAGACCTTTCCACATTTTCATATTTGCTGCTGCTAGGATGAGCTCTGCGTTCGTCTGGTGCAACTGCAGGGCCAAATTAGCGAAGATCTTCCTTCCCAAGGAGTCAAGCAACTTGTCCTCCTCGGCCAGAACTTGAGCTGCCGCTGTAGAAGATGCGGAGGTCGGTCTGGATTTTAACGTGGCAGCCGCTACCACTGTACCACTGTGGAGGAAGGGAGCAGGCAAGACGCTAAGGCTACCTGTTCCAAAGTATGAAGCCTATAACGAGCGTCAATCCTCTTGTTAACATGAAGTCCAGAGTGTGGTTCATCCCAGACCTTGCGGACCTCGGCCAAAACGTACCTCTGGAGGAACAAGCCGGTACGCTCCTGAGGAGACAAGGTGAACGCCTCAGAAAGCACCCCCTCTTGGGGCTGGTCCTCGCTATCCTGACCCCCTGCGTGTCATCCAACACGCCCGGATCGACCTGCGTCACATCTGGCTCTGCCAAAGACTGGTCTATTGGAGACAAAGAAGGCAGGGGCGGAAGGGCTGGAGGTGGTCCAATCGGTAGAGGTGGAACAGTTGCCTGGACAACCGGTGCTACGGCTGGAACCATCGGTACAGGAGCAGGTCCTGGAGGGCAGATTTCCGTAAAAAGACCTCTGAAATCCTCCTTGATGGAGTCTGAAATTTTCCGAATAAGGCATCCTCTGCCGAAGGCTTAGGCATTGGAGTGGGGAGAGGCCGCGCATGAGCGGAGTAATTCCAGGGCCGTAAGGGAGAGGGCTGCCAAGAAGGGCCTCCTCCAGTCAGATCAACATAGATCAAAGGAGCAGATGCAGCAGGCAGCGAGACCGTGTGTGGTAATGGCATCCGAGCATTCCAGTCAAAAACTGGACAAAAAGGATTCGCACCAGGCAGTCGTTCACCTGAAAACCTGCTACCAGCACCCAATGCCGATGGCGTAGGTGTAAGGGAGGGGTCCAAAATGGCCACCATAGTTGCACCGGGAAAGGTCGCCATTTTGCCAGCGTCTGAGGAGAACTGCGTCACATGTGTGAGTGAGGCAGGGGTCTCCAGAGACAGGTCAGGGGCCTTGACTTTAGCCTTGACACAAGGAAACTCGGCAGAGCCGGTACTGTGTGGCCTAGGATGTTTGAGACATACTATTAGCCAAATTAGCATCTAAAAGATGAACCTCGGCAGAGCTGGTAACAGAGGAATTACGGTCAGCGACCTCACTCTGAGCCCCCTCAACAGAAACGGTATCACCGCAAAGACGGGAACGTTGAGGAATCCACCTCACAGACAAGACCTTGATAGGTCTTTCAGATCTGTCGGTCACCTTAGCCTCAGAAAGAGGAACCTCAGAACAGAGTCCGGTATCAGCTCCCTCACGAGGGGCCTTGAACCTTGGTCCGATACAAAAAGCCTCTACAGAGGCCTCAGGGCAAGCCCCAGTGTCTGTATGGGAAGCTCCAGACAAGGAGACCTCGAAGCAAGCTCTGGTACCCACTGCGTCAGTAGAACTGGGCCGTCAATTAGCATCAACAGGAGGGGCCTCAGATTGTAATCCAGTGTTGATAGGCCCCTTACGGAAGCCCTCTGAGAAAACTCTGGTGTCTTTTTTAGGCCTGGAAGGCACCTCAGGTGGAACCCCGGCAATAGAGCTTATGAAGCTCCTCCTGGACCGAGAAGACCCCGGAAAGCAGCCCCCCAGTCGGGGAGCCCTAAAATCTAAAGAACTTAGCGGGCGTTTCCTCCGTTCATTGATGAAACTCTGAAAATACGGAGAAGGAGCACGCTGAAACAACTCCTCCCACCGCTCCAGATGACGTTGAAGTGCCCGAACCGAGAGGGAATCGCAGTAAAAACACGAGTCCCACCGATGATCCGCACCCAAACACTCCAAACAAAGAGGATGGGGATCCGCCCTAGCAAAGCGTCCCTTGCAGGAAGAACAAGAAGGAAATTCTAAATGAACGGACTACTACGCGAACGCCAAACCAGAGCAGGAGAGGACACTGGATGGAAAAAATCTTCCAAAGATGCAAGTGCGTCCAGCCGCAACCGCGCGAAGAAAAGGACTGATGGTCGATGCGCTGGCCGGAGCCAAGGAGGGCGGTGTTACGACCACATGCGGTACCCCGCGTAAAAAGAGAAGGACATACTTTTGAAAAATGTGATGCTTTTTACAAAAGTGCTCCGGTCCCGTCCCACAGGACGGAATGTCCCAGAAGTATGGAGGAAAGGGGATGGGACGTAGGAGTATTAGGTATTCTACAGGAATTACGCTGATGACACCCAGTACCTCATACCTCTTTTGCGGGACTACATTAAAGATAACATTAACTCTGCTTATTCTCTCATTCTGTTTCGGATGATGGATAATGGCCTTGCCCTGAACGACTCGAAAACTGAGTTTATGACAATGGGCACCGCGCCTCATTACAAAAAGCTGAGGCCAAATACTGTACATTTCAAACTGCTGGTTGTTCCATCGCCACCATCCCCAGAGTCAAGACTCTTGGGATCATTTTAGACTAAGAACTAAAAAGGAAGGCGCGCGTCAATAGTCTGATTTCATCCACTGCCTATCAATTTAAACTTCTAGCCCAACTCAGACCACTTCTTACCCATAGTAATCGTGCCATTAATGCCAGAGCCATTATTGGCGCTAAACTTGACTAATGTTTGTTAGGGAGAATTCTCTGTAAAGGCTAATTTCTCAAACCTAGTGAGTCCCCCAGCAGCTTTGCTGGATTTTTGGGGTTTATTTTTTTCTCCTGCTAAGAGTGAGACTCTTTTTCTCCCACTCTAAGGCATGATTTGAGGTGTTCCTTTGACTTTGTATGTGTTTTATGGGCTATGGGGTCCTTTACCCCATAGGGCTTCATGTGTTTTTGGTTTGTGGGTTACACAGCACCCTCCGTGCAGTAACCCAGGGGTGTCGTAGCGACCCCCAAACAGACTCCATACTCTGGGACAAACTACTGTCTCCCAGGGCATGTAAAGTCACCATTGGCTTTACTAGTCTTAAATTGTGAACAGAACCAGTACAAACCATCATATTGTGGACGTACTGGTCGGGGCAATTCGATTGCCCGGGGTCTGTTTGAGGGGGAGCTGTCCAGTCCCCCCCGACCGGGTTTTGGCTGGTGGCAGAGGATACTACTTTTTATATTCGACCACAAACATATTCCTATGGGATTTTCCTATTGTTCGAGGCTACCACTTTTTAATATAGCCTCGAACATACCGCCGGTTTATTAAATTAATATAAATTCACCGGTTGGTATTTTTTGCCGAAACTCTGTTCCGAAATGGTGTTTGTTTGCGTTTGCTTCTGTGACTCCAACCCAAGTCGAGCCCTTTGTTCAACTTTTTGGCAGGCTTATCCACGGAAGCCTCCAAATGTGGTGCCAATCTGTCTGGGTACCACAGGGGGTGTGGTAGGGGGTTTAGGCACCCTGGACTGAGTTACCCGGCTCACCACTTAGCATGTTTGAGTGACAGCTAGGACTGATGAATGGGGGTTTTCTGCATAAAAGCAGGGCTTTGGGGACTGGAACTTCAGAAGTCGCCACAGGACCTAAAGAATCTGAGGAGGGGGAAGCCGAGCCGACCTGCAACGACGACACCACCGGTGGAGCCCTGCTGAACCGTCTCACCACTTTTCCCGACGACAGAGGAGATCTCCAGTCCGGAGAGTCTTCTTCCTTTGACTGGTGGGGATAACCAGTTTGCCCGTCTTTTCGCCTTCCTGGACCATCCCGTGGCCCCCTTGCCTGTGCCAAGCACCCCGGCAACCGGAATACCACGGTTTACCACTACCACGAAGAAAAGAGTAGTATCTTGTAACCGGAAAACTCTGTGGCTGGTTTCTTCCCTGGCAGTGCAACGACCTTCATCTTTCCTCCACGTCGAGACCTCTTCCTCTGGACAAAACACCGACTTGCACCCGCTGCCAGGAACAACTACCCCTGCTGGAACGTTCCTCCCATTTCAGGTACTGTGTCCTGCCTGGCGTCCCTTGCGACAGATCGTTCGGGGTGACAGTAAATCCTCGACTTTCTAACCTGGGTTAGCCTGGGGCCTGTTAACTAACTTTTCCGGACTTGATCTCAATCTTTTGTGAACTATATACAAAGACTCTTTGGGCATAACCCCATTGTGTGATCCTGGACACATTTTGCTTGCTCTCTCCAAGAGTGGGCCTGGCATTTGAACTTCCTTGCTCTCCAGTAGACTTTGCCTAACCTGCCTCACTGTGGTTCTTTGAAAAGTATTGAAATTGTGTGCTTTCATAACTCTGCCTTTTCCCTCCCCTTTTCCATAACTTATTAGAGTGCCATCTTAGGTTAAGCGCTCACCTCTGTCTGAAAATAAGTGGTGTTTCTCACTAAGACTTGCTAATAAGTAATTAGGGTTGTGTATATATATGGGATACATTACTCACCGTAATCGTATTTCTGATGCTTGTATCTGCTTAGATTCACATGCTGTGCATAGGCCGACATCTAGTGGAAGCTGCGGAGTATTACAGTTTGTTTTTCGAAAGTCGAAAATGGGCGTCGACACAGGCGTGCCAGTAATACTATCCCTAGTGTGACGTCCACTGTACCCAAGATCCCTCACGCGTGTAGGATCCTCAGATTGTATTTTTTCTGACATGAGGAAGCATGAGGAGTAGCGTGAGTACAGATAATCCAAGCAGATAAACAGAAAGGTAAGACTACAAGCAATCATGCGCCTTCTCTCGGAGGGGAGGAAGGGTGGGTCGCATGTGAATCTAAGCAGATACAAGCATCAGAAATACGATTACGGTGAGTAATGTATCCCTTCTGAGGCTTGTGGAATCTGCTTAGATCACATGCTGTGCATAGATTAGCGAGCAGTACCAGAAGAAGGAGGTGGGATGTGAGAAGGGTCATGAGCAAACAGGTGTCTTAGAACCGCTTGTCCCACTTGTGTATCTGTCTTGGAATGAGTGTCAATGCAGTAATGCTGAGTAAAAGTGTGAATAGAGCTCCAAGTAGCCGCTTTGCAAATGGTGTCGAGGGGAACATTTGCAATGAAAGCCAGAGTGGCACCAATGCCTCTAGTAGAGTGGGCCCTTGGCGTAAAAGGCAGAGTCTTTTCAGAAAGAGAGTAACACAGCTGTATACAGTTGATAATCCACTTCGAGATAGCGCCTTTAGAGACGCGATCCCCCTCTCTGCCTGTAGCTACGGAGACAAATAGTTGATCTGTTTTCCTTAGCGGTCTGGTCTTATTTACATAGTATAGGACCGCCCTACGCACATCTAGGGTGTGTAGTTTTACCTCAGCCGAGCTTTGTGGGTTTTTGAAGAAAGCCGGAAGCTCGATGGACTGGTTTACATGGAACTTGGATATGAATTTAGGTGAGAACCTAGGGTGTGTGCGTAAAACCAGTTTGTCCTTGTGGATAGTAAAGAAAGGATCTTGCACTGACAGAGCCTGAATCTCACTGACCCTTCTTATGGAGGTAATGGCTACTAAGAAGGCCGTTTTATAAGTCAGGTGTTTGAGACTACTTTTATGCATGGGTTCGAATGGGGGTCCCATGAGCTTAGCTAGCACCACGTTGAGGTCCCATCCTGGCGGTGGGTTCGAAATAGGAGGGTGAAGTCTCTTTACTCCTTCCATGAAGGCTTTAACCACTGGCACTTTCCACCACGAGACCTTGTTATGGGATGTGGTGTAAGCCGAGAGGGCTGCCAGGTGTACTTTCAGTGAGTTAAAAACCAACCCTGCATCCAGCAGGTGGAGCATGTATGTCACAACGTTGGAAGGAGTGCAATCAACCGGGTTGATTTGTTTATTCTGGCACCAGATAACGAATCTTTTCCACTTATCAAAGTAACAGTGCCTTGTATTTGGTTTCCTGGACTCCTTTAGAATGTCCATACACCTCTGTGGTAATTTGAGATGTCCAAACTCTATGACTTCAGGAGCCATGCTGCTAGGTTCATAGAGTTGGGTTCCTGATGCACTGTTTGACCCTGTTGCTGGGACAGTAGGTTGTACCAAGCTGGGAGTCTGATGGGTTCGCACACCGCCATCCTGCGTAGGTGTGGAAACCATGGTTGTCTCGCCCACATGGGAGCAACTAGGATGAGCGTCATCGATTCCTTGTTCATCTTGTACACCACCTTCCTGATGAGAGGAGTTGGTGGAAAAGCGTACGCAAACATCCCTGACCAGTTCATCCACAGGGCATTCCCTTGGGAGTCCGGTTGGGGGAACCTGGATGCAAATCCTGGGCATTGTTTGTTTTCGCTTGTGGCGAATAGGTCTATAGTGGGGAAACCCCACTGAGAGAAGAGATCTTCTACCACGTCTCTGTGAAGGACCCATTCGTGTTCTTCTGGGAGGGAGTCTCTGCTTAGAGCATCCGCTAGGGAATTGAGCTCCCCTGGAACATGTTGCGATGACAGGAAGATGTTCCGTCTGAGTGCCCATATCCAGATTTTCTGGGCAAGCTTGGACAGATTTGGTGAACGAGTCCCCCCTTGCTTGTTCAGATAGAACATGGCTGTCGTGCTGTCCGTCCTGATCTGCACCGACAAGTTCAGTAGATGGGGCTCGAACGCCTTTAGCGCTCGGAATACTGCCAGAAGCTCTAGCAGATTGATGTGGTTCTTGGCTACTGAGTGAGACCAGAGACCCTGAGCTGTGTGGTGGAGATGGTGAGCTCCCCACCCAGTCAGGCATGCATCTGTAGTTACCACGGCTTGTACTTCGGGATTGTAAAAGGGTTTCCCCTTTGCGAGATTCTCTCTTGTCCACCAGTGTAGGCTCTGTACGAGTGTTGGCGAAACGACCACTAGATCGTCCCAATGACCACTTGCCTGAGACCACTGTTTCGCCAACCATTCCTGCATGGGACGCATGCGCAGACGCGCGTGGGGGACCAGGTAAATGCATGACGCCATCATGCCCAGTAACCGCATAGCTTTGCGTACTGTTATCTGTTGACCTGACTGATAATGCGGAATTTGCAGAAGTATATTCCGAATTCTCTCTTCCGAAGGGAAGGTCAATCCTTTCTGAGTATCTAGGATAGCTCCTAGAAATTGTTTTGAGGTGCTTGGCACCAGACTTGACTTTTTCTAGTTGATAGAGAAGCCTAATTCGTGGAGGAGGTCGATAGTCCTCTGAATGTTTGACCTGCAAATTCCTGGGGTCTCCCCCGTTATGAGCCAGTCGTCCAGATAAGGGTACACCGGGATTGCTTCCCTGCGTAGGTGTGCAGCCGCCACCGCCAGTACCTTGGTGAATACCCTTGGTGCAGAAGCTATCCCGAAGGGCAGGACCTTGAATTGGTAGTGGCGACTGTCTACCTTGAAGCGTAAGTACTTTCTGTGCGCTGGGAGCATGGAAATATGAAAATAAGCATCTTTCATATCCAAGGTTGCCATGTAATCCCCCTTTTTTAGGAGGGGGATTACCTCTTGTAGCGTGGTCATACGGAATTTTTGGGGCTTGACATACTTGTTGGCAGGCCGCAAGTCTAATACTGGGCGCATTGTCAAATCTTTCTTTGGCACAAGGAAGTAAGTTGAATAGATACCCTTGTTTACCTGGTGTCCTGGGACGAGTTCTATCGCGTCCTTTTCTAGCAGAATGGCGATCTCCTCGAGAAGGATCCTTTGATGCTCTAGGGAGTGCACTCTTTGTCGTGGAGGATGGTTCCGGGGACGCTGCAGTAGTTCTATACAATATCCTGCGGATACTGTTGACAGCACCCATCTGTCTGAGGTGATCCCTTCCCAAGCCTGGGTGAAGGTGGAAATGCGTCCCCCTACTGGGGTTGCGTGGCAAGGGACCCTGAACTGAGCGTCACTGTTTTGGTGGAGGCGTGCCACCTCCCTTGTTGGGGCTGCCTCTGCCTCTTCCACGACCTCTCTTGTTACCCCTGCCGTAACTCTGGGTAGACTGCTGGTTGTTATTCCATTGTGTACCCTGTCCCTGGGCATAGTTGCCTCTTTGTGAATTTTGTCCGCGTGGGCGACGAAAATTACTGTTCCCCCTCTGGTTAGGGGGTTTGTTGGTAAGCTGGCCAAGGGATTTGAGAGTCTCATATTCATCTTTGGCATTTTTAAGTGCGTCTTCGACCGCTTTCCCAAACAATAGGTCGGGTTCCACTGGCTTGTCTATTAAAGAAGCCTGGGTTTCTGTCTTGAATCCCGACTGCCGTAACCACGCATGTCTTTTGATAACAGTACCTTCTGCTATCAATCTCCCTGCGTTGTCAGCGGCGTCGAAAGTTGCTTTTAAAATGCAACCAGACACGGCTCTCCCTTCTGCCGAGATCCGAGCCAGCTGGCCCTTTAATGGTTCTGGAGCAGAGGCAATGAGCGCCGCGACCTCTTCCCATTGATGGCAATTGTAACTAGCCAACAGGGTGGTGGAATTCGCAATCCTTGCTTGGTAGGCGGACGTTGAGGCTACCTTCCTGCCAAACCCGTAAAGTTTTTTGCTCTCCTTGTCGGGAGGAGCTTCTGATGAAGATAAGGGCGTGCCAGCCCTTTTTCTAGTGTTGGTAACCACTAGGGAATCTGGTTTAAGATGTCCCCTTATATACAGAGGGTCAGACTGGGCTGCCCGGAAAATCTTTTCAATTCTGGGGTTGACAGCTCTGGTGAGGTTCGGATTCACCAGGGAAGGATCTATTCTTCGTTGGATGGATTTGAGGATAGGGATGGTCTGAGCGACTGGTCTTCTCTCTCCTACAAACTCCTCCGCGAAGTCCCTTTCCTCCTGTACACCGTGATGTGTTCCGCTGCTCGGGCGAGAACCTCGTTAAGGAGGGGCTGGTTATCAACTGGAGAGTCAGTAACTGGGGCTTCGCTTTGTACTGGGGAATCTACTCTGTAAATTTCCTGCTCATCTTCTCCCTCCTCCAAGTCCTCATCCTCCGCATAGTAATCTGTCCCGGTTTGTTCTTCCATCATGTCCAACTCCTGGTCCTCTCTAGGGAAAACTTGTCCCTGGTAACTGGGGAGTGGAGTAGAATATGAAGTGGAGTAAGGCTGAACCTCGAAGGGTTCAGGTCTTTCGACCCGGGGCTTTTTACTTAGCGGGATGGGATCGGAGGAGCCTGAGGGTGTGGCCCCTTGAGGGTTATATGAAAGAAAGTGTTCTGGGTTCTTATCATAAAAATCAGCTAAGGAAGACATCCTAGACATAACCCTGTCTATGTCTTCACTGGACCATTCCCTGGAACAGGGTATTACTTTAGCAGGTGATTTATTTTCAAGGGTAGACTTGTGTTTGCTTGTCTGCTTAGGCTTTACAGGGGTGGAAGGCTGTGCTTTCCGCTGTTTCCCCCCTTCTCCGTGCGTGGAAAAATGTTTTCCCTGTCCCTTGGGGGCCCCAGAGACTTTCGACGCCTGGCGTCGAGGGTCTGGAAAGGTATCTGTGTGCTTCGGGCGTGGGGCCTCACTGGTGTTAACCGCGGTCTCGGTATCTTGGAGCGCGGCCTGGGGGTGGAAGTCGTCTTCGTCTCCCGACGATCGAACTTCCGTTAGTGTGTGTAGCGAGGCACTCTTGGCAAGAGTGGATGATTGCCTTGCGTCGTGAGGCGATCTCGATCGAGAGCGCCCAGAGGACACCGAGTCGGACCGTTCTTTTTGTGCCTCTTTCCGGGAAGTCGACGTCGTCGAGGTCCGGTTGGTCTTAGTGTGTTTAGTGTGTGTTAGGTGTGTAGCGCTTGCGTCGCCGGGGGTCTTCCCCATAGCCGCCTTGCCGGACGACCTTCCGAGGTCGGGGACCTGCGCTCGTCGGCTGTCTTTCGACGCCGTAATGCCCTCGCCGTCCGAAAGTACGGCGTCGCTGCCATCGCTGAAGGCGCCCTCCGCTGCCATGGCCTCCTGCCTGGCGTGGTGGGCCCAACGCTTTGTCGAACGGTCCTTAAGTGTCTTAGGTTTAAACCTACTACACGCTCTGCAGTTCGCTTCGGGGTGATCCCTCGGCAAGCAGAGATTGCACGTGGCGTGCCTGTCGACCCAAGGGTATTTGCGATTGCACTTGGGGCAGAATTGAAAAGGGGTACCCTCCATACGCACCTTAAGGCAGCGGGCTGCTAAGTGTAGGAATATATATAAATGTAACTATATATCAAGAGTGAAGAGTATGTACCACCCCCCACTCTCCCTACTTGTAAGGGCCGAGGCCAGCGGCCTACTAGGCCCGGGCCGAGGCCAGCGGCCTACCGAGGCCCAGATCCGTCGTGCAGCAGTCGACGGTCGATGACTTCTCCAGCCGTCGTCGAGGTTGAGGGTCGACGTTGGGGTGGGGAAGGGAATGAATAAGAATTAAAATTATAATAACAGCAAAAGTATGGCTAAGGCCAGGGAACTCCGCAAGATGCTTCCGACCAGTATGGCGGAAAAAAACAATCTGAGGATCCTACACGCGTGAGGGATCTTGGGTACAGTGGACGTCACACTAGGGATAGTATTACTGGCACGCCTGTGTCGACGCCCATTTTCGACTTTCGAAAAACAAACTGTAATACTCCGCAGCTTCCACTAGATGTCGGCCTATGCACAGCATGTGATCTAAGCAGATTCCACAAGCCTCAGAAATATATATATAATAGTGACTGTGTTGAATTTACTTACTTCTTTTTGTGCTCGTGTAATTTACAAGTGTGTCTTTAAATAAATAATTATATACTTTTACACCAAAGCTCTGGTCAGTGTTTGCTTGTGCTACTGTGTATACTCTATATACTGCCTAACTCATCTTGAGAGAAGTCTGACTGCTCAGCCACAGCTACCAGGTAATTCTGGGTGGTGCAGATTGCTACCAATTGGGTTTACTGCCAACCACCTGTAGTCCTAAATCTTTTACAGTGGTCCCTAAGGGAACTGCACAGGCTTCTGCCTAACAATGTTCCAGCTTGTTGCAAGGCATAAGGCGAGCTGGCCCCCTTACAGACTGTGCAAAAAAATGCGGTCTGGGCTATGGAGGGCCTTCGTAAGAATGATCACATCTCAGAGCCTAGGAAAACCCTGCACTGGCTTCCGGTGGCTGCCAAAGTTACTTTTCAGCTTTTTAACCATCACACACACAAGTATCTATGGAGCAAGCCCAGTATACTTGTCCAATAGGCTTGTCTGGCAAGCAGCATGCAGAGTGCTTAAGTCCAACTACTCCTTTCTTTTGCGTGATGCTACGACCAAATTGACCCTGGTTGCTCAAGAGTCTTTTCCCTGTGTTGCACCTAAATGTTGGAACGCTCTTCCACCTGTTCAGAGGTCATGTCGCTCCCCTACTAGGTTCAAACAGGCTTAAAGACAGTGCTGTTCAAGTAATTCCTTTTGCTTTTTCTTCTGCTGCCCAGCTCCTGTGTCCGCACTTAGTCCTTGGCTTATGTTTTTCGTATTGTGCCTTGTTAGCACTCCTATATCTACGGGTCGTGTCTCAGTGCTGTGAGGAGCCAGGAATGAGACACGGACACAGGGGACTAATGTTTGTGGATATGGGGTTTGGGAAAGGCCTCACTGTCCCTAATCTAGGAGGTATTTCCCTACCTCAACCACAAATGAAGGGTCTGTCTGTTGTCAAGCTGTCCAAAGCAAAACTGTCCTGTGTCTGAAATCCTATTCTAGCCCTCTCACACTAAAACAACTACAATGTCTTTGGCCTAGAAAAAGTACACAAGTGTTCCAAAAAAGGTGTAAATCCGACAGAAATCTCCAATGGATAGTGTTCACAGCACAAGGGCATGTCTTGCTTGCCCAGGTTTCTCTTCACTAAAGCAAAATGTTCAAAAAGAATAACCAGGTTCCTGTAGCCCAAGAGGTTAACTCTCTTCTCTTGGTGTTGCAATTCTCCCCCGGGAAAATGACTCCCTTAATCATGTTTCTCTTCTTATGCAATGCAGTACAAAATTCTAAGGGTATGATTTTTCCTTTGGATTCCTTTTTTAAAATGCCACAATTTAGGTGCGGGTCCCAGACTCACACGATACCTGGTATACTACCCTGCCAGGTCTTTTTCACAGTTTCTTTCAAAAAGGCATTGCTCTACTCTTTTGCTTAAATTCTTCAGCTTGCCCGATATGCTTTTCTGCCAGGACTTCCAATTTCTACTTTATAGGTACGGGTCCCAGACTCACCGTTCGCCTGGTGCACTCTCCCGTCAGGACTTTCTTCACAACAGTCAACAGCTCTGGGGCCAAGGGAGTATTTAGCTTCCTCAAGTTCCCCTTTTCATTTGGGTACTTGTAGTCTCCATTTTTCCCCCAAGTATTGGGACTCTGAAGATTAGCCACATTGTTAGCCACAGGGATTAGTCTCCCACTTGTGCTAAGGAGTGCCTTCTCCCACTCCCACCTGGTGCCTCAGCCTTCTACAATGGAGTCATAGGTGCTTGAACGGCTTCCGTAGCTTCTCTGACCCTCATTCGGACCCTACTTTGTGCCTGCTCTCTCATCGGTAGGGATGGCTCAGCTCTGCAGCGGATGACGTTCTAGCTTCCCTTGCCAGTATAAAGCTACCCCTCTGCTTCACGTCGCCAGACAGCAACTGCGGGGCCTGTGGAAGTGCGCCATCAACACAGACGGCGCCTTTCCTGCTGTCTGTTCTGCCCTTCAGCTTTGCTCGATTACTCCTTTTCCTCCATGGTTCACACATGCTTTCATGTTCGCCTGTGTGTCTAACAGCTTGGCTTACCCAGCGTAGGCTTGCCGGTCGGATCTCTCTGTGCTGCTCAGCTGTTCCAAATTTGAACTCCTGGGCTGGGAAAGGGGATTGTTCAGAGCCACTCGAATTTCTCCAACTACTAAACTGTTTGTTTCGCTTCAGTCGAGTGATCTTCATTCTGGGTGCCCTCTTCCTCGTGTCAGCGTCATTAGGTTGGTTACAGAATACTGAAGGATACTGTCAAGAGACTTTGTGGTTTGCTGAGGATTTTTACAATATGCCATTGAAGAATGTGGAATGGAGGGGATATCCTGCAAAGGGAAAGGGGGATACCATGTCTCATCCAACACTGCCTCACGCCCACTCCCCCTTATGTGATACTCCCTCAAATAGCAACCCTCAGGGTCAGGAAGCGGCTGCTGTTCACTGGTCACTAGAGGAGAGGCTACCTCTGGGAAAGGAGTGATGACATCATCAGAAGACAAGACGATTACTGGAAGGTAACGTTTGTCTTCTGAGGCCTGTGGAACTGCTTAGATTCACATGCTTTGCGTAGACTAGCAAGCGGTACCTTAAGAAGGTGAGGAAGTGTAGAAGGAACAGTAACAGACAAATATTTTATTTTATAACTACCTCCCCCAATTTTGAATCATTTCTTGCCAGATTGCCAACACAATAGTGTTGTGTAAAGGTGGGCACTGAGCTCCATGTGGCTGCTTTACAAATCGTTTCAAGTGGCACATGCGCAAGAAAGCTAGCGTAGCTCCTGTACTATGTGTAGAATGTTCCCTGGGTATAAAAGGAAGTGTTTTGCATGAGCTGCTGTAACATTGTTGAATGCACCTTATGATCCATCTGGCAACAGTAGCCTTAGAGACAGGGTAATCTCTCCCAGCTACCAGGGACATAAAGAACTGATCGTTTTTTCCCTGCTTTGTCTTGTTAAGATTGTACATGACGGATCTGTGTACATCACTGTATTTTGAAGATTTTGAAATAAAGACAGCATCTCAACTGATTAATTAACATGACATTTGGATCTATATTTTGTAGAAAAACGTGAATGTGTTCTTAAGACAACCGTGTTCTTATACACTGACAAAAGACTAATACGGATGAAGGTTGAAGCTCACTAATTCTGCGCATTGGTCTAATGGCCACAAGGAAAGCCACCTTATACGTGATGTCTTCTTTTAAGGAAGCTTTATACATTGGTTAAAAAGGTGGCCCCATGAGTTTGCTTAGCACAATATTAAGATCCCAACGCTGTGGCGAATTAGCTACCAGTGGGCGTTAACGTTTACCTCCTTCCATGAAGGCTTTGATTAATGGAATTCTTCACCAGGAGACTGTTTTGAGAAGTTGTGCAAGCAGCCAGATGAACCTTTAGGGAATTAAATACTAGACCCGAGTCAAGTAAATGAAGGCGGTACAACAGATTTTGCAATGGCGAGCAATCAATGGGATTGGTGTTAAGATTTTCTTTAAACCATAGTACAAACCGATTTCATTTATCGAAATAGTGTTGGGCTTGTGTGCTTCATTTAAGATTTGCATGCATAAAATCCTAGGACCTAACGGTCCAAGCTGGTTGTATGAGGGTGTGCATGCAAGACCTGCGACTGACAATCGGTTGCAAGTGGGTGTCATTTATATTAGCGGGCACACAAACATCTTAAGAAGATGGGAGTACCAGGTTTGCCATGTCCACATTGGTGCAATGAGTATCATCGTCAAATGTTCTTGGTTCCTCTTGTGGACCACCCTGCATAAGAGGGGTACTGGGGTGGGGGCCGTTAAGGGAGTAGTTTCTTACCTGTAACTCCATTTGTCCAGCGTCGGTATCTTTCATGGATTCACATGCTTAGAATATTCCCAGTCAGGCCGGGAACCTCAGTATATTTATTTAAAACGTTTTCCATTGGAAACAACTCAACACTTTTGTGTCCTATCGACGTCCTTTTGGGACACTCGCGCATGACCCAATAGGATGTAAGGTATAAATGCCCCGCGTCTCCCTTCAGATTTTAACCCCCGAAGTAGAGGCAATACCAAGTTTGCATTCAGGGGTGGCCGGCGGGCGCATGTGAATCTATGAAAGATACCAACGCTGGAGAAATGGAGTTAGAGGTAAGAAACTACTCCCTTCTCCAGCATTGGATCTTTCATGGATTCACATGCTTAGAATAGATTACATAGCAGTGTCCTTATACCTGGAGGTGTGCAATGCAAACCAATACTACAGGAAGGCAACATGCAATTAGCAAGAAAGGCCCACAACCATGGTACATTGAAAGGAGGGTACCCCCCTCTGTGGGGGCTTACCTTATTGAAACAGGTGTTGCAGGACTGCCTGTCCCATCGGCAAATCTGCTGCATGCTGTTGCTCCAGGCAATAATGCAGAGTAAATGTATGCGGCACCGACCAGGAGGCCACCTGACAGATGTCCACCAGCGTGATTCCAGACCACAATGCCGCCGATGGCGTGGTGGATCTTGTCGAGTGAGCCTTTGGACGCCTTTCCAGCGGCTTCCCTGCTTTAGAGTGACAGAAGGCAATAGCTGACGAAACCCAGCGGGCTAGTCCTTGTTTGGAGATTGGTCTTCCCTTTACAGAGGGTCAATAAGCCACAAACAGTTGTCTCGCAGGCCTGAATTCTTGAGTACGACTCAGATAAAACTTCAATGCTCTTTTGACATCCAACGTATGGAGAGCTTTCTCTGAGAAAAAAGAAGCCGCAGCGAAGAATGTTGGTAGCACAATAGAAGAGTGCTTATGGAATGTAGTTGGAACCTTCAGGATAAAATGAGGGTTAGTTGCTAACACCACATTGTCCTTGAAGAAACATAAGTATGGGGGATCAATCACCAGCGCTTGCAGCTCCGACAGTCTTCTTGCTGAAGTAATGGCTACTAAAAAAAGGCAATTTTCCAGGACAAACATTTGAGGGGCGACGACATAGGCTCGAACGGAGCCTTCATTAGCCCCGATAGTACCAGATTGAGACTCCAACTAGGAGGGAACTTTTTTGCCGGAGAAAAAGTCTGAAATAACCCTCTCAGGAAATGCTTCACTAGTCGATCACTGAACAATGGAGTTGAGTTCCTTTTCCGAGTAAATCTTGAAATGGCTGCCAAGTGAACCTTTATGGAGGGGAAAGACGAACCTTTTCTCGCCAAGTGTAGTAAATAAGGCAGAATTTGCTCTGATGAAATGTTTAACGGGTCCACCTCCAGTTGATCCCTACACCATACACAGAATCTCTTCTACTTACATGCATATGAAATATTCGTGGACGGGGCCCCTCACGCCTCAAAAATTCGGCGACAATCTGAAGAAATTTTCAGGGCCCCAAACTCGGAGAAGTCAGGAGCCAAGTCGTCAGGCTGAGGGAGCCCGGGTCGTGATGCCAAATTGCTCCCTTGTCTTGGAATAGAAGGTCCAGCGTCATTTGAAATCCCACTGGCTCTGCCACGGACAGTTAGAGCAGGTCCGAAAACCACGGCTGCCTCACCCAGTGAGGGGCAATTAGAATCACCCGGCATGGATATTTGTGAATCCACTGGAGGGTCTGTCGAATGTGCGGAAACGGAGGGAACGCATATGCGAACCTGCCCGTCCACGGGAAGGAGAACGCACCCCCCAGCGAATTGGGCTGCGGCCATCTGCTGTCGAATTGCTTGCACTTTTTGTTCTCCCGGGTTGAAAAGAGATCCAGAGAAGGACGACCCCATTTCCTGAAGATGCTCAACACTTGTTGATCGTTCAGTTCCCACTCGAGGAGTTGGTTCGTCTCTCTGCTGAGAGAGTCTGCCTGTACATTGTTCATCCCTGGTAGGTGGTACACCACTATGCTTATTTCTTGTTCGAGGGCCCAATGCCATAGTTCCTGAGCCTCGGTCGAGAGCATTCTGGAACGAGTGACCTCTTGTTTCCTGAGTCGTATTGTCCGTTAATACTCTCACTACTGATCCTCGTATGCGTGGCAAAAATGACTTCAGAGCCCAACGTACCGCTCTTAGCTTCAGCACATTGATGTGAAGCGTCGATTCTCCTGTGGACCATCACCCTTGAACTTGTAAGAATCCCAGATGGGCTCCACATCCTGTTCGAGATGCATCCGTCACAATTGTCGATTGAAATTCCGGATCCAGCAGAGGCAACCCTCTTGTCAGATTGTCTGGGAGTTGCCACCAACGAAGCGCCTCTAGAAGCTCGCTGCTGATATCAACTTGTCGGACCACAACCCGCGACTTTGAGATGATCGGTCCCGCAAAAATTCCTGCATCTGCCTCATGAAGAGACGATAGTTCTTCACTAGCGGAATACATGATGCCATGGATCCCAGAAGCGACATGTATCTTCTGACTGACACTCTGGTTCCAGCTCTCCACTCCTCCGTTTTTGTTTGAGTTTTTGAACTCTTTCTAACGAAGGTCTCACCAGTCCTGACTGAGTCTGGAACTCCGCGCCCAAAAACACCAAGCTCCTTGAGGGAACCAGAAAGGAATTTTCGAAGTTGACTGCAAATTCCAACCGTTGTAGTAGCTGCATGGTAACGAATAGGCTTGCTTGCGCCACTGTCGGCGACAAGCCTCTTATTAGCCGGTCGTCCAGGTAAGGGTAGACGTGATGACTTTCTTCGAAGCAATGCTGCCACCGGAAGAAAACATTCCGTAAACGTCCTGGGAGATGATTTCAGGCTGAATGGGAGCACTTTGAATTGGTAATGACTCTGACCCACCACGAACCTCAGGAATTTTGTGTGTCGTCGACGCATGGGTATGTTGAAATATGCGTCTTGTAAGTCCAACGACGCCAGAAAATCCCCCCAGCTGTATCGACCGGATGACCTCCTGAAGCGTAAGCATCTTGAACTTCAGCCGTTGCAGAGTCTTGTTGAGAGCTCGAAGGTCCAGAATGGGTCGCCACTTGCCATTGGGTTTTTTGACCACGAAGTAATGGGAGTAAACCCCTAAGCCTCTCTCGGCCACCGGAACAAATGCTATAGCCCCTTTTAGCGGCATAAGCACAACCTCCTGTTGTAATATGTGAAGATTGGGGTACGCTGAATACACAGGTGGAATGGGAGATGGCATGACCTTGAACTGCAAAGGGTCGCCTAGTTTCACTGTGTCCAACTCCCAACGGTCCGATGTTATTATTTCCCATTCGTCAATGCGACGGGACACACTGCCTCCCAGGACGGCCTGAAGATTGTCATTGCGTCATTGCTGAGACTTTGAGTGCTTACTTTTAGTAGACGAAGACTGTCCTCCTCTCCTTCTAGAAGTTTGGAAATCCCGGCTTCTTCGTGTTGCCTGGACAGCTCGCCTGGATCCTTGGGAGGAGTATGTCGATCTATTGAAATTCCGATCCCTGGATGTGGCGAATCGAGAATTCCCAGAAGCTCTGCGGAAGGGGCGAAAAGGCCGAAATGCTTGTCCACTTTGTAATGCCCCCAGTGATCTTGCAGTATCTGAATCTTCCTTCATGCCTTTAAGGGCGTCGTCTACCTTTTCCCCAAATAACTGTCCACCTTCACAGGGCATGTCTAGCACTTTATATTGGACTTCCGTCCTAAAGTCTGTACCTTTTAACCAGGCCCGTCTTCTTAGTACCACTCCATTATTTATTCGCTTGAATTTCGACTCCGCCAAATCCACAGCGATGTTGATAGAGTGCTTTGATGCCTCCTCCCCTTCACGCACCAATAACACGGCTGTCTTCCTGTACTCTTCGGGCAGGTGTTCCAAGATGGGGGCCAAGCAATGCCACATTTCACGGTCGTATCGTGCCATGATAGCAAACTAGCTAGCCGCCTTGACCGTCGTCGCTCCCACTGCCAAGACTTTCTTACCAAAGGCATCCTGCCTTCTAGCTTCACTGTCCGGAGGTGTTGTGCACTTGTGTTGCGATGTAGCTTTTCTGCTAGCCGCCGCTGACACTACTGATTCCGGAGAGGGTTGTGCGGTGAAGCACTTGGGTGTAGAGTCCGGGGCTGTAAATTTCTTTTCTAACCTGCCCTAAAATGGATGGCACATGGTACGTAAGCCCTCCTGCCAAACGTGGTCCAGAATCATAACCGAGAAGATTGACTTTCTCCTCTTCCCCATATGGTCAAATAAGAAACATTCCTTCCGTTCTTCTTATGGGGTCAGACCAAATTCGAAACTAGCTTTCACCATCATCGCATGAAAGGCCCCAATGTCATCTGGAGGTGACGGTTGAGCCGGGCTTCTAGGAGTTTCTACTTCACCATCCGATTCCCACATAGGGTCCCTCGACGGCAACGATGAAATGTCCGAGATGGAGTCTCTAGGACCTTGATCTGACTCAAGAGTCCTGTAATTCACCTTACTCCGGGTGTGAGCAGGGGGAGAAGGGGTTCTTCGCTGACCGGACGGGAGACCGGCAACCCAGCCGTTGACCGTGGAGTGGGACCTGCCGTGTCGTCGACAGGTATCAATGGAGGTGTACCCATGGGAGGCAACTTTGCATCTAACTGGTTTAAGGAGGATTGCAGTGTAGACAAAACTTGTAAAGACAACATCGACTGCAGATTTAGCAGAGAAGATGTAGAGGGAGCATTTTGAATCCCCGAGGTCGTAGACGGGCCAACGCCCTGTAAGCCGAGATCTGTTGGATGAACAATCTGTTCCCGCTCCTCCTCCATCGACAATACCGAGAACGCCCATTCCTGCTAAATAGGGTGTCCGGCAGAACTGTATCATACACCGCTGGTTGCCAAACCTCTGGAGGATCCACCATCGACGATGGAAACCTAAGAGTTTCCACTTCCCACTTGTCGATCGTCGCCACCGGGGTTGACTAGGGCACTGCAGGTATTGACTGCGCGGGCAGTAACAAAGCCGTCGATGAGGGGACTCCCGTTGACGGCAGTGGCAGTTGTGGCGTAGACTCTTTAGGAGATCCAGCCTTTTTGGATTCTTTAGACCGTTGCTTTGAAGAGTCTCTACTCGAGGAAGACCTATGATGGTCTCCTGAGGAGGAGCGCCTTAAAGGGTCTTTCCTATCCTTTTTTGAAGTAGATGAAGAGGAATATTTGTTTTGCTTACGGCCCTGGTCCACACGACCATGTTTTGGCGATGAAGGGGCGTCTTTCCCCAAAGAGAAGCGACTCTTCTCCGTAGGCCATGGCATCTTTGCAGGAGGCTCCGCCGACACTGAGCGGCGAGGAACTACATGGTACTTAGGCCTGTTGGATGCCAGACTGCGCACTGATCCTATCTCAGATGGAGGGTAGGCCTCTTCCTTCAGCCACATTACTAGACACCGATTACGGTCCTTCAACGTCTTTTGCGAGAACCCCTTGCAGTTATCACAGTTGTCCGCAGAGTGATAAGGGTAAAGACAATAAAGGCAATCCATGTGCCCATCCCCTTCATAAACTTTCTTCATTCCACATGGGCAACCGGGCGGAACAGCGTGCTAGGGAGAATTCTCATTCTATGGCTAATTTCCCTTACCAATAGAGTCCCCCAGCAGCTTTGTTGGATTTGAAGGGTTTGTTTTTTTTCCTGCTAAGAGTGAAACTCTTTTTCCCACTCTTAGACATGTTTGCTATGTGTTTTCTAGGCTATTTTTTGTGTTTATGTCTATGGGGTTTATCTCACCCTCATAGGAACCATCTTTCTACACATGTGTTACACAGCACCCTCCGCGCAGTATCACATGGGTGTCGTAGCGACCCCCAAACATAGACTCCATATCCTGGGACTGACTACTGTCTCCCAGGGCATGTAAAGTCCCCATTGACTTTACTAGTCAATCTTTATGAACAAAACCAGTACAACCCATTTTACTATGGAGGTACTGGAAAGGGTTAATCGTTTTTCCCTTATGTACATTTTCGAGAGGGTACCGTACCGTCCCTCTCTCAAAAGTTTCTGGCTGGTGGCAGTGGTTACTACCAAAAATATTCAACCATGAATATTTCCCTATGGGATTTTCCCATTGTTCGAGGCTACCACATTTACTGACATACCGCCGGTTTATTTTTATATTAACTTTACTCCGGTAGGTTTTATTTGCCAGAACTTTTATATGAATTCTTTCTCGTGTCTTTCTCTAAAATCCTAACCCAGGTTTATTCGTCCTTTTGGCGGGCTTCTACCAAGAAGCCCTCCTTTCGGCGCCACCGAGTCTGGGGTGGACCTATTATGTGGGAGGGGGAGTAGGGTCCATGGACAGGGCTGCCTCAGCAACCCATGCCGCACTCTGCCCTGATAGGCTGGAGGGTCTCCCGTCAGTATGACCACTCCACTGTGTGAGTGACAGCTAGGCTGTATGAATGGGGATCTTTTTGCATAAAAAGCAGGATCCTGAGGACTGGAAGAGCAAGACATCGCCACTGGAACTAAGAAGCCAAATAGGAGAGAAGCCAAAGACATCTGCATCATCCGAACCACCTGTGAAGCCCTGCTGCAGCGTTTCACCACTTTTCTCCACATGACGAGAGAAGATCTTCATCTGCAACAGCCTTCTTCCCTTGAGCTGGTGGGGCCAACCAGTTTGCCAATCACCTTCCCGTACCTCCCTTGGTCGAATTGCCAGTACCCTGTACTCGGAGACCGGATAGCCAGGCACCGTCCACCCGGACCACGATATAAAGGAGCATACCTTTTATTTTGTTTGGCAGCACCGCGGCTGGTTTCATCCCTGGGCAGTGCAGTAACTCGAACCTTCCTCCACGACGAGAGCCTCTCTTCCTCTGCTGGATCTCCCGAACTGCAGGAACTGCCAGGAACAACCATCACCGCAGGAGCATCTTCTACATTTTAAGGTACTTTGTTCCGCCAGGCCTCCCTTTTCGTTTGGTAGCGCTAAAGGGGTTTTAAATTCTTTACCTACCAGTTGGGTTGGAAGCCCCCATCCTCTAACTTCGCCATTCACCTCCGGCAAACACCTTTTCGAATCGTTTAAGAAAGACTTGACTGTAGCTACAAGAACATTTTGCTCCTGGGCTCTTTGTCCTGTACCACTGACTCCGGCACAGGCCTATTGACTCTGGTTAAATATGTTACAACTGCCTTCTCTAGATTGCTTCTCACCTAGAAATGTGTTGGTGCACCTAACTCTTATAACCACCTTTTCTTCCCACTTTTTAAACTTGTGAAGTGCCATTTTGCTTGGTTTTCACCTCAGTATTATACATGCTTAAGTACTGCCTTGCCTAAACTTGTTCACAATCTTATTGGGAAGTGTTACTAGGGTGCCTAAGAGTACATTCCTTGAATAACTTGTTCTTTCCCTCTCTTGTGAGAAATTGATAGAGTGCCATTTGTGTTTGGTTTTCACTGTGCCGTTTTGCTCAGTTTTCATTCTTGCTCAAACTTGTCTACAATTTAATTAGGGAGTTGTGTATACTTTTCTTGACTGATTGTAACTTGCTTAATACTTGTGATGTATGTATTCAACTAGGAGTGTGTAAAATAAATATATATTCTTTTTAATACAAAGCTTTGGTCAGTGTTTCCTTGTGCCATAGTACTGAAGCCCTATTGTGTAAACCCTGAATACTGCTCATCTCCCTCTTGAGATAGGTCTGACTGCTTAGCCACAGCAACCAACTAAATTTTTGTGGTAGAGACTGATACCAAAGGGATTTTATTGCTCATACCTGTAGTCTTAATCTTCTGTAGTGCTCCCTAAGGGAACTGCACAGGATTCTGCCTAACACAGCGCTTTCCCCAACATTGGGAAAGAAAGTACAACCTAAGTGTAGAAACACAAGGTGATCCAGACTACTTTGGAGACGGTTGAAATCTTACGGGAGCTGCGGGGGCAGGGCTATTTATACCTTACATCCTATTGGGTCATGGGTAAGCATCCCAAAAGGACGTCGATAGGACACAAAAGTGTAGAGTTTTTTCCAATGGAAAACTTTTTAAATAAATATACAGAGGTTCCCGGCCTGACAACGGGGAATATTCTAAGCATGTGAATCCATGAAAGATCTAATGCTGGAGAAAGAAGGAAACAAATACAGGGGTGCCCAGGAGAATGGAAAAAGCGAGCAAGAGGCACAACAGAGAAGGAATAAAAAAAAAAGGACAGTGCAAGTGTGCACAACAAAGAAAGGAAGTGGTCCAAGAAGCACCTGAAGATAAAAAGTGCAAAAGAAAGCAAGAGTAAGAAACAGAGAGGCAAAGGATTGGAGTGGTCATGATGAGGAAAAGCAAACAGCCTGGTGTTTTTGACAGCCTTGGATTCTACCCCATGAGAGAATTGTATGCAAGAACAACTGTATATTAGGAAAAGGCACATCCTGACCAGCTGCATTTGTGTTTGGAACTACAGGGGCCTAAGCTAGGGGACGAGCACCCAGAGAAACCAGAAAGGAACTGTGATATATATTTTGTTTTGTGTTTGAAAGCTGGCAGAGGCCTGAACTTGGGGAAATGAACCATGAAAGGCCTACCAAAGAAATCAAAGTGCAACCGGATAAAATGTACTGTTTGGAAGCTGGAAGGGGCCTGAGCTCGGGGAAGGTAACCCAAAGAGTCCCAACCAAGTTAGAGACGTATTGGTTTTCTTTATAGTGTTGAAAGGATGGAAGCATGGGGAAGGGAAACCTGAGAAGCTTCAAGAGGAACTGAGTTACATTTCTTTTGTGGCGTATTGAAACTTGAATAAGTTGAAGCTTGGAGAAGGGAACCCCAAGGAACTTAAAGACACACAAGATATTTGAAATAACTATAAGGGCCCTGTGTGTGGAGAAGGTTTTACGAACAGCCCTTTTGATGGAACTAATTTTGGAGACACTGACCAAATTGCGCCTGTTAAGAAAACCACCTAAAAACCAACTTTGGTCTACCACTTTTTTTTTAACCACTATTGTTTTTCTTTTTAAAAAGACTTCCTATCACATTTTTGTAAATAGTGAGAGGGCAAGCATAGGTTTAGACATGGACTTTTATTTTGGACTATTAGACAGCCATTAGAAACATCAGTTAAGGGAACTATCCCTTTAGAGTTAGGGCCAGTCAGGCATTACACCAACCCAGGAACCTTCGTAAATAAAGGTTTTAAAATGAATATTTTGAGTCTGTGTCTCTCTTGATACCCTGCCCGTCTCACGACCACTTTTGCAATGGCGAAGACAGGCTAAAAAACGGTGGTATGGAAGGTTGCCCAGAGCAATGCCAGTGGTTCAGATTCATTCAAAAGCTTCCACCCATCACCTTTTTGGTTTTAGGCCTTGAATATAGCCAGCAATTCCAGGATGTTGATGAGCCTGCTTGCAAGAGAAAGTGTCCACCTGTTGTACCGTGGAGATAATGAGTTCCCCACCCTAAGTGATGCGTAAGTTATTAGAGTAGCCTCCACTGCAGGGTTGAGAAAGGGTTTGCCCTTCAACAGGTTTTCTTTTAACCACCACTGCAGTGCATATACTACAACCTGCAGAATGGGCATTATATTGTCCCAGTGACTGTTTGCTTGACGCCATTGTTTCGCAAGGCATTCTTGTATTGGTCTCAAGTGCAACCTTCCGTGTGGCACTAGAAAGAAGCAGAAAGCAATCATTCTGAGAAAGAGGTGCATGACCTTTTGAACAGTTATCCGACGACCTACCTTGTAACAAGGTACCGGAAGCAGCATGTTTTGGACTCTCTCATTGGAGAGGGAAAAGAGTAGGGTGTCATCTGTTCAAATTATTGCACCCAGGAATGGTTTGATTTGGCTGGGAACAAGACTAGACTTATTTTCGTTGTTTGAACAGCCCAACTGAAAAATAAGGTTGATTGTCTCTCGAGTGTGCTGCTGACCTTTGGTGTGGGTCTCCTGTTTTGAGCCAGTCATCTAGGTAAGGGTACACTGATGGATTGTCTCTGTATGGTTCTATGTCATCTCATCAATGGGTGAAATTTTGATGGGTTTTTTCGGAGTTATTTTTACAGAAAAAAAGAATCGAAATTGATACCCCCTCACCCCCCAAGCCACCATCCCCTATTAATTTTTTAGCTATTCCGGACCAACCCCACCCCTTATATATACTTGAAATGTTTGAGAAATTATCCTATAGTAGAAGTTGCGCACAACCAAAAGAGTAGAACAGCTCTCTATCTGTATGTGAGAAGTGTCTAATTATGGAAAGGTATGCAGCAGCAGTTAGGACCAGAAGGGTAATCTCTCAAAGCCCCTTCAGACCAAAAATGACAAGAAAAGTGAATGACCTGCGCAACCTGCCATATACTTGTCCACCCCCCAAACCCTATATATTTCAATGAGTTTTTGGTAAAAAGTACCCAGGAAAGAAACCCATTCAAATGTCACCCTTCGATGGAAGAACGCTATGACATGCATTACTTACCGTAATAGCATTTCTGATGATTGTATCTGCTTAGATTCACATGCTGTGCATATAGTCCGACATCCAGTGGTAACCGTGGAGTATTGCATCTTGTGTTTCGGGGACCGAAAGGGGACGTCGGCATAGGCGTGTCCGTAACACTATCCCTATCGTGACGTGTAGTGTACCCAAAATCCCTCACACGCCGAGGTCCCCCGATCGTATTTTCTTTTCCATGAGGGAGCCCAAGGCTATTGTGATTGAGTACATGAAGAAGAGAGAAGTAGTAAAATGTCTATGTTCCTTTCACCCAGAGCGGGAAGGTAGGGAGGGCGCGTGTGAATCTAAGCAGATACAATCATCAGAAATGCTATTACGGTAAGTAATGCATGTATTCTGATGCTTGATAATCTGCTTAGAATCACATGCTGTGCTTAGCCTAGCGAGCAGTACCCCGAGTTGGAGGTGGGTTGTGAGAAGGAACAGTAGAGAAAACATGTCTTAGTACTGCTTGTCCCACCTGAGAATCAGACCTAGAATGAGTGTCTAGGCAATAGTTTTTTTGTAAAGGTGTGTACAGAACTCCAGGTTGCCGCTTTGCAAATGGACTTGAGGGGAACATTTGAAATGAATGCTATGAATGCCCCAGTGCCTCGAGTCAAATGTGTTCTAGGCTAGAAGGGCAGTTCTCTCTTAGCAAGAGTGTAACAGTGTGATGCATTTGACAATCCACCTTGAGATAGCTGATTTTGAGACAGGATCCCCTTCTCTATCAGCTGCCACTGAAACGAAAAATTGGTTTTCCTCAGTGGCTCAGTTCTTTCCAGATAGAACATGACTGCCCTGCGCACATCTAGTTTGTGTAGGCTTCTTTCGGCCATGCTAGGGGGATTCTGGAAAAAAGTAGGTAGTTCAATTGGATCACATGGAACTTCAAAATGAATTTAGGTGCAAATCTGGGTTGAGTGCGCAGAACTACCTTATCTCTGTGGACTGTAACAAAGGGGTCTAGAATAAAAGTAGTTCACTAACCCTTCTAATAGAAGTGATAGCCACTAGGAAGGCCGTTTTATAGGTCAGGTCTTTTAGACTTGCTTTATGCATAGGCTCAAAGGGAGCTCCAATGAGCCTGGTCAAAACCACATTTAGGTCCTACCCAGGAGCTGGGTGAGAAATGGGAGGTTAAATCCTCTTAACCCCTTCCATAAAGGCCTTGATCACCGGTATCTTCCACCACAACACCTTTTGTTGTGATGTGGTGTAGGCTGAGCGCGCAGCCAGATGAACCTTTAGGGAATTGAAGACCAACCCAGTGTCTAACAGATGGGTAAGGTACAGCACAATGCGTGTGGGTGAACAATCGATGGGATTGACGCCCTTGGAATTACACCAGATGACAAAACGTTTCTATTTTCAGGGATAGCAATAACGTGTGTTAGGTTTTCTAGCTTCCCGGAGTATGTCCATGCACCTCCGATGGAGCTGTATGTGTCCAAACTATGACCTCAGGAGCCAGTGGTGTAGGATCTCTCCCCGTCCTGAGACAACATGTTGTATGGGCAGGGTAGTTTTACTGGCGGGGAGAGGGACATTTCCATCGGATGAGCGAACCAGGGTTGGCGGGCCCACATGGGGGCCACCAGTATCATGTTAACTGGTTCGTGGTGCATCTTGTGCACTATCTTGTTGAGAAGGGGAGTCGGGGCGCAGTGGGGGGGAGGGGGTGTGCATAGATGTATTTCCCTGACCATGTTATCCAGAGACCGTTCCCCTTGGAGCGGTTCTGGGGGTATCTGGAGGCGTAGTCCTGGCATTGGGCGTTCTCCTGAGTGCGAACAGGTCGATCTCTGGGAAGCCCCATTCTGCAAAGACGTTGGACACTATGTATTCGTGCAGACGCCATTCGTATTCTCAGGCAGAGGAAAATCTCTGCTGAGCACGTCTGCCAGAAGATTGAGTTCCCCTGGAAAATGTTGGGTCAACAGAAAAATCTTGTGTCTGAGAGCCCATATCCAAATGTTTTGGGACAGCTTGGATAGCCCTTGAGTGCGAGTGCCCCCCTGTTTGTTCAGGTACTACATGGCTGTAGTGCTGTCTGTTAGAATCAGCACTGTCTTCCCTTGTAGTTGCATCTGAAAGGCCTTTAATGCCTTGTACACCGCTAATAGCGCCAGTAGATTTATATGGTTGGACGCTACTTGAGGGGACCACACTCCATGTGCCGTCAGCTGAAGCAGGCGAGCCCCCCACCCCATGAGAGATGAGTGGCTTCCACTGCAGGGGTGGTGAAGGTTTTCCCCTTCAAGAAGTTTTCTCTTGACCACCACTACAGAGAGAGAACGAGGGCTGGCGAGACAACTCCCAGATCTTCCCATTGTACGCTGGCCTGACGCCACTGGCTATTGAGCCACTCTTGCATGGGACGCATGCGCAGCCGCGCGTGGGGATCCAAGCATATGCACAATGCCATCATTCTTAGCAAGCGCATGAATTTGCGCACTGTCACCTCCCGACTGGCTACATATTGAGGGATCTGGAAAAGCCTGTTCTGAACCCTCTCGTTGGAGGGGAAGATGAGGCCGTCTTTTGTCTGGATTAGAGCTCCCAGAAATTGTTTTGTTTGACTGGGGACTAGACTGGATTTCTTCTCGTTGATAGAGAACTTCAGACTGAAGAGGTGGTCTACGTTTTTTTGGGTGTTCAAAAAAGCATGTGTTGTACAAGTCCCTTGTTATGAGCCAGTCGTCGAGGTAAGGGTAAACCGGGACGGATAACCTGCACAGGTGTGCTGCAGCTACTGCCAGGACCTTCGTAAACACCCTTGGCGCTGAGGCGATGTCAAAAGGGAATACCTTGAATTGGTAATGCCTATACTCTATCATGAACCTTAGATATTTTCTGTGCACTGGCAACATTGAAATTTGAAATTATGCATCTTTCATGTCCAATGTTGCCATGTAGTCCCCCCGTTTCAAAAGTGGGATCACCTCCTGTAGCGTTACCATGCAAAACCTCTGAGGTTTTGTGAACTTGTTTGCTGGACACAGGTCTAGAACAGGGCGCATGGTGAGGTCCTTTTTGGGTACAAGGAAGTACACTGAATAAATACCCTTGTTTACCTGAGGAATAGGGACGGATTGTATGGCGTCCTTTCCTGCAGCGCTTCCACCTCTTGATTCAGGATCTCCATATGGTCCGGTGAAAGGCGACGCGAGCGTGGTGGTCTAAATTGTGGAGGTCGGGCGAATTCCATGCAGCACCAGTGGGCAACTAGTCTAAAGTTATCCCCTCCCATGCCGTGAGGGAAGATTTTAGGCGCCCCCCGACTGGGGGTGACATGGGAGGGGACCTGGATCTGATGGCCATTTCTGAGCGGAGGCTGCGGCTCCACTAGGATTGGGGCCTCTACACCTCTGGCTTTGCCACGTCGCTGACCCATTGGAGGGTAGTATGCAGGGCTTCCTGATGTTTGTCCGCTATTGAAATTCTCCGTCCCATAGTTGTTCTGACTTGCACGAGACTGTCATCGAAAGGACCGCCGAGAGTTACTTCCGCTCTGGGGAGTTACTTCCTCTCTGGGGGCGGGGGGGAGGTCTTTGCGTGATTTGTTGCAGAGACTTAAGATTCTCATGCTCTTTTTTGGCCGTTTCGAAGGCCTCATTGACCGCTTTTCCGAAGAGGTTAGCTTCTTCAATCGTTTTATTGATGAGCGAGGCCTGTGTTTTGGGCTTAAACCCTGAGGTGCGCAGCCAAGCGTGCCTTTTGAGTAGGGTCCCTTGGGCTAGAGACCTAGCTGCTGTTTCAGTCGTGTCCAGAGTGTACTTTATCACATTCTGGTTCAACTGCCTTCCTTCGGCCACAATAGAGAGAAGCTTGGACTTGACAGGTTCTGGGACCTCCTGGAGGCCTTCTGAAGTAGGTTTGACTGAGCATCAGCATAACTCGGCAGCAGCGCAGTATTATTTGCTAATATATGCGGCAGCCGAGGTAACTTGTTTGCCTAAGGCATACAGCCTCTTGGATTCCCTATCCGGAGGTGCCTCCCCCATGGCAAGGGGTACTCCTGCCCTTTTTCGGGAAGTAGTCACTACCAGAGAATCAGGGGTGGCGTGTCCTTTAATGTACTGTGGGTCCAAAGGAGCTAGCCGAAATAACTTTTCAACTCTTGGGTTCACTGCCCGGGTTTGAGCTGGTGATACCAGGGAGGGAGCCAATCTTCTCTTGATGGAATTAAGGAGGGGAATGGCCTGGCTAGATGGAGGTTTCTCCTTAAGAATATCCTCTACAAAGTCCTGCTGAGGCACTGCCTCTTGAGTAGAGATTTGAAAATGCTCAGCTGCCTTCTTTAACATGGAGTTGAAGGCCATTTGGTAGTCTACAGGCGAGGCCTGGCGAGCCGGGGTGGACGGAGGGGAATCCAGGCACAATACATCAGTGTCCTGATCTTGATGGGGAAGCGTCCATGGGTCTGTTCCCCCTTGCTAGGTTTCTTCCCAATTGTCTGTGGCATCTGCCCGTTCCTCTTTGTAATTCTCTAGGAAGGATGGTTCTTCATCTTCATCGTAAATGTCCCTATAAGTGTCCATCTGGACGATGTCTTCCTGCTGGACGGGGACAGACGGCTGATCTTCTTGGAAATGTGAAGTAGATTGAAGATTAGACTCTCCACAAGACCTTTTCAGGGAGGGATGTTCAGAAAAACTGATATTTCTTTCCAGACGGTCCATACACCCCTTCAAATTTCTCCCTTGTCCATTTAGAGGACTCAGAAGGGCCTACGGGTGGAAAAACGTCGTCTTCCGCCCTATGGCACCGAAAATTGTCTCTCAGGGTGTTGGAAAGAGGCCCTTGACTGTCCTCATAGGTATCTTGAGAATCGGGGGCGCCATGATGTATCCAAAGATTTGTCCACGGCCTACCGCATGCTTTTCGGAGGAACAGGAATAAGCCCAACCGCCAAAGTAATTCTCTCGATGCGGTCTTCGATTATGGCCGAATTGGAGTGAAATAGTGGTTCCGATGGTCTATCCATAGGCTTGTTGCCTTCCGCGGCGTTAGAGGGCCTGGCGGTCGGTTTTTCGACTTGAGGCCTAGTCGTGATTTTTGAGCCTACCGCGGCCTTCGAGACCGCCATAGAGTCGGATTTCCGCGCTTCGATGTGTAAACCTGATTTAGGGGTAGCGCCCTTATTTGCTTTTTTGAATTCCCAGTGGCAAAATGCTGCTGCGGAAGCAGGGAAGGCTTTGGATCTGTACGATCTGAGGAATCCGCCGAAATTTTCGATGGCCCTGCTGGCGCTTTCCCCCTTTTCGATGTACCCGTCGAAATAGGTGTAGGGGTTGTGTGCTTAGTGAAATGCACTTGTACGCCCCTGTCGCCGGGTGTTGTCCCTGAAGCGAGACCAGAGTCAGGCCTTAAAGGGTCGGGGACTGGCATTGCGGACCTAGAAGTGTCCGCCTCGAGGTCTATCCCATCCGCAACTGATGTTTGGTGATCAGAGGTGCCCCCGTCACTCTCAGCGGGTGTGGCGGTGGGGGAAGGGGATTCCACCCGCGACATACCTTATGCGGCCCACCGCTTTACACAGTGCTTCTTAAGGGTCTTGGGCCGAATGAGTTTACAAGCCGCACACCGCTTTTCATCGTGATCTAAGGGGAGACAGGCATTGCATGTCCTGTGTTCATCCTTCCAAGGATATCTGACCCTACACTTAGGGCAGAACCTAAAAGGAGTCTTTTCCATAGCAACATGGGAAGATGACCAGACCTAAAGGGTAAAGAGGGGGACATAGGAAAGATACACTGAAAATATGGCCACCCCGACCCCACTGTCCCTACTGTAAAGGTCAGCCACAGGGCCCTACCACGTGGAAGCTCCAGCCGCCGGATTTTAGGTGCCGAAATCCACCACTGTAGACAAATCCCCCACAGTCTTCGTCGAAGTTGTTCTTGTGACAGAAGTGACTTAATGGTGAATAACCGACAAGTCGGTATAAGAAACAATGTCTCTTGTGTAAGAGTTCTGCTATAGGACGATCAGTTATCTGGGCGGAAAAAAACAATCTGAGGTACCTCGGCAGGGGAGGGATTTTGGGTACACCACACGTCACGATATGGATAGTGTTACAGACACGCCTATGCCGACGTCCCCTTTCGGTCCGCAAAAGACAAGATGCAATACTCTGCGGTTACCAATAGATGTCGGACCATATGCACAGCATGTGATTCTAAGCAGATTAAAACGCATCAGAAACCCTACGTATGTTGGCTACCACTACTGCCAGTACTTTTGTGAATACCCGCGAGGCAGAAGCTATGCCGAAGGGTAGCACCGTGAACTGGTAGTGAGTGGACCCTATCATGAACCTTAAGTACCTTTGGTGCACTGGCAACATTGAAATATGAAAGTATGCATCTTACATGTCTAATGTTACCATGTAATCCCCCTTTTTGAGGAAAGGTATTACCTCCTACAGGGTTGTCGTTTTGAACTTTGTGGTTTTACATAGGTTGGATGCAGGTTTAACAGGGTGCACAGTTAGGTGCATCTTTGGGACAAGGAAGTACACTGAATAAATACCCTTGTTTGCCTCTTTTAAAAAGGGAAAAGTTCTATTGCTCACTTCTCAAGTAGCAACTGTATCTCTGCATTCAGTATTAACTGATGTTCAAGGGCGACTCATCTTGGCAGATGATTGTGCAGTAAAACTCGATGCAGTATTCCTCTGCAACAGTAGACAGCACCCACCTGTCTGTAGTGATTCCCTCTCATGCGTGCGTGGAATGTGAAACGTTCCCCCTCCATCTACTGGGGAGACATGAGAGTGAACCTGGATGTGCTCGTCATTGCTTGGAGTGAGTGGCCAAGCCTTTAAGGGCTTGGCCTCTGCATCGACTGTGCCCCCTCCGGAAAGATCTCGGACTGGAGGACTGAAAAGATGAGGGTTGTGGTTGGCCTGTAACTCCTGAGGAGGAGGGTGATGATGCACCTGGTGTGAAAAGTGACTGCAACATCCTGTATTAAAGGCGCACCGTTGCATAGGGTGTTTAGAGAAGTCTCCATGTTCCTTTTTAGTAGTCTCCAGAGCATTGTCTATTGCCTTGCCAAATAGAATGTCATTCTATTTGGCATTTTATAGTAGCCACGCATGGTGCTTAATTAGGACCCCTTCAGCAACAATTCTGCCCGCTGTATCAGCTGCATCTAATTAATTCTATAGAATTTGCCACCAGTTTCCATACAGACAGTTTTTAAAATATGTTTCGAGAGGTTCTGCCACCTGGTCCAATTGGGCCCTATTACAGCTTGACATCAGAGTGGTATTATTGGCAATTCTGGCTTGAAAAGCAGAAGTAGCCACTTTTTTTGCCTAGACTGTATATCTTTTTGCTTTTCGTCTGGGGGAGTTTGAGACATCGCGAGAGGAGTGTCTGCCCTTTTGAGGATTGTATTGACAACCAGAGAGTCTGGCTTTAAATAGCCCCTAATCGACGAGGGGTTAGAGGGAGCAAGCTTAAACCACTTTTCTATACAGGGGTTTACTGGCCTTGAGAGATGGCATGGAGAGGGTTGGTAGGATTTGCGTTTTCACTGATTGCAATAGTGGAATGTACTACCCCACCAATTTATTTCTCATGAAGAACATTATCTACAAAATCTGTCTTCCTCCAATTCGTGGATCACAATTTTGAAGTAATCTGCTGCCCTCTTTAGGTCGTCGTTAAAAAGGAGCTGATCAACAACAGGAGAATTTGACACAGGCTTCTCTTGAATATCTGGGGTTTGGATGGTGTAATCATATTCAGTCCTAATTTGCAGCCTGATCATCATCATTATAAATATCTTGATCCTGATCCCCATCAATATTAATAAATGGTTGGGGTTTTATATGTTCTATTCTAGGTGCTTTTGATGGTAGTTCACCCTCACCCTGTGAAATATACTTTTGCTTAATAGGGTGTTTTTCTAAAAAGTCCATACTGGTCTCAAAACAGTCTTTTGTCCATGCACCTGTGGACAGCGTTTCCCTTCTGGGTCATTGTAGGACATGTTGTACAAAGCCTCAGGTAAAAGGAAAGTAGCCCTAGTGTACTGAGATGCTTTGGAAACAATCGGTTTTGACCGTTGTGGCGGGTGACGGGGGGTTGTGTGTGTGTGTGTTGGTTCAAGGATTTTTGAGTGGAACCCACTTTTATTGGTGGCTTTTGGGATCACACAATGAATGCTCTGTTGTGGACCCAGAGGACTGTGTGCGTGCCTGTTAGGCAGAATCCTGTGCAGTTCCCTTAGGGAGCACTACAGACGATTAGGACTACAGGTGAGAGCAATAAATCCCCTTTGGTATCAGTCTGTGCCACAAAGATTTAGTTGGTAGCTGTGGCTGAGCAGTCAGACTTATCTCAAGATGGAGATGAGCAGTATTCAGGGTTTACACAATAGGCCTTCAGTACTATGGAACAAGGAAACACTGACCAAAGCTTTGTAGTAAAAGAATATATATATTTATTTTATACACTTCTAGTTAAACACATCTATCACAGTTCTTAAAACAAGTTAAATGCGGTCAAAGAAAGTATACACAACTCCCTAGTTAAATTGTAGACAAGTTTGAGCAAGAGTGAAAACTGAGCAAAACGGCACAGTGCAAACCAAACACAAATGGCACTCTAGCAATTTCTCACAAGGGAGGGAAAGCACAAGTTATACAGAAATTCCTTATTACACACCCTAGCAACACTTCCCATAAGTTTGTGAACCAGTTTAAGCAAGGCAGTGCATCAGTATAAAAAATACTTAAATGAAAAATGAGCAAAATGGCATTTCACAAGGTTTAAAAGTGGGGAGGAAAGGGTGGTTATAAGAAGTAGGTGCACCAACACATTTCTAGTTGAGAAGCAATCTAGAGAAGGCAGTTCTAACACATTTAGCCAGAGTCAGTAGGCCTGTGCCAGAGTCAGTAGGCCTGTGCCAGAGTCAGAAGGCCTGTGCCAGAGTCAGAAGGCCTGTGCCAGAGTCAGAAGGCCTGTGCCAGAGTCAGTGGTACAGGACAAGGGCCCAGGAGCAAAATGTTCTTGTAGCTGCAGTCAAGTCTTTGGTTAACGATTCGAAAAGGTGGCTGCAGGAGTTGAAAGACAATGTTCAAGAGAGAGGGGCGGCCAACCCCACAGGTAGGTAAAGGATTTAAAACACCTTTAGCACTACCACGCAGAAAGGGCGGCCTGGCGGAAGAATGTACCTTATAAATGAAGTGGCTCCTGCGGTGCGGGTGTTCCTGGAAGTTCCTGCAGTTCGGGGGCTCCAGCAGAGGAAGAGAGGCTCTCGTCGTGGAGGAAGGTTCGAGTTACTGCACTACCCAGGGATGAAACCAGCCGCGGTGTTGCCCGACGAATAAAAGGTACGCTCCTTTAAATCGCGGTCCGGGTGGACTGGTGCCTGGCTATCCGGTCTCCGAGTACAGGGTACTGGCGATTTGACCAAGGCAGGTCCGGGAAGGCGATTGGCAAACTGGGTGTCCCCACCACCTCAAGGGAAGAAGGCTCTTGCAGATGAAGATCTTCTCTCGTCGTGTGGAGAAAAGTGGTGAGACGCTGCAGCAGGGCTTCACCGGGGGTTCAGTCGTTGCAGATGTCTTTGGCTTCTCTCCTCTTCGGCTTCTTAGTTGCAGTGGCGACGTCTTGCTCTTCCAGTCCCCAGGACCCTGCTTTTATGCAAAAAGATCCCCATTCATACAGCCTAGCTGTCACTCACACAGTGTCGTGGTCATCTTGGCGGGAGACCCTCCAGCCTATCAGGATAGAGTGCGACATGGGTTGCTGAGGCAACCCTGTCCAGGGGTCCTACTCCCCCCTCCCACACAATGGACCCACCCCAGACTCAGTGGTGCCAAAAGGAGGGCTTCTCGGCAGAAGCCCGCCAAAAGGACGAACAAAGTATCCCCGACCTGGGTTAGGAGTTTAGAGAAAGACTCGAGAAAGAAGTTATATTAAAGTTCTGGCAAATAAAACCTACCGGAGTAAAGATAATATTATACCCTCTCGAAAATTAACATAAGGGAAAAACTATTAACCCTTCCGAGTACCTCCATAGTAAGATGGGTTGTACTGGTTTGGTTCACAAAAATTGACTAGTAAAAATGGGACTTTACATGCCCTGGGAGAGACAGTCCCAGGGTATGGAGTCTATATTTGGGGGTCGCTACGACATCCCTGTCACTGCACGGAGGGAGTGGTGTAACACATGTGAGTAAAGATGGTTCCTATGGAGGTGAGAGAAACCCTATAGACATTAAACACAAAAATAGCCTAGAACACACATAGCAAAAATGCCTAAGAGTGGGAAAAAGAGTCACTCTTAGCAGGAGAAAAAAACAAACCCTCCGAATCCAGCCAAGCTGCTGGGGGACTCTATAGGTAAGGGAAATTAGTCATAAAATGAGAATTCTCCCCAACAGTGCCAAATCGGTTAATACAACTGTGTTCTTTCACGCTGACCTTTTGGCAGATTCGCAGAGGCTTGGCTGGGGGCCCAAATGTGTTTAACTTGTTTATGTGCGTGCCCATGCTTATGTGAGGTTGTCTCCACAGCAGTGCTTGGTGCATGCACTCTGGAGCAGGGGACGATCGTGCAGGAGTCTTCAGACTCCTGCATCATGTCTTGGGTGTTACTAAAGTCGCCAATGCTGCCTTGTTCATCTGCCAACTCCTCCGCACCGGCAGGGTCCTCTGAGGAGGATGCAGCCTGCATAGTTGTATGGGGAGTTTTCCTAAAGTCCTACGGGCAGTAAGACCTTAGTATAGTAGCTCAGGACCTTGGTAGTGTGGCACAGCAGTCAGGCTTATCTTAAGAGGAAGATGTGAGCTGTAGGTAAGTACAATGAATCTTAGCTAGACAGGCACAACAAAGAAGCACTTACACATATATTTATATAAAATATATATATTGATTTTATTTATACCAGAATCACTTTAAATGTTTCAGACGTTTACGGTATAACACTTAGGAATACTAGATAATGCACTTCAAAGGGCACTTTCGTGTTTATTCACGGTTACATTTGTAGCAACGTTAGAAAGGGAAAAGACAAGATTATCGTATTATCAGTAATTGCTCACCCATGAGGTTGTCAACAGGTCATACGGTAATGCATTTACTCTGCAAACATATAAAAAAGTCACTTAAACTTAAATAAGTGGTTAGTACAACATGAGCTTAGTTCAAGGTTCTAGAGACTGTTTCTTCGCTTGGCAAGTCTTTTAAGTCCAAAACACTAGCTAGAGGGAGTTCGGAGAAGGCTTGAAGTCTTGACACACAGCGAATTATGAAGAGTTCCCGTGGATTCCTTCCTGTGTCTAAAGTTGCTGAAGCAGCAAGTTAGCAACTAACAAAGTAGACCTAAAAACAGACTTGAGAAAGCGACACAAGCAGCAGCTTGGGTCAGAGGTAAGAGGGTGTTGCCCTGGACCTCTCTACATGCACTCCAACGCTCTGGAGCGACTTCTTGGAATCGGGTAAGCAATAACTTTCTCCCCACAGTACCTTTGGTTTGAATAAAGTGTTAGCTTCTCTATGATGTGGCAGCTCTGGACCAGACCTCCGGATTCCTTGGTCTGGTGACGAAAGCCAGAACAATGGATGGTGTCTCTCAGCCACAGTCTTGAGCGAGGACCTGTAGCAGGACTTTCAGCAACTTCTTGGTTGGTGCTGCGGTATTGGTGCCTTTTCAGCAGCACCAACTAAGAACACAGATTGCCCGGTCAATAATCTTCACTTCCTGCAGTCCCACACTCTGGTGAGGGGGTCTGGGCGAGTTGGATCGGATCTCTGGAGTGTACTTATTGTTTCAGCAAAGATTTGGACGGATTCAGCCTTTCCACGTTGATGCCATCGAAATGGGTAGCACACCTCCTGGTATTGGGGTTCCGCAGCTATGGAAGCTCCTAGGACCTTGGGAAATGGTTCAATTTAAAGTTTGTTCTGGGACTGGCTGTTCCCCCCCCAGTCAAAGCAAAGGAGTCATGCTCTTGTCGTATAGAAAACAGGGTCAGGACCACAGTGGTTGCTTCACTGTCTTAGAAAGGGTTTGTAGGCGTCTCTTGTCATCGTCTTCTTCGGTTACTTCTCTTTCCTGACTTGCTTTACACTCCAGAAGCCTCATCTTTTATACAGTTCCAGCACACTCTCCTCTGCAACCTCTCAGCATTTTACAGAAAGAGGCGTTTGGCTGTCCAAGCAGGACAGCCAGACCGCTGGTGGGAGCTGGACCTATTCAGGCACTCTGGCAGACCGAGGACAGGGGGGTAGATAACTCCTCCCATACTTCCTGCTTGCCCAGACACTCTGGAGCCAAGGCAGGGATACCTACTGGTTCCCGAGAAAGGCAAACACCCCCACCTCCACATCTCCCAGAATGGTAAAAGGGCCAACAAAGAAAAACCTCACTAGCAATGGCGAAAAAAAGAAGGGAGCATCAAGTTGGTACTTGGGTGCTCCTATTGTGCACTACCGAGGATATGGACATAAAATAAATAGCCTGTGGTATACAAAATACACAATAGTTGGTAGAGCATGCTCACTGCCACCAGCCATAACTAGGCGCTTGTCTAGGCAAGTAAAATCTCGCAGGGGCAGAGAAAAGGGGATACTAGGTGTCCTTTTGGCACTCCACTAAAGGTGGTGTGTGCCAATCTCTCAGACTACATAGTTTTTCGGAGAGACACTTAAGTATCTCCCTATCCTTAAGAACTGTAGTTACTTAAGGATATTGAAAAATAATCTTAAGGGAGAACCCTAAGGGTCGACAGCAACACTGCCCATAAGGAACTGTGTGCTGCAGTAGAAAATCACAGATGCCTTTAAGAGCTATGGAGCAGACAGGCCTAGTACAGGTGAACAGAGTTCCAAAACACAGCCCACAAGAATGAATGAGTGGGGAAAAAGGCTCCACTCATTCAGGATTGAAAGAAAAAGGTTGAGAAGTCCAGCAAAAAGTGCTGGGGGGTCTCACTAGGAGAGGGGATAAATCACAATAATGATAAATCTCCCTAGCAATAGCGTAGGCTGTAAAATATAAAATAAGAGTCAATTTACAATGGTAGCGCAATTAACTAATTTCCTTTTTGAGAGAGGGAGAGAGGGGGGGGTAGAGAGGGAGAGGGAGAGAGAGAGGGAGAGAGAGAGGGGGAGAGAGAGGGGGAGAGAGAGAGGGAGAGAGAGAGGGAGAGAGAGAGAGAGGGAGAGAGAGGGAGAGAGAGAGAGAGAGAGGGAGGGAGAGAGAGGGAGCGAGGGAGAGAGAACACCAAGTCTGAGGGAGTACTAGATCATCACACTGGGGAAACATATTAGCCTTCATTCACGCTTTGTCTGCTGATCTTTTAGTGTTTTCGGGCAGAAAAACTTGCAAGCCGCACACTGAGTTTCCAAATCGTCTTGTGGAAGACCATGACTGGACACAGTATGTGTGACCTTCCAAGGAAACTTGCGGTTGCACTTAGAGCAGAATTTAAATGGTGTATTTTCCATGACTAAGAATAAAAGGTAGCCAGACAATGGATAAAAAAAAGGAGACAAAAAGAAGAGACTTTCTTTAAATGTAAAATTATGTGATCCAGCCCACACTATCCCTACGTGAAATGAGACCAATTCGGATGGCGGAAAAAAACACAAGAGGACCTTGACGCATGAAGGACCATGAGTACAGGATTCCATGTGTTAATATCCCCGGCAAAATATCGTCATGCAAAAATATCACTATATTTTTGCAGCGATATTAAGGCATGGAACCTGCAGGGGCCACCCTCGCAACCCCCATATTTTAAAGGGAGCGGGGGACACCCCTGCAACCCCTTCTCCCAATAACCCCAAAAATGATCCCCACTAAAAATATCGCCTATGGCCGTTCCCGACAACCATATACACAGCGATATTTTTGGTGGGGATAATATTACCTGATACCGAGTACAGTACATGTCACAATATGGATAGTATTACAGACACACCCTGTCGAAGTCCCTTTTTTTAAAAAAAAGTGTGCACCAATCACTAGATGCCAGCCTATGAGAAGCAAGTGATTCTATGCAGATCCACAAGCCTCAGAAGAACAAGTTACTTACCCCTTGTAATGTTCTTTGGACTGGATGTTCCTCCCACGTATTCCTCATCTTTGACATGCAATGTACAGCTTCAGCTGCCTCAAAGCTTTTTCGGCAGCGTGTGCTGTGCGTCGAGTCGATGTCCCTCGAAGACCTTCATCAAGGGTGACGTCATCGGAGAGCATATATAGCACGGGTGGCGCCCGTTGGTCTCAGTTCTGTTTTTCCTCCTCCTACCCATGCAGCAGAGATGCCCATAAATGCCGGCATGACAGTACTCAACTTTGGTGGAGCAGAAGCTGTAATAGCATTGGAAATTCTATAGAGGGGTAGGTTGGGAAGGCAATGAGAAATACATTGGAGGAACATCCAGTCGAAAGAACGTTACCAGGGGTAAGTAACTTGTTCTTCTAATAGATTCTGTCCTCCAATGTATTCCTCATCTTTGACAAGACTCCCAAAGCAGTGTTTATGATTGGAGGAGGGTGTAGAATTTTATATATTACATATTTTCAAGGGCAGAACAAAGCACTGCCTTGCCAAAAGCAAGATCGTGAGAATGGGAAGCATCTAGAGCATGTTTTGTAAACTTGTGTATTGATGACCACGTTGTAGCATCACAAATATTCCTAATAGGAACCCCTCTTTGAAGAACTTTAGATGTAGCCATGCCCCTGGCGGAACGAGCCCACAAACCTTCAGGAGGTCTTTCCCTGCTAGCCTATAGCACTCAGAAATTGCCAAAATTATCCACTTAGATAAGCTCTGTTTGGTAATAGTCTGACCTAGTTAATGTGCTGTGTACCCTATGAACAACTGATCATCAAACCGTATTTTGGATGTTCTTGAAATGTAAAAGCTTAATGCTCAATGCTCTTCTAGGATCTAACCTGTGTAGTCTTTCCTCCTCCTTAATAGGGTGAGGTGGAGGGTAAAAGGAAGGCAGGACAATTTTCTGGTTCAAATGAAAATCCGAAATGATCTTCGGTAAAAATGAAGGTTTGACTTTCAAGACAACCTTGTCCTTGTAGAAGACTGAAAACATCTAGAAGATATGTAGAAGACTTGTCCTTGTAGAAGACCCCTCTAGTAAAGAGGGAGGGGTCGCCCTAATTCCCAGGGAACCTCTTAACACCAGGCAATTAAAAACCGCTGAGGCTGACAACTTTGACATGCTATCAGTTAAAATATCTCCCTCACCAAACGACACCATAACAATACACAGTGTCTACCGCCTCCAGGCACTTCTCCCGATTTCCAATCTAACATCACCCATATCTTAGGAGACAACCTCAAAACACAAGAGCCATTCTCCTAGGTGACCTCAACCTGGGTTTCAAAGAACCCAAAGACAATAAAGGCAAAGCCCTCACTAAAGCACTCCATGACTTAAGTTTCACCCAACTAGTCAACGACCCGTGCCACACCAAAGTTCGTACATTAGACTGGATTACAGACCACAATTGTGCGGCCGACATCAGCTCTAACACCCCGCGCCCATGGAGCGACCACCATTTATTGCACTTCTTCATACCTGCAAAAACAGGAGGGAACCCAAACCCACCAGCGCCAGCCACCATGGCTAGGTCAAAGAAACTACTTACCGTTGAAAGAATCCTTCCTCTCCTTGAAACATCAGCACTTGCCCATCCCACCTCTAACAACCCCACAGAGTTAGTAGAGATCTAAAATACCACTCTCAAAGAGGTATTAGATGCTATAGCCCCACTTGAAAAAAGCCAAGCATATACTTCATGCGAACTCCTGGTTCACACAAGAACTCCTGGATGCCCGAACCATTAAAAGAGCAGCACTAACCGCATGGCAAACAAACCCCTCCTCTACCACAAAGGAGACCTACCTTACAGTAGCTAAACAGTACAAGCAGGCCATCTCTAAAGCCAAAGCCACCACTTACAACTCAAGTTATTTGCCATCTATAATGAGCCGACTATCCCCACAACCTCCTCCACACAAACTACTGAGGAAAACTAAACCTGGTGTAACAACATTCAACACGCCATGTTAAACAAAATAAAAACACTCCAGAACAAAATGAAGACTCAATTTGACAAACTGTCCAAAGCCACTCCACACACTATTAAGCCCTCGGCCACCACGCCAGTCGCAGACTCTCCACATGACCCAAACAAACCTACACCCTTTGCATTCAGGGAAGTTAGCATCCCGGAAGTCCTGTTGATCATGAAGCGCACCAAACCATCGCTATGTAAAGGGGACACATGCCCAGCCAACCTAGTCAGAGAATGTGCATCAGCCTTGGCCCCATTTGTCACTAGCTTCATCAATGCCTCCTTCGCCAACAGCACAGTCCCGCTCGTCCTTAAGAAAGCTTGGGTTCGGCCATTATTAAAGAAACCTACCCTCGACCCTGACTCCCCAAATAACAAGCGTCCAATTACCACTGTGCCATTCCTGCTGAAAATTCTAGACAAGGAAAACATGAGGGGGTGTCCTGTCTATGAAAGTCAAAGCTTATTGTAATTTGATTATATGCAAATGAAATTAGAGGTGTATCTGATCCTCTATTGTAGCCTTATTTATGCATATCCAGAGGATAGGTGTACAAACAAAGGAGTAATAATACACATGCGCTCGTATAAATGAAAACTGGGAGTAGTTTTTATTTTCTCTCCTCAGTCATTAAATCACTTTTTTAAAAGGAAACAAAAATTGGATTGTCCAATATGAAAAACAGAAATTGCATTTATACATTGATACAATTGTTCCGCATATTCAAAAACATGATGCATAGAGACTTTTGCGGCATGCATTAAACAGAACCTGAATGAATGGATACATGAATATGCCGTATGCTGACATTCTTTGAGGAAGACCCATGTACAGGCAGATTTTTCTCGTATTTAGTACATTTCTTGTTCTTCTCATAATTCACCTAATATCAACACCAGGTAAGTAACACGTTTACCTCAAACAGATAGAAACAACACAATCAATTATTGCTCTAAACACAGGACCTTGGATAGGTCTGACAAAAGCCAGGCTAGAGGGTGACCAAAGTGGAAAATTCTAGACAAGGCTGCCTACTTACAAATTCAATCTTACCTGGAAACACATAACATCCTAGGCAAAAGACATTCTGGCTTCCGCCCTCGTCACGGCACAGAATCAGCCCTACTGGACCTTAAGAACAAATTACTCGAAGCCATTGACAAAGGTAACTCCTCACTCCTCCTACTCTTGGATCTCTCGGCAGCCTTTGATTTGGTTGACCACAAGATCCTGTGCAAACATCTCACTGACACGGCTCACTTCTCCAAAGAAGCTACCGCCTGGATCACTTCCTTCCTGGAGGGCTGAGCCATGAGGGTCTTCTCCGACCATGCCTCGGCCTCCCCTTCCCCCATTGAGGGCGGAGTGCCACAAGGATCATGTACCTCCCCTACTCTCTACAATCTATTCACCCTTCCCCTGTTCAGCGACCTAGTAGAATTTGGCATAGCATTTACTAATTATGCCGACGACACGCAAATTCTTCTCCCCCTAACAGGGAACTATGAACTAGACCTCAACACCCTCCAGAAGGCATATGCACGCATCCAGGCCTGTATGGCAGCCAATGGCCTCTGTCTAAATGGGAAAAAAACAGAAATTCTACTGGTAGGTCCAAAAGAATCCCTAAAAAAACTAGACATCAAATACAATTCCTTCAGTATTGAGAACACTTATCACAGCCTCTACTACAGTGAAAACCCTTGGAGTATATCTTGACTCCACCTTATCAATGGACAGGCAAGTCAGCGCCATCTCATCTTCAGCTGAATTTACAACAAAAATCATAAACTCAGTGAAACCCCACCTGTCGTCAAAGAACTGCCTTAACATCACTAGAGCCACAATTGGCGCAAAACTTGATTACTCTAACATCCTACTCCTCGGCACCTCAGCAAATAACATTAACAGTTGCAAATTTAGCAAAACAGCGCTCCGAGAGCCGCCCTCAGCATCCCTAGGAGAGAGCACATCTCCCAGGCGAGAAAAGATGCCCACTGGCTCCCTATCAAAGAACGCATAACATTCAAGGCTCTCACGATCACACGCAAATGCCTCACCCAGACCGCCCCAGCCTACCTAGCAGAAGGAATACTCCGGCCGAAAGACCAAAACGTGACCAATACTCCCACTTACTCTCAGTACCAGCTTTCAACAGAGCCAAAGCAGGCGGCACCAGCTTTGAAGTACTAGCCCCAAAAGCCTGGAACGCGCTTCCACTTAGCTTAAGAAACGAAGAATCCCTCACAGTTTTCAGAAAGGTGCTGAAACCAAAACTATTTAACTAGACCACCTCCCGAATGTACTGTACCCTACATTGTTCCTCTGTAACCATTGAACACCGTCATTAACATATATTATTGCCTATGTGTCATCGGTGCTATTTTGTATAACTGCTTCTGTCATATCTGCCATCTTGTATTAAGTGAATATTCTGTAACAGCGCCACAATGCCCCGGGGCCGCTGGGCGCTTTAAAATACAAATAAATAAATAAAGGGTGGCTTTAGAGACAGAGTCTGCAACTCGCTCACTCACTCTGTGAGGAGATGGAGGATACACATTAGTGAGTCTTTCAGGAACTGTGTCATGAGAGGTATTTTGAAATAAAAACATTCCTCCGATGAGCGCTTAAAAATGGACAGCACCGCCAGATAGCCTTTAATGGTACCAATCTGGAGCCCCAAATTGGATAAGGATAGAAGAAAAATGACAAAACGTCTGGTGTTTTACACAGAAAAGGGTCTACATTCTTTTCTTTGCACCAGTTGCAGAACTTGTTCCAACAGCAACAGTACAAAGATTTTGTTGCTGGTCTTCTAGCCGAAAGAAACCCTTCCATAACGTCATCTGGGAGGTCCTAATCTTTATATCTCAGCATTTCAGAAAACAAGTGTGAAGGTTGAGAATATTCATATCTGGATGGACAACCCGACCCTCCTCTCGCGAGAGAAGATCCTCTCGCTGTTAGACATATCGGAGGACAGATGTACCTCGTCCTCCTGGCCCAATCCTGGACAATTAGGATCATGTGTTTCCTGAACTTTCTCAACCTCCTGATCACATGAGGAATGACGGGTCCTGAGGAAACGCGTACAGAAGCGGAAAATCCCAGTCCACCACAAACGCGTCTGGAGCAGAACATTTAGCACTTCCTGTTGACCTCGGTCGCAAACAGATCCACTTGCAGGATTCCCCAAAGGGTGAAGATCTCCTGAAGGACTTACTGAGCTAGTTCGCACTCGTGGGAGACTGTGCTCTGCCTGCTCAGAGCGTCCACCGCCCTGTTCTCCTCTAGGTGAACTGCGGATAGAGATATTCCTTCTTGAATTGCCCAGTACAAGAGCTGCATTGCCTCTCTGCACAGTGGTAGTGACCCTACACCTCTTCTGTTGTTGAGGTAGTAAATGGCCACTGTGTTGTCTGTCATTATCAGGACATTCTTTCCCCGTACATAGCACAGGAAGGCCTTCAGCGCTAGTCTGATTGCCCTCAGGTCGTTGGCGTGGGCTCCCCACCCCGCGAGTTGAAGGGATCTCATTCTCAGGCGGGTTTCTGGCATCAGACAAAATGCAGAATGCCATGAGGCAGAGCAACCTCAAGAAATCGTAGGCCGGAAGATTCTGGGCACGCTGAAATTTGGTAACCATGCGAAGAATGTGCTATATGGGACTTTTTGTAATTGAGGGAGAATTGAGGGAGAAGCCCAATCTGTGAAGAGAGTGGCAGGTCACAGATGATCTAGGCTTGCTCGGTAGAACGCGCCCTGACCAGCCAATCGTCCAGGTAGGGGTAGACTTGAATCCTGACTCCCCTGGGATTCGCTGCCTCTACCGCCATCAGTTTGGTGAAAACCCTCGGGCGGAGGTCAGCCCGAAAGGCAGAACTCGAAAGTGATAGCGAGAACCGCCAACTGCGAACCCCAGGTATTTTCTGTGCTTGAGATGGATTGGCACATGAAAATAAGCATCCTGGAGGTCTAATGACACCAACCAATCCTGGAGTTGGAGGGCCTGAAGGATCTGAGAAGTGTGGCCATCTTGAACTTGTCCTTCCTGAGGAACTTGTTCAAGTATCTCAAGTCCAAAATGGTTCCCAGTCCTCCGTTCTTTTTGGGGATAAAAAAATAAGGAGAGTACCAACCCTGGTTCCTCTCTCCGCTACAGGTACTGGTTCAATAGCACCTTTCTCTCGCAGGGTTAAAACTTCCTGCACAAGGAACAGATCCGGAACCATCAAAGAGCGGCTCACCGGTGGATTGTTCTGAGATCTTCTTATAAAAATAAAAGGAAGGCAGTAAACGTGGGCTACGGTTTCCAGAGCCCATGCATCCAAAGTAATGGCTCGCCATTCTTCTAAATGCAGGGAGTCTGCCTCCCACACGTGAGCTGTTACTCAAGACCTCAGAGTGGTTTTGAGGCAGCTGCAGCAGAGGCCGATGGTAAGGAGGCTGCTGCTTGAGCTGGCTTAGCACCTATACCTCGTCCATCACAAGGACATTTTCTCTGGTCCCTTTGACTGGCCATTCCTCTCTTTCCCTTTCAATTGAGGACTAGTAGCGAAAAGATCTACCCCTCCAATCTTGTCCACTAGCACGAAAAGGCTGAGGTTGCTGAACAGCAGCACCTAAAGACTTGGCTGCCACCTTTGAGGTCTGCAACTTCTCAAGACTCTCGTCGGACTAGATGCCAAAAAGATGAGACCCGTCAAAAGGCATGTTGAGAAGCCTAGACTGCACATCTGGTGCAAAACCAGACTTCCTCAACCAGTGCACGAAAATGTTGCCAGGGCAAAAATGGAGTTGGCAGATTTCAGTGCCATGCTCCCTGCTGAAAGTACCTTTCTTGTCCATCCATCTACACGCATATCGTCCCCATCAATAGGGATGGTAGGATACGCTGCCCGTTTTGAAGTGGCTGTAGCTGTCTGCACCACCAGACTCTCCGTAGTGGGGAGTTTCGACAGGTAGTCATGGTCACTACTGGAGGGGCAGTATTTTTTTTGTCAGATTCTTATTAACTGCAGGATTGGTCTCCGAAGTTTCCTAATTTCTAGCCACCCTTCTTTGTAATGCCACATGGAAGGGCAAAACAGGGTCAGTATGAGGTTCCTTATCCAATAGATCGGTTAGGTCAACTTGTTCATAAGGGAGTGGTGGTCTGATCCATCCCATGTACTCAACTCTGGGCATGAGTCGTCTGTATGGAGCGTCTGCATGTTCGCCAGGCTTAGGTCTCCCAAATTCCAGTTTGGGTGAAGTATCTACTCCACTTGCAGACTGTAAATTATTATATAAGTCCTTAATCCTGGACTCCTGATATTAGACACCCTGGAACATTAGGTGTCCCATATTGCAACCCAAATGGAGCATCTTCCTCATCCGAGCATTCCTCATATTCATAAATTGAATATAATGACTTGCAAAAACTCCTTTTTGGGAAGAGGAGTATACATTTTCTCAGGAATGGAAGATACAGGCTTTGACGACATCGACAGAGGAGGAGCGAACAACTTCGATGGGACAGCCGGCGTATGGGGCGCAGCTGGCTTCGAAGTCTTCGACGTCGAAGAGAGCCCGAGGGGTGTTGAAGACGGGGCCTGGCAGGCGTCGAAGACACTGCTGGCGTCGAAAGTCTCGATGGCGTCGAGGACCTCGATCTCGACTGTTCTTTGCGCTTATCATCAGACCTCGAGGGTTCTCGATGTTTGTCAGACCGTTTTCCCGGGCTCGAGGGCGCGCAGCATTTAGAGCATCCTTACCAGCTTGCTTTGAAGGCTCGGTATGAGCACAACCTTTTTTCGAATATTTTCAACATTTCCTTTCCAAAAGCTTCCCATTCAGCTGTGTTAGACTTTTTTGTGGGACAGGCAACCCTTTCGGGGGAGGCGTTGGACGAAGAAGTCGACGAAGGCGACCTCCGGTGCCTTCTCTGGCTTCTTCGAAGAGGACGATGAGTGGTCAGAGCCACTCCTAGATCTAGAGCGCTTTTCCTTCTTCCTCCGAGGAGAGGCTCCCCCTCGATTCGTCAGTCGAAGGCCTAGCAGGTCGGGGTTTAGGGTATTTGGGTATTTTCCTACCTGGATTTTCCCCTTCCGCTCCCTCAAGGCCTTTCCTGTCATGGTACAAGTGGAAGTATCATGCCCCCTCCCCCTCGCCCCCCCCCCCGAGGCAACACGAGCAGACACGGTGCGGGTCAGTAAGCGACATCGTGGACCTGTCAGTGTCAGCATTTTTTTGAAGCCGGTCTTTGGTATCGAGGATGAAGACATATCGATGGGATTTATCAAAGAATTTCTCGAAAGAAACCTTTTAGACAATGAGGCGCGTCATTTTTGTTGTCGAAGCAAATGCTGTAGCGGAAAAACTGAACTGAGGCCAACGGGCGCCGCGCGTGCTATATATGCTCTCCGATGATATCACCCTCGACGGAGGCCTTAGGGGGACATCGACTCAACGCCATTGATGCACAGCGCCCTCTGCCAAATAAGTTTTCAGAGGCAGCTGAAGCTGGACATTACATGTAAAGATGAGGAATATGTTGGAGGGCACAATCCATTCGAAATATATACACACACAAACAGGTGGCATGGGCGCAAGGCTGGGTCCTAGCAATATCTGCTCACAGTCCAGTGATGTTCGTGCTTTCATGGCTCAGCATGACTTGGGCTCCTAAGAGGATACACCCAGGTTACCTATGCTTGAAACAGACTAGCCTCCCTGGAGATCGCTAAGGCATGAAAGTGCACGCTAGGAGAAAACATCATTGGACTGTGAGCAAATTACAGCTAGGACCCAGACTTGCGCCCCCTGCCACCTCTCCTTTCGAAATATATCTATATCTATATATCTATATATATATAGACGCGTGAGGGATCTTGGGTACAGTGGACGTCACACTAGGGATAGTATTACTGGCACGCGACGCCCATTTTCGAGTTTCGAAAAACAAACTAATACTCCGCAGCTTCCACTAGATGTCGGCCTATGCAGAGCATGTGATCTAAGCAGATTCCACAAGCCTCAGAAATATATATATATATAAAAAATTGTCTGAGGCTGTCCGCACCATCAATTTATATGGATCAATGTTACAAATAAGTATTGACAAACTAAATGAGCAACAAGCCCAGCGTTCACCGTGTACTTAATGATTCCAGCATAAAGCCCTTTTTTTTAATCAAACATACCTGTCAATGAAAGATCTTCAGTCATTATGTTCTCAAAATAACCTTTGAAGTTATGCAAAGCAGGCTACAACCTTCAGTATTGATATTTGTCCCCTCTCTCATAGGGGTATTTTCAAAGAGCACAATAGGAGTGCACCAGGCTGTCCATCTTGGAATGATAATTTATCAAGAAATACATTATACTGCTATTCTAAGTTTTGATAATGTACTTTACGTAGTAAAATAAGTGCAAACGTTTTTATTATGAACAATGTATACTGAAAGTTCTAGTTCGAAATAAACACCGTAAAATGTAAAAAAGAGCCAATTTACAATGGTAGTGCAATTAAATAATTTCCTTTTTTATAGCTGCTTTTTTAAACCAAGAGAGAAGAGAAAGAGATGGGAAAGGAAAGGGAAGAGATGGGAAAGGGAAGAGATGGGAAGGGGAAGAGATGGGAAGGGGAAGAGATGGGAAGGGGAAGAGATGGGAAGGGGAAGAGATGGGAAGGGGAAGAGATGGGAAGGGGAAGAGATGGGAAGGGGTTGGGAAGAGAGAGAGATGGGAAAGAGGGGGGAGAGAGAAAGAGAGATAGAGAGAATGCTAGAATGTCACATTGTGCGCCAGGTACAGCTAGCATTTTAACCTTCATCCAAGTAAGCAGCACTTACATCTATGATGAGATACTCCACCGGAAGAGGGCGAGCTAACTGTGTGATCTCGTTGCCAAACTTATCGATGTCCTGTAAAAGTGAAGAAGATGGTTAATGCCAGTCCCCAACTAAAGAGGTATCAATTCTGTCTAAAACCTGTATTTGGCATTAAGCTATGAGGAAAAGAGACCCAGGAGAAACATCAGCGCAACTTTAAAAACACCGTCCAAATGCTGGCAGCTTACAGAGGTGCACTTGCGGTCAGTACATTCAATAAAAAAGTAAAACATTTACCCTATAAACCCTGCTCCTAAACCGAGATCCCACACCAACTACGATAATCTGGTAAGAAACCTCATACAATAGCACACAAAATAAAGCACATTTACTGAATACTATTTTTAGTACAAAATGCAACATTACCACCTTTTTATAGAATGCATGATGCCAGATATCTCTGCTTTTAAGTGATGTGATGCACAATAGGGCTTTTTATTATATTACTCCATTTTCTGGGTTGGAAAGGTCCCCCTTTATTACTTTTTAAAGCCCTTTGTATTTTTGCTGGCTTACTCTGGACCTTGAACTGCTTTTGTCTTCAGTTAGGCTTTTTTTGTATTTTAAAGCTTCTCGGGAGATTGCAACTCATTCTGATGTGCTGCCCGTCCATGTGGCCCGATGAGATGGATTTTTAGAACCAGCCCTTTGGGAGGATTCTGAGATGCCACCCTAGTTGATGAACAGGGTAATTGACACGTAGGTCTAGTCGAGTTCCATAGAGGTAGTGTAGACTGAGCAGTAGAGCAGACTTTGGGAGGTATGGGTGTGGTGTAATAGTACAATTACCCCCACACACAGGGCACTCGAAACATGTGTACATACATACTATTTTATTAGGTCTTTAAAATCCAAGCATGTAAAGTGAAAGTTGAGCAGCTATCACTAAAACACCCTATAAACACATGAAAAACACATTACTTACCCAGTAATCGTCTTTCAGTGGGTTGTATATGCTAAAAGTCACATGCTTTGTACAGGCCACTATCTAGTGGTAGGCTGGAGTAGTACATCGTAGGTTCGAAAAGGGACATCAATAGCATTCCTGCCACACCATCACTATGCTACGTGTACAGGGACCAATGATCCTTCTTGTGTCAACATCCTCGGTCAATTGGGTTGATATGGGACTTCGAACACTAGATGACAAATCACCTCCACTTGTTAAAGTAGCAGTGTATAGTATTCCAGTTTCCTTGTTTCGTGCAAGATGTCCATGCATCATGGTGAAGTGTAAAAGGGCAAATTATACTTCAGGAGCCAGGCTGCAAAGTCTGTAGTGTGCAGATCTGATTGTTTTCAGACGCTGTTTTGTCTGTAGGTCGTGGATTAACTTAGCCTGATCAGTGGGCATGCGACATGCTCAGGAGGTGAGGATACAACTGCTGTCATGATCACATTAGTGCAACGGGAATCATGCTTAAATGCTCCTGCAGTAATTGTGTATCACTTAGAAAAGTAATGGGGTTAGGTGAAAAACCTTTGAACTTTACTTTATTCCATTTATACCGCGTACCATAAACACAAAGGTGTGAGGGCACATACAAAACAACCAACCATAAAACAAAGTGCACAGCATATGTCGGGGAGTGAAAATACACATAATGGAAAGAAGCAGTAAAGGACAAATTTTATGAAGAAGATGACCAAGGAACAACAGACACAATACTAGGGCCGTAAACTATGTACACCTCCCTATTACAATATCAGATCACAACTCGACGATCCTCTAGGAATATATTTAGAGCATTTTAGAAAGGCAGGAAGCCAGCTATCCCCACAGCCCACTAATATAGTCACAATTAGGTTAAGTACATCAATCCTTAATGTACAATCTGTGAAGAGTCACCAAATTGGAGCGTCGGACTGCGCCCTGTCCTGTTCTCTGGTGTAACCAGGCAAGTACTTTGTTGTGTAAGGATTGTTTAAACTCTTTACCATCTATCTTTGGGATATTAGTTATGACAAAGTTCCTATTATCCATGATAAAGTCAAAGATGTTCTGGTCGTTTATTCTGGGCCATTGTGACTTTCGGGACCGTAAATTCCGCAAAGAGATGATCTTCCGTTCCTCAAAACCACTGAAGATCGTTTGGTTACTTGTTGACCAGATACTGGGACCAGGGAAGGTAGAGAAATGTCCTGTCTCTCACCTTTGTAAATTACTCTGAAGGCTTAGCTTCCACAATAAAAACTAGGGTTTGCCCTTTGGTTGTTATGGTCTTTACCTTTGGTAATGTAGTTTGTGAGGCAAAATCTGTCGACTCCCTTTGCAGGGCAACTTGGCAGGCAAAATCCGATTTAATTGGCTGCAACATGGCAAATGGGCACGTCTTTATAAGATACCATGCACCCTCTAGACTGCTGTATATCCACCACCCAAACTATCCTTCGTTTTTCACTACCCCCAAGATTGGAATTGGAGATTACGTCTCCCACTCAATAGATCTAAGGGTGAGGCATTACTCGAGCCCCCACTGGTGTCGTGAAGGTTGGGTAAACAGAGGGCAACTCCTGAACCCAGAGAAGCCAACTGAAACAAGTTTAATCTGTTGTAGAACAGACAGTCACTTTTTGTATTCGAGTAGGGTGTCAAGAAACAGTCTGAAATATTGTGGTTAGATGGATGGTTATATAGACACTGTAACCTAGGTGAAATGCAGAATGTTTTTGCTATGTTTGACAGAGTGTGAATGTATGGTGGAGTGAATTCCTAGGTCCTGAGGTCTTAAGAGCTTCCAGTGCTGCGGAACACCAGTGACAGGAGACCTTCTGCTATATTCGAGTGCATCGTCGTGTAAAGGCCGAATCCGTCCACATTTTTGCTGAACCCGCAAGGACACACCAGAGATCCAATCCAACTCGCCCAGACCCCCCCTCACCAGAGTGTGGGACTGCAGGATGCGAAGAAGATTGACCGGTGTTCTTTGTTGGTGTTGCAGAAAAGGCACCAAAACCGCAGAGTGAACCAAGAAGTTGCTGAAAGTTGTGCCACACGTCCTCCCTCGTGACTGGTGCAGAAAGATCTCGTCCATTGTCCTGCCTTCAGTCACCAGACCAGGGAATCCGGAGGTCGGGTCCAGAGCAGCAACATCGCGAAGCATACAGCACAAACATTTTCTTGTAGTCTAAGGAACCATGGGGTAAAAGCTATTGCTTACCAGATTCCACGAAGTCGCTCCAGAGCATTGGAGTGCATGTAGAGGTGTCTAAGGCAACCCCCTCTTACCTCAGACCCAAGCCACTGCTTGTGTCCCCTGTGCGAGTCCGTTTTAAGGCCTCCCTTGTTAGTTAACTTGCTGCTTCAATAACTAGACACTAGAAGAAATCTACAGGAAGGAACAAGTTACTTACCTGTAACTATTGTTTGAGCATGGCTCTGGCATAGATTCACATGCGCCTGAATATTCCCAGTCATCAGGCTGGGAATCCTTGGTAAAAGAAAACCAGTTTCACTTTCACTTACAAACTGTATTTCCCTCTAAACCAATCGCTGTCCTCTGGGTCATACTGCCCCCAGCCAATGACCGGCCTCTCCCTAGGCTCCACCCCGGGTGGCCGTCTTCAGATTTGTTAAGCACGTAAAGTGGCAGTATGACCGAGAAGAGCCACAGAGAGTAGGAGGGAGGGTTTGCATGTGAATCCATACCAGACCCATGCTGGCGAACAATAGTTACATGTAAGTAACTTGTTCCTTCTCCAGCATGGGGTCTGGCATGGATTCACATGCTCATGAATAAAGAATACATAGCACAACATTACATAACCACAGGAGGTGGCAAGGCTCAACAGAAGCAATACTCTTACCTCTGGAACAGACTCACCTCAAGCGAACAGGTTGCGTAGCACTGCTTGGCTGACTCTGAACTCCTCTCTGGAATCTCTGTAGACACAGTAGAACTTTGTGAAGGTGGTGTGCGTGGACCTCCACGTAGCAGCCCTGCAGGTGTTTAGCAGGGGCACACCAGCCAGGAATGAAGATGTTGCAGTGATCGCTCTGGTGGAGTGAGCTCTGGGACAGCCGGGCAGCAGTCAGTTCGCCAACCGATGACTATGCATGATGCAGCCAGAGAGCCACCTTGAAATGGACGGGTTGAAGGCGGCCTTCCCATGGTTCAAAGGACCAAAGTTCACGAACAGTCAAGATGTCTTCCGAAAACTCTGTGTGCCACATAGACCTTCAGGGCACGAGCAACATCCAGCGAGTGCAAAGCCCTTTCAGCTGGTGACGAAAGCTTCGGGAAAAACACAGGTAATACCAAAGGCTTGTTGAGGTGGAATCCTGACAGAACCTTCGGCATGAAAGAGGGGTGTGTCCGCAGCACTACCCTCGACTCATGGAAAGTTGGATATGGCTGTTTGCAGGATAGGGCCTGGTTCTCACCCACCTTACTGGCAGAGGTGATGGACACAATAAAAGCCGTTTTCCATGAGAGGAACTTGTAAGGGGCCTGATGCATAGGCTCGAAAGAGACCCGCATAAGCCTCGTCAGTGCCATGTTGAGTTTCAATGCCGGGGCAGGAGCCTTAACGAGCGGGAAAGATCAAAACAGTCCTTTGAGGAACTCCTTGAGTCGATGAGACCAGAGTGAAGATCTTCCTGAAGACTTGGTGTAGCTGGAGATCTCCACCAGATGCACCTTGATAGAGGCGTGAGCCAGTCCGGCCGTGGCCAAGGACAAGTATGCAGGAATCTGCAGAGCAGTGACCCTCTGGGGTGTGATCTTCTGCGATTTGCACCTTCGTAGCTTAACGTTTCCATTTGTGACCGCAGAACTTCAACGTCGACTGTGCTCTGGCCTTGGTAAAAGCTGCCCTGCAGTCCGCCGGCAACCCTTATCCTCCAAACTCTAGGGCTACAGGAGCAAAGCCCTCAGGTTCAGTGATCCTGGGTCGTGATGCAGGATGGCACCTTCTCTGGTGAGAAGATATGGGACTACTGGCAGCCTGATCTGAGGCGATGCCGACAGGCCGAGACGGTCCAGGGTACCAAATCTGTCTCGGCCATGCTATGGTGACAAGTATCATCCTGCATCGGCACTAGGAGTGTGTTGATGACTCGTAGCAGGAGAGGCAATGGCGGGAACGCGTACAGAAACATGCCTTCCCATGGGAAGGCGAACACGTCCACCATGCTCTTCGGTTGGTGGGACCTGCTGGCAAACTTCAGGTATTTGGAGCTTGCCGCCGTTGCAAACCGATGTATCTGGGGCCTGCCCCACTTGAGGAAGATGCGGTCCACTTGGTCCTGCCGAAGTTCCCACTGGTGGTAGGAGCGTAACTCCCTGCTGAGGGAGTCGGCGATGGTGTTCTTGACCCCCCAGGTGAAAGGGGACGAGGAACATTCCTTGTACAACGACCCAGTGCCACAAGTCCTGCGCCTCTTTGGAGAGCGCTGAGGAATCAAGTAATCACCCCGACTCCCCCCCCCCCCCCGGCTTCCTAATGTAGACCATCATGGTGGTGTCGTCCGTGAAGATCCTCACCACCTTGCCCTTCAGAGACAGAAGGAATGACTTGAGGGAACAGTGCTCGCAGCTTTTGGATACTGATGTGTAGATCCTTCTCCTCCGGCAGCCACAGGCCGCTGGTGTGCAGATGTCGGTGTGGGCTCCCCAGCCTCCAGTGATGGATCTGTGGTGACTTTTCTGGTATGGAGAGTTTTGAGTTTTGAAACCCTGTGCCCCTGGCGATGTTGCAGTGAATGCCCCACCACCTTATCCCCCAACAGAACTCCTCGCCGAGCAGGATCTTGTCAACAAAGCTTCCAGACACCTGTATCCAGGGAACCTCCAGGAACTCCTGAAGATGTCGCATACGCAACCTGCAGAGCTGTTTAAGGTAGATGCAAGATGACATCAAGCCGAACAGCGACTTGCTGGTCTGCACCGTGGCGGTCCTCAGTGCCAACAACTGTTGCACTTTCCCCAGCATGGCTGCTACCCTTTCCTACAAGGGCGACGCTAGGCAGGAGAGCATGTTGAGTCTGGCTCCTTGGAACATTGCGTTCTTCGATGGTGTCAAGCAGGACTTCGGATAATTGATGGAGAAACCCAAATCCGTCAGCAGCTGGACGGTCGTCTGTGTGTCCGATGGCTAACTCTCACGAACTGGCCCGGATGAGCCAGTCTTCGAGGTACGGGTACAGGTGTATACCCTGTAGATGCAGATGGGCCGCCACTGGTGCCAGGCAATTCGGGAACACCCTGGGGGGTGATTTCAGGCCAAAGGGGAGGGCCTTGTACTGGTAGTGCCATCCCTGCACTAAGCGTAGGAACTTTCGGTGCTTCTTGTGAATGGGGACGTGGAAGTAGGTGTCCTCCATGTCTAGCAACATCAATGTCTCCTTCCTCCAGTTGGCCGAGCACGTGCTGCAATGTGACCATATTGAATTTTTGGAAATTGAGGTACTTGTTGAGATGCTGCAGGTCTAGAATGGGTCGCCAGCCCCCGATTTTCTCTGACTAAAATGTCTATGGAATAGACTTCAGAGACGTCGTGGAACCAGCTCTATCATCCCTTTTCGTAGCATGGCATGCACCTTCTCCATGAGTTGAGTGATTTGCTGGTCTGCCGGGCCACCAGAGGGATCCACGGACACCTGTGCTGAAACTCCAGGGTATGTCCATGGGCTAGTGAGTCCAGCACCCATCTGTTGGTGGAGATCTTCTCCCACTCGCTGACGAATACTGTGTCCCACCAGGGTGCATTTGTGGGGGCCCGACGTCCTGGCCGGTTCAATCCTGCGTTGACGGCGCTGAACTCCTCTACCATAGGCCTTGGAACGGCCTCTTTAGGCCTCCTGGGTCATCAACCTGGAAGGCTGGCGGTACAACGAGGAGAAACCTTTCGGTAATCTTGCAGACTTCCCTCTGGAGAAGCGAAAGGAAACACGGTGTTGCTGGATAGTGCCTAGGGCACGGGCGGTCTCTGCATCCGCCTTGATGGCTTGCAGGGACTCGTCGACTGCCTTCTCAAAAAGGTTATCCCTGAATGGCATGTGCAGTACTCTCGCTTGCACCTCATGGCGGAAATTCGTGGCCTTCAGCCAGCCTTGACGACTGAGGTAGACACAGTTTCCCATATGCCGGAAACCAGTGTCGGTGATGCAGCGCCACTGTGATGGCATGGTCCGAAGTCACATCTCCCCTCCTGGAAGAGGGCGATCACCTCCATCCTCTTGTCGGGGAGAAACCCCAGAATCGGGCCGAGCTTGTACCACAGCTCCCCATCGTACCTGGCCAGGATCGGCCGCCTTGATGGTTGACGCTGCAGTGGAAATACCCTTCCTTCCCATGGCGTTTAACTTCCTCCCTTCACTGTCTGGAGGGACCCAGGACGAAGAGGAAGGGTGCGACAACCTTTTCCTCGCGGTCGCCAAAACCACAGAGTCCGGTGATCATTGTGACTGTAGGCACCCAGGACTTTTTCTCCAGCCTATCCCGCTTGGCCAGGGCCGTGCAAGCGTTCAAGAGGGACAGGCCCTCCTCCCACACATCGTCTAGAAGGGGTACCGCCATGATGGACTTCCTTTGGCCTTGCACCTCTGGTACAGGAAACCCTCTTTCATGGTCTCCTCCGGCTTTGGGAACCATGGAATGAAACTACCCCACCTCATCCGGTGGGGAGGCTCTCGGTTGTGGAGATCTGCCCGCCATGACGATTTAGTCTTCTGTTGCAGCTGTGTCCGTCCACGTGTCCACCGGAGGGAAATGCACCGGACGCAGGTGTGGAGGCTGAAAAGGGGGCGTCGGATGGTGCATCCTCTTCTTAGCGGGAGGCTGAAAGGGGGCCACATGAACCGTAGCCCGCGGCATCCTTTTCTGGATTTCGGACTCCAAAGTGTGTAGGGTCAATAGGATGTCTAAGGATACATCCCTCAGCTGTGCTTGCGTGATCCGTACACTAGGCCCGCACCGTCGTCGGCGTTGCTGCCGTCGTCCTCCCTCACCTCTTTGTGGACCGTATGCAGGGACTCCAGGTCCTTGTCTTCCGTGGACGAAACTTCCATGACCTGGGGCACGCCCTGGGACTTCTTCGCCCCCCCCCCACGCACCCTTTTGCAGCATGAGGGGTTGGAGCCCGACTCAGACGGCATCCTCTTTTCCATTGTGCCAGCAGGCTTTGCCACAGCCACAATGGCGACACCCCGCCTCAGAGGCAGGTACACCTTGGGCGCAGTAGCGGTTACCTTCACGGGTCAACCCCTTTCACCTTCGAGAGAGCAGCCGTCACCAGCTAAATCGTTGACGAAGACTTCTCCTGCGCCGCCTGGGCCTTCCTGGGCAGGTCGGCCGGCTTCTCCTCCGCCCTTGGCATTTCAGGCTTCACCTGCAGGTTAGCCGGGTTGGGTGATTTCCTTTTTGAGGAGGTTCTTGATCGCAGGCTGGCGATGGAGGCAGATGGTGAGGTTGCTCGCACCCTATCCATCGTGGAACCGCTTGCGTGGCGACCCCAATGTAACCAGACTTGCAGGGCTTGGCCTCATCTTGGGCCCCCACTGATGTGGCGCCCTCAAAAGGACTTAAAAGCCCGATCCTGGGACCGGCCGGTTCTGGGTGAGGCATGACCCTGCTCGGGGCACGGGGCAGAGGCCTTGGTGTTTAGACACGCAGCCAGTCTACTGTGTCAATACTTCGTTTTCTTGGAGAAAATGAGACAGATCTCGCACTGTCCCGCTTTGTGATCCGGGTGAAGACCGAGACATTGGGAGGTGCTTGCCCTCTACAAAAACATCCCGTAGCCCACATCTGGTGCAGTGCCTGAAAAGGGATCTTCCATCCTCCTTCTCCGTCATGGCCAGAGGTGCAGAGTAGGCCCGATGGCCGTCTGGAAACGTTGGCGATCCTCGGCCTTGAGGGGCACTGAAATTCACCGACAAGCAGATCCCCCCTGTCGGCAGATAGAGAGCACACAGGCTCTTTTTTGACAAAAATAGAAACTTTTTCTATCGAAAATCAGAAAAACTATATGTAGCTCACGGAGCAAAACTCGAGGACACTGAAACATGCTGTAAAAATCTGAAGGTGGCCGCCAGAGGAGGGGCTTAGGGAGAAGACTGTCATTTGCTGGGGGCAGTATGACCCAGAGGACAGTGATTGGTTTAGAGAGAAATACAGTTTGTATGTGAAAGTGAAACCGTTTTTCTTTTACCCGAGGATTCATGGCCAGACGACAGGGAATATTCATGAGCATGTGAATCCATGCCAGACCCCATGCTGGAGAACTCTTCGTAATTTGCTGCTTGTCAAGACTTAAAGTCCTCTCCGAACTGCCTTTAGCTAGGCTTCTGTTTTTGTACTTAAAGACTTACTAGGTGAAGAAACCATCTTTAGCACCTTGAACTATGCTTATGTTGAACTAACTAACCATTTTTCTCCCTTTAAGTGACTTTACTATATGTCTTTGCAGAGTAAGTATACTACCGTGTAAACCGTTGAAAACCACATGAGTGCGCAGTAACCGATAATATGATATTGTCTTTTCCCTTTCTAACTTTGCTACAAATGTAACCGCACACAAACACAAAAGTGAAAGTGCCCTTTGAAGTGTATCATCAAGTAATCCAAAGTGTTCTAGTATAAACGTCTGAAGTATTTAAGGTGATTCTGGTGTAAATATAACTTTTTATCTAACTATATATGTAAGTGCTTCTTTGTTGTGCCTGTCTAGTTAATATTCAGTGTACTTATCTACAGCTCACATCTTCCTGTTAAAATAAGCCTGACTGTTCTGCCACTCTACCAAAGGCCTCAGCTAGCACAGACTGATACTAAGGGTTTGGGATCTACAAACCACTGGGATAGCTTGCTAAAGTCTTGCTGCCAGTAGAACTTTAGGAAAACTCCCCTAACAGTCACTCACCAAATCAATTCTACATACAAGCACAGCAGACCATTTCTTACTTGACAAGAGTCAAATTTCACTTGCCACTGGCTAGTGATGAGTGCAAATGTTGCAACCTGAACTATTTATTACTTATGCACTTACTATTTATTTCTATGTTTAACCTCCAACTCTGAGAAAGAACCGATCAGGTGTGAAAGACGTGTAAGCAGGAGAAAACGATTCACTAATAAAGAAGAATACCCATAAGTATGAACTTTGAAGGAAATAGTATTTTATTATCAGGCTCCAATAGGAGGGAGGAAATAAATGTTCTAGCCAGCCTCTGTTCTTGAAAACTACTTGCTTTTCAAAGGAAAAGGTTGTGCTCATGTCCCTAGTCCCTTCACCCTGCGATGCCCAGTAAATCATTAGCACAGATAAACATCTTTTTTAGTTCTGTGTCCCTCCCTAACATTGTGCCTGCTTCTTTTACTTTGTCCCGTCTCCTCCTTTGTCCCTCTTTTTTCCCCCTCTAGAACTTGGTCTGGGTAAGTTGGAACACTGCATAATATGCCATTTTTCCGGAAAAAGTCCTGGCACCATTGGACCACGATGGTGGTGAGTAGCACAGTAGAAAAGCTTTATAACACATAATAGGTTACACAAATCCAACACTTTACTCTCTAAAACACATTTTCCTTATGGAGTATTACAAAACGAATAATTAACTCCAAATCTCAAACTGATAACGTGATTGTAAAGATGGGTGATGGCGACATCTAGTGGCAAGAGCACTATTGTCACTCATCTTTCCATGTCAACAACCATTGCAAATGTGTCTATTCCGCAAAAATGGATTAGGGAGTGGTGTCAGATGTTGTTCTGAAAACAGTTATATTTAGTAAATGCACAAGTGCTGGCTTCAGGTCATACAAGGCAAATGCTCTTCTGAAAGTGAAGGAAGGCGATTTTCCCAAAAACAAATGCTTTGAAGAGGAAGCGTTTTTTTGTGCAGTCTAATCTGTTCAATGTGTTGGTCGATGAACATGTGACTTTACAACGTGGCTTTACAACGGTTCCAAGCTTGTGAAATGAAAAATTGCACTATATGCAAACGCTATATAATTGTATTAACAAGCTACAACACATGACTCATCCAGGCAGCAGGTCAAATGAAGTTCACATATTTTTGAATTTAGGCGTTTGTCATCAGATGTTTCCTCTGCATGAACTGCGCTTGAACCCTGCAGTGAAAAACACAGCTTTAAATATATGGTTGAGAATATAAAGTGTTTTATTTGTGTACCATATTATATGTTAAAGCTTTTCTACTGTGCCAATCACCACCGTAGTGATCCAATGGAATCAGTATCTTGTCTGAGAAAATTAACAAATGGTCAAAAAGAAGGTGTAGCACAAGGCTATGTTGTGTTCTGTTACTGGGACGTATACCACACATCGGTGCCCCATTTGCATGGTCCCCCAGCCACTCTAGACAAACTGAACGAGGGGGAGGCTTGTGTAAGGTAACTGTGGAGAGGGACAAATGCAAGATAGCTTTCCCGCGGTGTTGATGTGTGCATTTCATAACAGATTACCAACAATAAACCAAACTGTGGTCATTGGAGGAAAAAAAAAACACAAACAGGTGCCTTAAAAGAAGAGGAGCCGACTGTCACTACTTAGCACAGAAAAAAATCTAGGTCCACAAAAAGGGATGGTCGTGGTCTCAAAATCTAGTGTGCAATCCTATGTTTGTACAGCAGAAAAAAGGGAATTGTTGAATAGAGAGCCACTTCAGTGTGCCCAAAAATGTGGAGTCTCACGTGGGTAGGGAACGGCCCACTTAATAAATGGCCTACTTAAATCGTTTTAACAGTGCAATTTAGAGATGCGTACTGCAGCCAAAACATTGCCATCTCATGTGCCAGTAATTCCCTGTCCATTTCTGAATTCACTAAAAACATACATTTGGAGAAAAAAAATGAACTAAAGTAACCTTGCTGATCCATAGCGAAATCCATAATTTTAAATGAATTTGCCCATTTTTGGAACAGTTGCTGGAACATGAAAATGAGAATGCATTACTTACCGTAAAAGCATTTCTGATGGTTGTATCTGCTTAGATTCACATGCTGTGCATAGGTCCGACATCCAGTGGTCACTGCGGAGTATTGCATTTTGTTTTTCGTAGTCGAAAAGGGGACGTCGACAAGGCGTGTCTGAAACACTATCCCTATAGTGACGTGCGTTGTACCCACAATCCCTCACGCGTCGAGGTCCCTCTGTTTGTATTTTTCTGCCCTGAGGGAGCCTTCTAGACGTGAGTACAGAAAAGAGAGAGATATATAAAGGAAGTCTATGTTCCTTCCATCCGAGCGGGGAGGAAGGGTGGGCGCATGTGAATCTAAGCAGATACAACCATCAGAAATGCTTTTACGGTAAGTAATGCATGCTCTTCTGATGTTTGTTAATCTGCTTAGAATCACATGCTGTGCATAGACTAGCGAGCAGTACCCGGAGTTGGCGGTGGGTTAAGAGAAGGAACAGTAGAGAAAAGGTGTAATACTGCCTGTCCCACTTGGGAGTCAGATCTAGAGTGTGTATCTAGACAGTAGTGTTTTGTAAAGGTGTGCACCGAACTCCAGGTAGCCGCTTTGCAGATGGACTCAAGGGGAACATTTGCAATGAATGCTATGGATGCCCCCGTGCCTCGAGTAGAGTGTGCTCTTGGCCTAAAGGGCAGTTCTCTCTTAGCAAGAGTATAGCAGAGAGTGATGCATTGAACAATCCATCTAGAAATAGTGGATTTTGAAACCGCATCTCCTTCTCTTCCTGCTGCCACCGAGACGAAGAACTGATTAGTCTTCCTCAGTGGTCTGGTTCTTTCCATGTAGAACATGACCGCTCTGCGTACATCTAGTGTGTGCAGAGTCCTTTCTCCTAAATTGGAAGGATTTTGAAAGAACGTTGGTAGTTCTATAGATTGGTTTACGTGGAATTTAGAAATAAATTTCGGAGCAAACCTAGGGTGAGTGCGTAGAACCACTTTATCTTTGTGAACTGTAACGAAGGGGTCTAGAATAGAAAGAGCCTGAAGTTCACTTACTCTCCTGATGGAGGTGATAGCTATTAAAAAAGCAGTCTTAAGCGTGAGGTGTTTAAGAGATGCTTTGTGCATGGGTTCGAATGGAGAGCCCATGAGTCTGGTAAGTACCACATTAAGGTCCCATCCGGGAGCTGGGTCAGCTATCGGGGGGTGTATTCTCTTTACTCCCTCCATGAAGGCTTTTATAACAGGGATCCTCCACCACGACACTTTGAGTTGGGAAGTGGTGTATGCAGAAAGTGCAGCTAGGTGGACTTTAATGGAGTTAAACACTAGACCTGAATCCAATAGGTGGGTCAGGTATAGGACCACATGTGTGGGAGAGCAGTCAATAGGGTTGATGCTTTTACTCCTGCACCAGATGACAAATCTTTTCCACTTGCTAGAATAGCAGTGGCGAGTGTTCGGTTTTCTGGCTTCCCTGAGGATGTCCATGCATCTTTGCGGGAGTTGTAGATGTCCGAACTCTATGATCTCAGGAGCCAAGCTGCTAAGTTCATGTTCTGGGGGCATGGATGCAGAGTCCTGCCCTTGTCCTGAGACAGCATGTTGTACGGGCAGGGGAGTTTTACTGGGGGGGGATAGAGACATCTCCATCAAGTGAGCGAACCATGGTTGTCGTGCCCACATTGGGGCCACTAGTATCATGGTCACTTGTTCCTGGTGCATCTTGTGCACCACTTTGTTGAGAAGGGGAGTCGGGGGAAAAGCGTAAACAAATTTCCCTGACCATTGCATCGACAGACTGTTCCCCTTGGATTGGTTCTGGGGGTACCTGGAGGCGTAACTTAGGCATTGTGAGTTTTCCAGGGTTGCGAACAGGTCTATTTCTGGGAATCCCCATTGTGTGAAGACGTCGAAGACGATGTCTTCGTGCAGGCGCCATTCGTACTCTTCTGGCAGGGGGAAATCTCTGCTGAGACTGTCTGCCAGCAGATTGAGTTCCCCGGGTACATGTAGTGATAGTAGGAACATGTCCTGTTTGAGAGCCCACTTCTATATATTCTGGGCCAGTTTGGACAGGCCTGGAGAGTGGGTGCCCCCTTGCTTGTTGATGTAGTACATGGCTGTAGTGCTGTCTGTAAGGACCATTACCGTTTTGCCTTGTAGGTGTTCCTGGAAGGCTCTTAGCGCCTTGAACACAGCTAGTAGCTCCAGTAGATTTATGTGTTTGGATGCTACGTTCGGAGTCCACACTCCGTGAGCAGTCTGATGGGATAGGTGCGCCCCCCATCCTGTGAGGGATGCGTCTGTGGTTAGAGTGGCTTCCGCCGCGGGTGTGGCAAAGGGTTTCCCTTTTTCCATGTTTTCCTTTGTCCACCACCGTAGCGAGAGAACCAAGGCTTGCGAGACCACAACTAGATCCTCCCATAGTCCGCTGGCCTGACACCACTGGCTGTTGAGCCACTCTTGCATTGGGCGCATGCGCAGGCGCGCGTGAGGTACCAAATAAATACACGACGCCATCATTCCTAGCAAGCGCATTGCTTTGCGTACCGTCACCTCTCGACCGGTCACATATTGAGGGATTTGAAACAGCATGTTTTGGACCCTCTCTTTGGCGGGGAAGACGAGGCCGTCCTTTGTTTGAATTAGAGCCCCCAGGAATTGCTTGATTTGACTGGGGTCTAAACTGGACTTCTTTTCGTTGATGGAGAAGCCCAACTGGAACAAAAGGTCTACCGTCTTTTGGGTATTGGAGAAGCATGTTTCGTAAGAATCCCCTGTTATGAGCCAGTCGTCGAGGTAAGGGTAAACTGGGATGGACAACCTGCGCAGGTGGGCCGCTGCCACTGCCAGCACCTTCGTGAATACCCTTGGTGCTGATGCTATTCCGAAGGGTAGCACTTTGAACTGGTAGTGTTTGCCCTCTATCATGAACCTGAGGTATTTTCTGTGCGCTGGCAACATTAAAATATGAAAGTATGCATCTTTCATGTCTAATGTTGTCATGTAATCTCCCTGAGAAAGCAGTGGGATCACTTCCTGTAAGGTTACCATACGAAACTTTTGGGGTTTGATAAACTTGTTCGCTGGGCGCAGATCTAATACAGGGCGCATGGTTAGATCCTTTTTGGGTACAAGGAAGTACACTGAATAAATACCTTCCGTTACCTGAGATAGAGGCATGACCTCTATGGCTCCTTTTTCCAGCAGTTGTTGTACTTCTTGGAGAAGGATGGCAAGATGTTCCGGTGTTATGCGACGTCCCCTCGGGGGTCTGTAGGATGGGGAACTGTTGAATTCGATACAGTATCCGTGGGCTACGGTGGAAAGTACCCAAAGGTCTGACGTTATCTCCTCCCATGCAGGAAGAAAGGATGTTATCCGGCCCCCGACCGGTGTTGCATGGGAGGGGACGCGAATCTTCGCGTCACTTGGAGTTGTTGGGGGCTTGGGAGCCTCTGGGGGTGGATCCCCGACCTCTCCCCTTACCCCGGCGTTGGCCTCTTTGGCTGTACTGCCCACTATTGGTCTGGTAATTGGTGGCAGGGTATTGTTGATGCTGACTTTGTTGTTGTTGGCGTTGGCCACGAAAAAAGCGTTTGTTGCCATAGCCGCGTCTGGTAGTGGGCTTAGAGATTTGGTCAAGAGTCTTGATAGTATCGAACTCTTTTTTCGCCATCTCTAGAGCTTCATCCACCGCTTTTCCGAATAGGTTAGAGTCTTCCACAGGTTTATTTATTAAAGACGCCTGTGTCTCTGGTTTAAACCCTGAGTTGCGCAGCCATACATGGCGTTTTAGGAGTATTCCCTGCACCAGGGAACGTCCCGCTGTTTCTGCCGCGTCCAGAGAGTTTTTTACAATGCTCTGGTTGACCTGGGTTCCTTCGCCAATAGTTGAAAGTAGGCGTGTACGTAAAGGCTCCGGTGCTTCCTCGGCGTCCTTGCGCAGTTTGGCCCACTGCGCGTCTGCATAGCTAGCAAGCAAAGAATTGTTGTTCGCAATTCTTGCTGAGAAGGCAGCCGAGGAAGTTACTCTTTTTGCAAGGGCATATAGCCTTTTGCCCTCCTTGTCAGGGGGTGCCTCACTGGTGGAAAGTGGTACCCCTGCCCTCTTTCTAGTATTAGATACTACTAGGGAATCCGGAATGGAATGTCCCCTAATGTAGAGCGGGTCTGAGGGAGAAGGAGTGAAAAGTTTTTCAATTCTTGGATTGACCCCTCTGATCAATGCGGGAGTGGCCAGCGAAGGGATGATTCTTCTCTTCACTGAAGCTAGGAGGGGAATGGTCTGGCTGACCGGGGGTTTCTCTTTAATTACTTTTTCCACAAAGTCTAATTCTGGAGAGAGCTCCCCAGTGTCCAGTTCGAAATGTGCTGCTGCTCTGCGCAACAGTGCATTGAAAGTGGGCTGATCGTCAATCGGAGACGTGTTCCTAACCGGTGAATTGTCAGGAGGATTTAGGTTTAGGACATCAGTGTCGGAATACACTGATGGGGATTGCCAGGGGTGCGAAGGTCCTTCTTCAGTGTCTTCTCGGAAGCCTTCTTCTATAATGTCTGGCGTGTCTTCCAGACATTCCTCCCGGTTCTGTCCTACTTGATCGTCTATGAAATCATCCTCCTCCTCCAAGTATTCTTCCTCCTCAGTGAGGTCGTATACGTTATGGAAGTCTGAGGCTGTGTCCACCTGGGGATCGACTAGCCTCGGATTTTTGGCCCTGGGGTCCTCCTGAGGCCCTTCTCTAGTCCTCTTGGGAGTTTGAGAGGTCTGGGTATTCATAAATCTTTCCATCCTCTCCATACAGAGGTGGAGTCTTTCCATGGTTTCATGGGGTACCCCAGAGCGGTCTGGTGGGGGAAAATTAGAGTCATCTAACTGGAAACGGCTCGACCTCTCCCAAAGCGTCGAGGAAAGTGTCCCGTCGCCCTCTGAAAAACCTTCAGGTGTGCTGGGTGACCCCCCCGACTGAAGGGGGTAGTCCCTGCCTTTCTTCGGGCTCTTTCGGCGTGTCTTTCGACTTATGCGTAGCACTCGACGTGTTCTTCGGCGTACGCTTCTGGGCGTCGGCTACAGCGATCCTCGCCAAGCTGTCGGCGACTCGTTTGTCGGCGGAAGCTTGCGTTTTCGACGCTATGGGTGTCGAACGCTCTACGGCGGTATGCGCCTTCTGTTGATGCGCGCCGGCCGATGGTTTGGGGGCGGCGCCCTTATTTGCCGAAAGCCCAGTCGCTGGTCGCGGCTGCGGTTGCGAGAGGGGCTTCGAACCCGAACGGTCCGAGGAGGCCGCCGGTGGAACCTGCGTCTCCATGGGCGCCGAAGCTCTTTTCGTCTTAGACGAAGAAGAGCCGTGGGTTGTGTGCTTATGTGAGTCTTTGTGTGCGTCAGTGTCGCCGGGGTGTTCATCCCCATAAGCAGGGCGTGAGCCGAGCCCGTCGGGGCCGGGGACAGACGACGAAGCGCGCAAGCGCTCCTTAGAGGGGGTTTCGACTTCCGTAGCGGAGGTCATGTTATCGCGTTCCTCGTCACTGTCGGTGGTAGCAGCGGTGGGTGAACCTTCGGCCTTCGACATCGCGTAGGCCGCCCACCTTTTAACCCTACGGTCTTTTAGAGTTTTAGGCTTAAGAAGCCGACAAGCCGCGCAACCTTCCTCCTTGTGATCGAGGGGCAAGCAGCGGTTACACCGTGAATGCTTGTCCTTCCAAGTAAATTTGCCTTTGCAAAGCGGGCAAAACCTAAATGGTGTCCTCTCCATAGCCGAGGCAATAAATCGCGATAAGCACCCCAAGGGAAGGGAAGGGGAAGGGGAAAGGGAAAGGCATTCTCAGAAAAGACCCAGAGATGTCCCACGACCCCACTCTCCCTACTGTATATGGCCTGCGAGGCCAGGCCACGTGTTCGGCAGCGCCGAAGGATTTCCTCCGCTCGACCCTCCGTCGAAGATTCTTTTCGGCGGAGAACAGCTTACAACTGCGTCGAGGGAGGGATTATTAATATTATGAGAAAAAACGACCAAAGGTCGAGGAGTTGCAATGTCTCTCGAGGAGCTCCGCGTGAAGGCGACCAGAAGCTGGGCGTAAAAAACAATCTGAGGGACGTCGACGCGTGAGGGATTGTGGGTACAACGCACGTCACTATAGGGATAGTGTTTCAGACACGCCTTGTCGACGTCCCCTTTTCGACTACGAAAAACAAAATGCAATACTCCGCAGTGACCACTGGATGTCGGACCTATGCACAGCATGTGATTCTAAGCAGATTAACAAACATCAGAAATGGAGTTACTGAGTCAGTCATTGAAGGTCTGTTTTAGTGTCTTACTTTAAACAGCACCACAAGCCCTAAAAATGTGCTGCACAAGAGTCAATTAATCACAAACCTCCCCAAGATAAAAGTCACACTTTGGAGATCTCAAATGTTGTCCTCTTCCTTTACTTTGTCAGAGTAACCAATACTGGTGTGTTCGTGATCACTGGGTATTTTCAAGGGAATCGTAAGGAAAGCACCAACTTCTTGTCAAAGTGTGGTGCAAAAACCACTGCTCATTTCATAAGGTGGTGGAGGGATGGTGGAGAGGAGCATTGAAGATATTGTGGTAGAGGTCATTGAAGGAGAGGTGTTGAGTGAGACTGGTACTAGTTTGTGAGAGTGTTCGATGGGTTGAATGAAAGGGGTTAAGTGTAGACAAAGGATTGGAGAAGGTGAGAGGCCAGCTGAAGGTGAGAGGTGAGGGGGAGTGGAGAGAAGAGCAGTAGGAGGAGCAAGTGGAGAGGAGGAGGGAATTGTAATTGTTTATTTGTACAGCGATTATACACAAGTGAAGTGCTTCAAAGCGTTTGGAGAGGGGAGAAAAGGAGAGGGAGCACAGATGGGTGTAGGAAGTAGAGAGGAGAGCGTGTGAACATCAGATAGCGATCAGTAGGTGGAGCTAGAAAGTGAGAAGAGTGGGAGGAAGAAGGGTGTGCTAGAATAGAGCTGTGAGTATGAACATCAAGGAGAGAGTATATGGAAGGAGAGAAAGATGCTGGGTATCTGTGGAGGCTATACCATTAACAATAATTACAAGCCGAATAAGGGGGAAAGTCGGATAGAGAACCCCTAGAAGAACCCAGGAGGGAGTCCAATGGAGAAGGCTACGGCTTTAGGCCCTCACAACAGTCAGCCTTTAGATAGTACGGGTTACCTGTCGAAATTTACCAACCCGGGGTTTGGGGATGTCTGGGCTATGGAGGCGGGAGCCCACAGGAGGATGAGAGGGCAACGCCAACTAATAAACCCCAGAACCAGCGCACTGTTCTATGTGATATTGTCAAATATTAAAGGCCACAAACAAAATACGTTTTTTTCGGTCGTTCTGGTGCGGCCTTTAATATTAGATTTATATCACTCCCCTCACCCCCCCTTTTCTCTCATCCACTCAGTGAAATCAGGGGCTTCACCCCCCCCCCCCCAACCACCGTTTGAAAACGTACAACCCCCCAGCCATAACCATAGCAGACAAACCCCCACCATACAAATACGCACAAAAGCACACGCAGACAGACACCTTCTCCCCCACAACAAATACACATGCACACGAACAAACACCTGTTTGCCGTCTTCCCCCTGCCCATCCTGGATCACCCGTCAGCCGCAGCGCAATCGTGTGCGGCAGGGGCATGGCAGTTATGAGTGACAGGCAAGGCCATCCAGTGGTACCATGTACGGTCCTTCAAAGTAGAATTTGAGTAATGGTGAAGAACTAGATGCCTTTTTTAAAATAAAGTATGAACAGGAGGCTAGGACCCCTGGTTGGCCTGGAGAACAATAACCTGGTACATCGCACTGCTTCTTGCTAGCCAGGCCCAGCAGGTCTCAAGATTTGAATCCAGATGGGACCACTCTCTATCTAGAATTGAAGATGGGTATTTTGGAGGGACAGGACCAAGCGCATTAGAGGCTAGGACTGACACGCCTTTCACTACAGCCAGGCGAAACAGCCCGCCAGAGTTTATATCGCGTAAAGGAATTTTTGAACAAATCATTATGACAAGAGACTTATGAAGACGCTAAAGAAATGCTCATACTACAGTAGTTTGTGAACTCCTTACCACCATTATTACAAAAAGTAATTTACCAGTTATAGAAGCACTTCCTGGAAGGCGCAATTTAAACAGCAAATGCCCATCAGAGGTCTATGCATTCCCGAGATCCACTTATGTGGAATGAGAAACCAGGTGAAGCAAAACCTGCGACTTAAGTGAGAGAAGAGCGTCCTACCCTAAAAGGTACAGTCCTTAACAGACTACCAGGGGTTACACCGCCAAGAGGACTGGAGCAGGCCAATACTTGCTCTGCATCTGGAAACTGGTTTCTGTACTATGCCTGTGGGAACCCAGTGCATACAGCAAGGTTCTGCCCAGATCGATGGAAAGAAGAGCCCATGGGTTTTGAACTACTGAAATCAGAAAGTCTCCACAGAACCCAGAAGGTGACCCCGAGACTGAACCAACAGACACTGAATACCTATCAGATTTATTTGCAGAGGAAAAGGAGGCCCTACACTGTTAGGGAGAGTTATCAATTTTATGCTTCATCCCCTCTCCTAGTGAGACCTCCAGCACTTTTAGCAGGATTACTGGACCTTTTTCATTCAATCCTGAATGAGTGAAGCCTTTTTCCACTCATTCATTCTTGTGGGCTCTGTCTTTAAGAACTCTATTCTTTGTATTCACCTGTACTAGGGAGCCTGTCTGCTCCATACCTCTTAAAGGCATCTGTGTTTTTACTACTTCAGCACCAAGCTCCTTATGGGCTGTTTTTTGTGGGGACCCTTAGGGTCCTACTTTAAGATTCTTTTTCTGTATCCTCAAGTAACTGCAGTTCTTAGATACTTAGTATCTCTCCCAAAACTCGAGAGATTGGCACACACCACCTTCAGTAGAGAGCCAAAGGGATGCACCCCCCTTCTCACTGCTCCTGTGACTTTTTAGTCACATAGACAATCAGTTATTGAGGCAAAGATGGGTGTACCGATAGGAAAAAACATAGGGTTTAACAGTGGGTTAAGTCACTCTATACGTCTCAAGGAGGCTGCATACATTGTGTTTATTATTTACACATTATGCAGTGTACTCATGTTTATTCTCCATTTGGTTAGAGCGAAAACACACTGCGCTGGATCCTAGTACTTGTGTTTGATTTCACATTGATTGCAATATAAAATATGTACAAATGTATGCCAAAAACTAAAGCACATATCACAGAGAAAATACATTTCTATGACATGTAAATTCTGGACAACATGTGCTAACGTTCAGAAAGGATATTTGAACAATAGTACACGTAAAATATTGTCTTCACATCTTATGAGCTGGATATTTTGACAATGACCTTGTCTATGTACAGCTTAAGACACATTATTCAATCACTGAAACTATAAACAACACACAGTAGACAGTCCTATTAAATAGAACTAGAACAATGGAAGGCTAATGCCCAATAAGATGAATGTATGAGTGTAGAGTCTCAGCTTGGTTAGGTATAAGGAACAAGTTACGTACCTGTAACTGTTCTCCAGCATGGGTCTGGCAGGGATTCACATGCTCATGAATATTCCCAGTCAGGCTGGGAATCCTCGGTAAAGAAAAAATCAGTATCAGTTTCGTTTCTGATCTGTCTTTCTTAGTAGTAACCAATCACTTGTCGCTGGGTCACTGTCCCCAGCCAATGACTGCCCTCTCCCTAAGCCCCGCCCTCAGCAGCCATCCTCAGATTTGGTAGCACGTAAAGTGGAAGTATGACTAAGTGAAGAGCCGCAGAGGGGACAGAGGGAGGATTCGCATGTGAATCCATGCCAGACCCATGCTGGAGACGAACAGTTACAGGTAAGTAACTTGTTCCTTTTCCAGCATGGGGTCTGGCATGGATTCACATGCTCATGAATATAAGTATACATAGCAGTACACACATGCACAACCACGGGAGGTGGCAAGGCTCAACATTAAGCATTTCAACAACTCAACATTAAGCATATCTTACCTCCTCACCAGGCTCACCTTAAGCGGACAGGTTGCGCAGCACTGCCTGGCCGACTCTGGACTCCTCCCTGGAATCCCGGTCGACGCAGTAGAATCTTGTGAAGGTGTGCGTCGACCTCCACGTAGCAGCCCTGCAGATGTCCAGCAGGGGCACACCAGACAAGAACGCAGTTGTAGCAGCAATGCTCTGGTCAAATGGGCTCTCGGACGGCCGGGCAACGGTCGGTTTGCCAACCGATGACGGTGCATGATGCAACCGGAGAGCCATCTGGAAATGGAAGCCTTCGAGAGAGCCTTACCTTGGGTTCACAGGTCCAAAGTTCACAAACAGCTGTGATGTCTTCTGAAAACTATTTGTTCTGTCCACGTAGAACTTCAGCGCTCTACCTACATCCAGCGAGTGCAAAGTCTTCTCGGCCGGCGATGAAGGTAACGGGAAAAAGACTGGTAACACCAAGGGCTCGTTGAGATGGAAGTCCAACGGCACCTTGGGCATGAAGGAGGGGTGCGTCCTCAGCACCACACTCGTCTCGTGGAAAGTCAAGTATGGAGGCTTGCAGGAAAGGGCCTGAATCTCTCCCACACGTCGTGCAAAGGTGATGGCCACAAGGAACGCCGTCTTCCACGACAGAAAATTCAACGGAGCCGAATGAAAGGGCTCGAATGGCGGGCCCATGAGCTTTGTCAGCACCACGTTGAGTTCCCACGCCGGGGCTGGAGCCTTCACCGGAGGGAACGATCGGAACAGTCCTTTCATAAACTCCTTCACCAGGCGATGAGACCACAGGGACGACCGTCCTGCAATTCTGTTGTATCGGGAAATCGCTGCCAGATGTATCTTGATGGAAGCGTGAGCTAGTCCAGCTTTGGCCATCGACAGTAAGTACGGTAGCACTTGAGGGGCTGTAATCCGTAGAGGCTAAATCTTCTGTGCACGGCACCAGACAGAGAACCTCTTCCACTTGGGTCAGTAGCACTTGAGAGTTGAGGATGCCCTGGCCTTTGCAAGAACCTCTCTGCAGTCAGCCGGGATATCGTACCCTCCAAACTCTAGTGCTGCAGGAGCCAGGCCTGCAAGTTCAGCGACTCCGGGTCGTGATGAAGAATGGCACCTCCTTCTCTGGAGAGAAGATCTGCGTTCGTCGACAGTTTGACTGGTGGGGACGCTGACAAGTCCAGAAGGTCCAGGAACCATATCTGTCTCGGCCACCTCGGTGCAACGAGGATCATCCTGCACCGGGACCTCTTGAGTTGGTTGATGAGCCTGAGCGGCAACGGCGGGAACGCATACAGGAACAGGCCGCCCCAGGGGAACGAGAAACTATCGCCCATGCTCCTCGGCTGGGGGAACCTGCTGGCGAACCTCTGGCACTTGGGAGTTTGTCGCCGTCGCGAACAGGTCGATTTGGGGTTTGCCCCATCGCCGGAAGAGTTGATCCACTTGATCCTGGCGTAGTTCCCACTTGTGGCAAGAGCGCAGCTCCCTGCTGAGCGAGTCGGCGATTGTGTTTTTTATCCCTGCTAGATGGAAAGGGACCAGAAACATCCCCTGGGCAACGGGCCAGTGCCACAGATACTGGGCCTCCTTGGATAGCGCTGGGGATCTGGTTCCTCCCTGCTTCCGGATGTAGAACATCGTGGTGGTGTTGTCGCTGAAGATCCTCACCACCTTGCCCTTGAGGGACGGGAGGAATTACTTGAGGGCCCAGAACACTGCTCGGAGCTCCAGTATGTTGATGTGGAGCAGCCTCTCCTCCTACTCTCACGCGAAGATCTCCAGTGTGTGCTCCCCAACCCTCCAGGGAGGCATCCGTCGTAGTCACCTGGTATGCTGGGGTCTGAAAGTCTGTGCCTGCAGCGAGATGTGCGCGGGTGCCCCACCATCGAATTGCCTGGTGGAATACTTCGTTGAGCGAGATCTTGTCCTCGAAGCTGTCCGTCGCTTGTGTCCAACGGGCGTCGAGGAACTCCTGCAGAGGACGCATCCAAAGCCTGTACAGGCGCACCAGATCGATGCAAGAGGACATCATCCCAAGAAGGGACTTGATGGACCTCACTCTGGCCACGTCCGTGGCCAGCAGACGCTGTACCTTGCCCAGGATGGCCTGCGTTCTTTCCTCCGACAGCGAGGCCAACTGCGCTACTATATCGAGCTTGGCTCCCCGAAACAGCGCGACCTGCGACGGAACCAGGTGGGATTTGGGAAAGTTGATGGAGAATCCCAGGTCCATGAGCAGCCGGACGGTCTTTGCCGTGCGTTCGACGGCGAGTTACCTTGTCCCTGCTCGGATGAGCCAGTCGTCCAGGTAGGTGTAGACGTGGATCCCCTGCAGGCGCAGCCGCGCCGCCACTGGTGCTAGGCACTTGGTGAACAACCTGGGTGCCGACTTTAATCCGAATGGGAGAGCCTTGAACTGGTAGTGCCGCCCTTGGACTACGAATCTGAGAAACTTTCGGTGTCCTTTTAAGATGGGGATGTGAAAGTAAGCATCCTCCAGATCCAACAACGCTAGGCAGTCGCCTTCCTCCAGCTGTCCCAGCACGTGCTCGAGGGTGTCCATCCGGAACTTCTGTGCCTTGATGCATTTGTTTAGCCGACGCAAGTCCAGGATGGAACGCCAACCTCCTGTCTTCTTTCTGACGAGGAAGTATCTTCGAGTATACTCCGGAGCCCCAGAGCCTCTTTGGGAAAAGCTCGATGGCTCCTTTCTTGAGCGTCGCCCTTACCTCTAACAGCAGTTGAGGGATGTGGTTTTCCTTCCTGGCCACGGGCGGAATTCGGGGGCACTTCTTTAGAAATTCCAGTGTGCCCCCGTGGGCCAGAGCATCCAGCACCCATCGGTCGGTGGAGATGGATTCCCACACGCTGACAAACTTTGTCAGCTGGCCTCCCACTGGGGTGCTTCGGTGGGGGCCCGACGTGGCGGCCGGTTCAGTCTTGCTATGAAACAGCCTTGCCACCTTGGCCTCCCTGGCGATGACGGCGAGATCCACATAACTTGCCTCGTCCCCTGTAGGCTTCTTGCGACTAGGAGCGGGCTGCCTGACGGTAGGTCGCGAAGCTGCCGCCGAATCCTTTGGAGGCACCTTGTTTGCCTCCGGAGTTCCGAAAGGGCGGCCGCTGCTGCTGCAGAACTCCCAAGGCCCGAGCCGTCTCCGTGTCGGTCTTGATGGCCTGTAGCGACTCATCCACAGTCTTTCCAAACAGATTGTTCCCGTCGAAGGTCATGTCCAAAACCTTGTCTTGTACATCCTGGCGGAAATCCGTCACCTTGAGCCACCCCCGCCGTCGAAAGCAAACGCTGTTGCCCAACTGGTGGAAACTGGTGTCGGCAATGTCCGTGGCCACAGTTATGGCGTCGTCTGAAGCCACCTCACCCTCCTGTAGGATCGCCAGGGCCTCTGCCCTCTTATTGTCAGGAGGAAGTCCAACAGGGGGGTGATCTTGTACCTGAATTCCCTGTCGTAGCGGGCCACAATCGCTAGGGCGTTGGCCGCCTTAATCGTCGTCGCCGACGAGATGACTCGTCCCACGGCATCCAGCTTTGGTGGGGAAGTTGAGGATGAAGCCGATGCCCCCCCGCTTACTTCTTGCCCGCTGCTGAGATGACCGAATCCGGGGTCGGCTGCGCCGTAAGGCACAACGGGGCAGCGTCGGGGACCCGGTACTACTTCTCATACCGGTCCCTCTTGGCAGGTGTCGTGGATGGGTTCTTGAGGAGGGCAAGTCCCTCGTCCCAGATGTTATCCAGCAACGGCACCGCGAGGACTGTCTTCCTCTTGGCCTCGCGCCGTTGGGAGAGGAAGCCTTCCTCCTCCTCCTCAGGGCAGAGCTGAAAAAGCTTGAATGCCCTGGCAATCATGGCGTGGAAGGAGCCAATCTCGTCGGGCGGGGACGCCTGAGGAATCAGAGATGGGTGGCCAGTCCCGTGGTCACCACCGTCGTCATTCGTACCTGTCGTGTCCGTTCCTGTGTCGTCCCTCGGGATCAGGGAAGGTGACAAAGGCTGAAGGGGCACTGGATGAATTCTCCTCCTCTTGTTCGGAGGGCTTCCCGACAGACCCGGCACAGCTGGGTCGTCCCCCGTGGGTAGGGGCAGTCTCGTCCCATCTCTGTGCATAAGGCTTGGATTGCCGTCAAAATGGCCGCCGAGTTGTCCTGAGGCTCGGGTTGCGACGGGCATGCAGGGAGCGACAGTTGTTCCTCCACGGGAACCTCGTCGTCGTTGCCACCCTCGCTCTCGTCATCCCCTCCTCGGGATTCCTCCCATGGGGCTGGGCCTCTTCCAGATTCTCGGCCAGCTCCTCCTCGGAGGTTGTGTCCGTGTCCATAACGGACACCGCCCCCCTCTTTTTCCACCAGGGTCTTCACGGGGGTCTTCTCGATGGGCTTAAAAGTGGATTCCCTCTGCGGAGGCAGGGAAACTCTGGGCCCCGAGGTCGCCTCCACTGGGATAGCCTCCACAGGCTTTGCCAGGGCTGCAGCGACTCCCTCGATAGAGGCCTTAGCTGGGTGGATCAGGGCCTTTATCGCCTTAGGCACGCCTGAGGCTTTCACCTTAGGGGTAGGGTCACCGCCTCGCTCCCCCTCGGCCGGTTCCTTTGAGATCAACCGGGGCTTCTCCAGAATCTTAGCCGGGTTCTCAGATTTTCTCTACCCCAAGCAAGAGCGTTGGTTCGCGGTTGATGGCGTCGGTGAAGGTGCGGCCTGCCTGGCAGCCAAGGAGCCCGACCGTTCGGTGCTCCCGGTGTCCGCGGACTCGCAGTGCTTTGCCTTCTGTTGGGCCCCTGTCGCTGGGGCACCATCACAGGACTTAGAAGACCGCTCGGATGACTTCTTCTCACCTGCTGGGCTCTTGCCTTCCAGCCAGTTGGAGAGGCGGGTCCGGCGATTCCTCATAGTCCGATCCGACATGTTCATGCAAAATGCACAGTCCTTCTCCATGTGCGTTTTGTCCTCGTGGAGGCAATAAAGGCATTTTGAATGCTTGTCCTCCTTGAACACATTTTGTAGGTTGCATCCAGGGCAGATCCTGAACAGTTTGCCGGGAGTCGAGCTTCCCTTATCCTGGGCCATGTTCTTCTCGTCCACGAGGTAGGCCTCAGAAACATGTGGAATCCTCCAAGAAGCGTAACTCGACGAAAACTTCACCCGTGAGGGGCTTAGATGAATCCGAAACGGGTCCCCGTTGATCGGAAGTAGAAACAGTGGAGCTCGAGGCTTGATTAAACCAAAAAATTAGATCAATCTCTTTGAAAAAGCGCAAAATGCAGTAAAAGCTCGAGAGCTATAGCACGAGGACTCCCAACACTTGAGGGGGCGGTAAAAATCTGAGAATGGCTGCCGAGAGTGGGGCGTAGGGAGAGGGCAGTCATTGGCTGGGGGCAGCATGACCCAGAGACCAGTGATTGGTTACTACTAAGAAAGACAGATCAGAAACAAAACTGATACTGATTTTTTCTTTACCGAGGATTCCCAGCCTGACGACAGGGAATATTCATGAGCATGTGAATCCATGCCAGACACCATGCTGGAGAATAGGGGTCTACGTATAGCGATGGTGCAAATCCAAATCAGCGCACACCTCTTGCGTGTTTAAATCGGAACGCAGGGGTAATTATGTTTCGGCGGTGGAGGGTATTGTCCGCCTTCCTCAGGACCAAAGGAGTAAGATGTACTAAGCTGACCCCTCACAGCAGGCGCACAGGAAACCTGTATATGCAGGAGGAGGTGTGCATTCAGGTAATGACGCGAGCTGCGCGTCTCCAAAGTCACGTGCTCTGCTGTATATTTTTAGCAGAGCATGAAATCAGGCATATTTCATATTCCCACGTCGGGATGCAGTGTGTAAACCGGCTCAATGGCATGGCTTCTGTATGATTTCAGAGAGGGAGACGCTTTGCTGCAAAGTCTGTTGTGCGGTTTCCCAGGCAACCGTTCTGCGCATGTACAGTCGTGCAGAAAGTTACGACTGCCGTATGTACCAGATTTAAGTCTAGGGTTAGAGATGGTTAAGTTAGGAAGATTATGGGTCACTCCCTTGACTTCTAGTCGGGGGGTCCCTGCCTACTGTGGAATTCCTCTGTAAGCTTGGCGGTGTGTGTGCATCAGAGGTCCAAAATGTCCTCCCTACGCCCACCAGTTGGGGATGGTTAGGCAATGGATTGTAGGTCCCTCCCTGGGCTTCCTGTTTCTGCCAGAATGTATGATTCCTACTCATTCCCTTCTGATTCTGGGGTAAAGAGTAGTTTTCTGAATTCCAGATGATCCCTTGTATTGTGTATGTTTTTCGGAAGGGAATTGCATGTTTTAGGAGCCAGGTGTGAGAAAGATTCTCCTGCTTGATCCGAGTTGTCTTGATGGATGGTAGCTGTTCATTTTCTTCTTTAGGAACTCTGCTCCTCTGCCGTGGATTGCTCTGTGTGTTATGCACATTGTTTTGAACCTTATTCGCTGGTCGGTAGCCAGTGTAGTATTTTCATTGCTGGGCTAACGTGTTCTCTTCGTGGTAATTAGAGCAAGAGTCTGGTAGCTCCGTTTTGGATATGATGCAGATTCTATAGTAGGTGTTCTGGCATTCCTAGGTATAAGCGGTTAGCGTAGTCTACTCTGGACATGGGTGCTATGATGGCTAGTGTTTTGTGGGCGAAGGAGAGGAATGGTAGGATCCTTTTTACTGTGTGCAGGAGGAAGGAGCATTTCTTGATTATAACATTTACTTGAAGCTCAAGTGTTAGTTTGTTGTCCATCAGGACTGCAAGTGTCTTTACTGTTGTGGATGGTGTTGGTGCTGTTCCTAGTTCTGTTGGCCATGGGACGTAGTGGCTGTTTTTGGATATAACCATTATTTATGTTTTGCCAGGGTTGAGTTTGAGGTTGTTTGTGCTCATGCAGCCATAGAGTTCTTGTAGGTTTGTGTTTTCTTTGCGTGCGTTTTGTACTTTGTAGATGATCTGTGCGTCATCGGTGTAGTTGTAGCATGCAAGGCCTTGTCTTTTAATGAGCTTGATTAGTGGAGCCAGGTAAAATGTTGAAGAGCAGCAGAGATAGGGAGGATCCTTGTGGTACTCCACAGGTGGATTCCCTTGGGGTGGATTTGAAGGGTTTGACCCAGACGGTTTCTGTTCCATATGTTAGGAAAGATTTAATCCAGCATAAGACTAGGTCAGTGATTCCTATTTCTTCCAATCTCCTGATGGGGATGTCATGGTTGACTGTGTAAAATGCTGCTGAGGGATCATCAAGAAGTATTAGAGCTGCACTTGTGTCCAAGTCCACTTTAGCCTTCAGGTTGCCCCAGATTGAGAGCTGTGCTGTTTATCTTATCGGTCTGAAGCCTTTTTGTGCCTGGTCCAGCAGAAGGTGGTGTTCTATGTAATCTTGCGTTTTTTTTATATATGTAGATTGATGTGTTGATCTGCCGTCACGTTGGAAGGTGCATCCGGTGTTCCATGTGTCGTTGAGCAAACCCTGCCATCCCGACACACGCTTGCCTTCTCTGCCACCTCCTGTCAGGGTCCATGGCTCGGAGGAATACGAGGTCAATGCAATATTGGACTTAAAGGTGCGCAAGGGGTTGCATTTCTATTTTGGCGATTAGAAAGGTTATGGTCCGGAGTACAGGACCTGGGAACCCCTAGAGAACATCAACGCCCGATGCTCTTGGCACGTTTCCATGCTTTGTGTGGGTGTCGGGGGCTGGGGGAGTCGGGGGGGGGGGGGGGGGGGGGAAATCGGGCTCTTTGGGGAGGATGTTGTTTGGATTTCATTAGTTGTCCAACATGTATAATCTAGGGCGCCTCATCGCTCTTACGTGACAAGTCGTTTACCAGGCTCTGCTACTACACCAATCCTATGGCATTGGAAGTTGCTGTGGCAGCGTTGGAGGCCGTTATACATCCGACGTCATGCATCTGTGTACAGGGTTACCAAGGGGAACCATCGTGCACGCTGTCACATGACACAGCAGAACATAGCGTGCGCAGCCTCCCTTTTTCAGATTTAACATTGCAATCAACCCGAAGCCAACGCTTCCGATTGAAGTTGCGTTCCTGTTCCTTGAGTCCCTTGCATACTTGATTCCCCGTTTCTCGACCCTGTTTTGCCTCACGTCTCTGGACTGCTGTGGATTACTGTTTTGTCTCCTTGTTGTCCGCTTCACTGCCTTGTTTAACGTTCAGATACCTCGCTGCCCGTAGAAGAACAAGTTACTCTCTTCCCTGGTAACGTTCTTTCGATGGGATGGTCCAACAACGTATTCCATATCTATGAGAGTAAACACCACAGCTGTGCTGCTTCGGAAAAGTTTTGGTGTCTGCGTCCTGCGTCAATGTCGTCGATACACTGTCCTCGAGGGCCTCCGACGAGCCAACGTGACCGGATGTTAGTAGGGCGCACAACGCCTGTAGCCTCAGTTGTAGCTTTTTCCCCAGAGCGTGTGGCACCACACCACTGCCAGTATGACCACAGAAAGCCGTGCGGAAACGTAAGCTGCAATCGCAAAGGAAATTCTGTAGCGGGGCAGGTAGGGAGGTAGCGATATGGAATACGTCGTCGGACCATCCCATCGAAAGAACGTTACCAGGTAAAGAGTAACTTGTTCTTCGAGGGGATTGGGTCCTCTGATGTATTCCATATCTATGACAGACTCCCAAAGCAGTACCAACGTATGGAGGAGGGAAAAATAATTCAGAATATAGAAATTTAGTCGCCCAATCAAATTGCAGAGTAAAGGCCCGCCTTGCCAAAGGCCAGATCCTGCCCCCGGATAGAATCTAGGGAGTAGTGTCGTACAAAAGTATGGACCGAAGCCCAAATGGCTGCTTCACAGATGTTATGAATAGGAACACCCCTCTGCAGGGCAGTAGAGGCAGCCATACCCCTAGTAAAATGGGCCCGTAAGCCTACCGGAGGGTCCTTACCCACCAGGCGTTAACAATCAGAAATTGTCAAGATAATCCATCTAGACAAAGTCTGCTTAGTAACAGCTTGTCCCAAACGCCTTCTAGCTTAACCAATAAAGAGCTGATCGTCCACTCTGACCCGGGACATGCGTGAAATGTAGAAACTTAAAGCTCTCCTAGGATCCAACCTACGGAGCCTCTCCTCTTCCTTACCAGGATGTGGAGGAAGATAAAATGCCGAAAGAATGACTTCCGGCTTAAATGAAATTCCGACACCACCTTCGGAAGAAAGGAAGGACGAACTCTAAGGACAACCCTGTACTTATGAATCACAGTGAAGGGTGGCTTAACTGAAAGTGCCTGCAAATCACTCACTCTGCGAGCGGCAGTGACCGCAACTAAAAACAGTCTTAAGGTAGGGTTAACAGACTCAAAGGACAAGAATGTAAAGGCTCAAACGGAGCCCCCCATAAGGAATTTCAGAACAAGGTTCAAATCCCAACCAGGCACCTTGAAAGGTGACGGCGGAAATGAATTAGTGAGTCCTTTGAGAATCTAAGAAATTAAAGGAATTTTGAAATAGGAACACTCCTCAGACGAGCTCTTAAATATAGACAGCGCCGCCTGGTAACTAACGCTCACCTGATTCTCGCAGAGGCACCGGTCTTGACTGGGCGACTACCGTATCTTCAAAGGTGATGTGTAGCACCCGGTTGGCTCTTTGGGCTGGACCTCTGTGCACTGTATGCCTGACGTGTAGAGTAAGGTGTCTGCAGATAGAAAATATGGGGTTAATGAACTGGGGTTATTGGGGTGTCCCTATCTCTTTCCTCTTCTCCTCTCCTGTAGACCCCCAAAGGTTAACGCTCTCACCTTAGGTAAGTGAATGCCAAGCTCTCCATATGCCTCGGGGCAGGGTGCTGTAACCAGTTTCTTCACTGGATAGGTAGCGCAGGCCTCTTGACTTCAGAGGACTGCTGTCCGTCGTTTACTGCACGAACGGTAAGTTTCGAGTCATTCAAATGTCTTTAAAGTCTTTAGTAATGATGTCTCTTGTTTTGCAGGGTTCCGGCGATGGCGGATGACGGGCTGAAGTGAGTTGAAGATGGAGCCCGTGTGATGAATAGAAGCGCCTGGAAGCACGTAAGTAAGCGCTTGTTGCCTGCTTCACTATGCGCTCTAACTGTCTTTTTATTTTGCAGGTACGAGTTCGGAGCGGCTGCAGGGTGCCGGAATACCCACTGGATTAGATGTGGAAAGGAGTAATGGCACGTGAGTATTAAAGTTGCCCAATGTCTTTAAACGCACCTTGTTTTGTCTTTCAGATGCCGGAATGCTAACCTGTTCTTTCTTGTCTTTATAGGTGTTGCTGAAGACTGGATTCAGGATGGTAAGCCTTTTTCCTTAGGCCCAGGACCGGATGCAGAAGACACGATGAGCGTTCTGCTGCAGAGGTTGTAGAATAACGCAAAGCAAGATTCATCCACCGGGTGTGGTTTAAATAGCCTCCTGTAGTGCTTAGGTGTCTCCTTCCACAGCCACGCCTAAGTAAGAAAAGAGTTCCTGGTAAGAAAAGAGTTCCTGCCTTCCAGAAGAGTTCCAGTGTTCTGAATCTAGGGAGTGGCTCCAGCCCCACCCAACAGGAAAAGTAGTTCCAAACAGAAGAGGATCAGAGGCTCAACTGGCAGGCAAGTAAGCAGCATGGTCTGCTGAAGGTAAGTCCACCCAAGCATTATGAGCCCGGCGCTTCCAGCGCTGGGACTGGGCATATTTATGAGCCTGGTGCCACTGGCGCCAGGACTGGGTCCAAAAGGTCCCAATTGGGACTGGTTGGCACTCGGAACCTGGGTTATGGATCTGCTTCCAAGGGAGTTGGGAAAACCCTGACCTTTTGGAAGCAGAGATCATGACAGTAACCTTTAACAGTACCCACTTGCAGGCCCCTATGGGCCAACGAAAGCAAAAAAGACAGAACCACAGGAATGTCACATGAAAAAGGATCCACATTCTTAACCCTGCACCAGTCGCAGAACTTTCTCCAACGGCAACTGTACAGGGACTTCGTTGCCGGCTGTCTGGCCGAAAGTAACACCTCCATCACGTCTTCATGGAGGTCCCAAATCCTTATACCACAGCCTTTCAGAAGCCAAGCATGAAGGTTGAGGGATCTGACCTCTGGATGAGAACCTGACCTCCCTCCCATGAGAGCAGAACGTCTCGGTAGGGACGTGGAGGGCAGATGGACAAGTCGAGAAGGTCCGGGGGCCACGCCGGAGCAATGAGGATCATTCGGGAACCGAACCTCCGTAGCACTTGCGGGATGACGGGGACTGGAGGAAACGCGTACAGCAGTGGGAAGGACCACTCTACCACGAACGCGTCTCCTAAGGCTCCTTTTGGAGGAAATTCCCACAAGCAGAACCTTGCGCACTTCCGGTTGTTAGGGAGAATTCTCTGTAAGGCTAATTTCCCAAACCTAGTGAGTCCCCCAGCAGCTTTAGTGGATTGTTATTTTTTTTCTCTCCTGCTAAGAGTAAGATTCTTTTGCTCCCACTCTTACACATGATTTGAGGTATTCCTGTAACTTTCCATGTGTTTTATGGGCTATGGGTTCTTTTACTCCATAGGGTGTAATGTGTTTTTTTATGTGTGTTAAAGAGCACCCTCCGTGCCGTAACCCAGGGGTGTCGTAGCGACCCCCCCAACATAGACTCCATACCCTGGGACCGACTACTGTCTCCCAGAGCATGAAAAGTCACCATTGGCTTTACTAGTCCCAAATTATGAACAGAAACCAGTACAAACCATCATATTGTGGACGTACTGGTCGGGGCAATTGTTCGAGGGGGCACGTCACCGTCCCCCCTGATCGAGTTTTGGCTGGTGGTAGTGGATACTACTTTTTATATTCGACCGCGAACATATCTATTTGGGATTTTCCCATTTTCGAGGCTACCAACTTTAAATTATTTAATTCTCATAGCCTCGAACATACCGTCGGTTTATTTAATATTAATTCGTTGGTTGGTATTTTTTGCCAGAACTCGATTCTAAAATGGCATTTGTGTTCTCTTCTGTGACTGCAACCCAAGTCGAGCCCTTTGTCCCACTTTTTGGCGGGCTTCTCCACAGAAGCCTCCGAAAGTGGTGCCACTCTGTCTGGGTACCACAGGGAGTGTGGGAGGGGGTTTAGCCACCCTGGACTGAGTTACCTTGGTAACTCAAGTGGCACTCTTGTGTGATTGGCCCAAGTGGTGAGCCGGCCGGCTCACCACTTAGCATGTTGATTGACAGCTAGGCTGAGTGAATGGGGGTGTGCTACATAAAAGCAGGGCTTTGGGGACTGGAACTTCAGAAGTCGCCACAGGACCCAAGAATCCGAGGAGGGAGAAGCTGAGCCGACCTGCAACGACGACACCACCGGTGGAGCGCTGCTGAACCGTCTCACCACTTTTCCCGACGACAGAGGAGATCTCCAGTCCGGAGAGTCTTCATCCTTTGACTGGTGGGGATAACCAGTTTTGCCTTCTTTTCACCTTCCTGGAGCATCTCGTGGCCGCCTTGCCCGTGCCAAGCACCCCGGCAACCGGAATACCACGGTTTACCACTACCGAAGAGAAGGTTAGTACCTTTTAACTGGAGGACTCCGCAGCTGGTTTCTTCCCTGGCAGTGCAACAACCTTCATCTTTCCTCCACGGCGAGACCTCTTCTTCCTCCTCTGGACGAAACACCGACTTGCACCTGCTGCTAGGAACAACTGCCCCCGCTGGAGCTTCCTTCACACTTAAGGTACTGTGTCCCGCCTGGCTTCCCTTGCGACAGATCGTTCGGAGTGACAGTAAAGCCTCGACTTTCTAACCTGGACTAGCCTGGGAAACCCTAGCTAACTTTTCCTGACTTGAATTTCATCTTTTTTGTGCGAACTATCTACAAGACTCTTTGGGCATAACCCCACTGTGTAAACCTGGACCCCTTTTGCTTGCTCTCTCCAAGAGTGGGCCTTGCAATTGACTTCCTTGCTCTCCAGTAGAACTCTGCCTATCCTGCCTGTGGTTCTTTGTAAAAGTATTGAAACTTGTGTGCTTCCTTAACCCTGCCTTTTTCCTCCCTTTCTTTACAACTTATTAGAGTGTCATCCTATGTTAAGCGTTCACCTCTGTCTGAAAATAAGTGATGTTTCTCACGAAGACTTGTCTAATAAGTGAATTGGGTTGTATATATATGATAGTGACTGGGTGCTGAATTTACTCACCTCATTTTTGCTAGTGTAAATTACAAGTGTGTTTTTAAATAAATAATTATATAGTTTTACACCAAAGCTCTGGTCAGTGTTTGTTTGTACTACTGTGTCCCTGTACCTATTGTGTATACTCTGCATACTGCCTAACTCTTCTTGAGGGAAGTCTGACTGCTCAGCCACAGCTACCAAGTGAATCTGTGTGGTGCGGACTGCTACCAAGTGGGTTTACTGCCAAACACCTGTAGTCTTAAATCTTTTGCAGTGGTCCCTAAGGGAACTGCACAGGTTTCTGCCTAACACCGGTTGACACTGGAGGCGAAGAGATCCACTTGAGGGGTCCCCCAAAGGGGGAAGATTTCCACGAGAATCTCCTGAGCCAGCTCCCACTCGTGAGAGATTGCGCTCTGCCTGCTCAGAGAGTCCGCTGTCTCGTTTTCATCTCCGGACAGATGAACCGCCAAGATCGAAACTTCCTGCTGGATGGCCCAGAACCAGAACTGCATCGCCTCCCTGCACAGAGGAAGTGACCCTGCTCCCACCCCTTTTTGTTGAGGTAGTGCATGGCCACTGTGTATTCCGTCAGAATCAGGATATTCTTCCCTCGCACAGTAGGGAGAAAAGGCTTCAGGGCGAGCCCGACGGCCGCCAGCTCAAACAGATTGATATGGAGTCTGGACTCCGACAGAGACCAACGACTGCTGACTGTCAACTCGTTGGCATGCGCTCCCCATCCTGTGAGGGATGCGTCCGTCACAATCGTTACCTCCGGCCAAGGGAGCCAAAACGGAGCCCCCTTCATCAGGTTGCCTTTGACTGCCCACCACAGAAGGTCCTGGGCGACCGAGGGCGGCACCTGAACGGGGTCCGACATCCTGCCGGAGGACTGACCACTGCATCTTGAGGGCCCATTGCAGAGATCTCATCCGCAACCTGGCCTCTGGCACCAGAAGAATGCAGGATGCCATGAGGCCGAGCAACCTCAAGAACTCGAACGTCGGGACACTCTGGGCATGTTGAAACTTGTGCACCATCTGCTGAATGTGATGAGCCCTCGCCTGGGGAGGAAAACACTGCCCCAGGGATGTGTCGAGCACTGCTCCGATGTACTGGAGCCGCTGGGTTGGCGTCAAATGGGACTTCTTTAAGTTGACGGAGAAGCCCAGCTTGTGAAGGGAGTGACAGGTGAAGGACAGATGATCCAGGACATGCTCGGGAGAGCGCAACCTGATCACCCAATCGTCCAGGTAGGAGTAGACGTGAATCCCCCTTTCCCGAGATACGCTGCCACCACCACCATGAGTTTGGTGAAGACCCTCGGGGCGGAGGTCCATCCGAATGGCAGGATCCGAAACTGAAAATGCAAGTCTCCAACCGCGAACCTCAGTTACTTCTTCTTCGGCTTAGGATGGATCGGCACATGAAAGTAAGCGTCCTTGAGGTCAAGAGACACCAACCAGTCCTGAAGTTGAAGGGCCAGGAGGACTTGAGAAAGAGCAACCATCTTGAACTTGTCCTTCCTGAGGAGCTTGTTCAAACCGTGCATGTCCATGATGGGTCTCAATCCCCAGTCTTTCTTTGAAATAAAAAAATAAGGGGAATACCATCCCTTGTTCCTCTCCGCTACAGGCACCAGTTCTATGGCACCTTTCTCCAGCAGGGACTGAATTTCCCTGAATTTCCGGCGCAAGGAGCAGATCCGGACACTTAAAAGAGAGATTCCCTTGTGGATTGTCGGGAGGCCTCTGCCGGAAAGGAAGACAGTAGCCGTGGGCTATGATCTCCAGAACCCACACATCTGAAGTAATGGCACGCCACTCTACAAGATGCTGCGCTCGCCTTCCCCCAACCGGCGAACCATGGGACATGGCCTCATGACTGAGCTGAAGCAGCAGCGCCTGAGGGCAAAGAGACAATTGGCCGAGCGGCCTTGGCACCTGTTTTCCACCTCTGGCACTCCTACGGTGGCCCCTTTGACACGCAGCTCCTCTCGATTTACTAAAGGATGAGTAATATCGAAAGGAACCTCCCCTCCATTGCTGTCCCCTAGGATGAAGAGGCAGAGGTTGGCGAACTGCAGCGCTCAATGACTTTGCTGCAGCTTTTGAGGTCTGCAACCTCTCAAGGCTTTCGTCAGCCTTGCTGCCAAAAAGATGTTCACCATCAAAGGGCATGTTGAGGAGTCGGGCTTGCACATCAGGAGCAAACCCTGACTTCCGCAACCACGCAAACCTGCATATTACGGTGCTCGCCGCCATGGACCGGCTGACACAATCCGCCATGTCCAGACCCGACTGAACGGACTCACACATAGTATCCTTGCCATCCTGTATAATAGCAAGAAAACCATCCCGTTCCTCCCCTTTGGGAATATGTTCAGCCGGCAATGAAATACAGTTCCAGAGTGTGCATGAAACGTGACAAGGCACACACGGAGTGGGCTGCCTGTAAAGCCATACCCCCTGAAGAAACACTTTCTTCGCCCAGCCATCAAAACGCTTGTCGTCCCCATCAGGAGGGATGGTAGGGTACGACGCCTGCTTTGCTGGGGCCGTAGCCGCCTGCACCACCAAACTCTCCGGAGTGGGGTGCATGGTCAAGTAACAGGGGTCACTACTGGCTGGCGGAATTTTCACAGCAAAGATTTGCTTACTGCCGGGAGACTCTCCGGGGCAGTCCAGGCCGCCGCCACCCTTTTTGCAAAGCCATATGGAAAGGCAGTACCGGGTCAGTTGGAGGACCTTGGTCGAGGATGTACGTCAGGTCATCCTGCAGAAAATCCACAGGTGGCGCCGACCACCCCAAGTATTCCGTGACCCTCGACATAAGGCGTCAGTACGAGGACTCGGCATGGATGCCAGGCTCAGGCCTACAGAACTTCACCTCCGGAGAGGTGTCCAGACCACTGGCGTCGTGCAGCGACTGACGCAGGTCTTCAATCTGGCTACGACCAGACAAAATCTCATCAGGCACCATACCTTCTTCAGACCCCTTTTCCCCTTCAGAAATATAATCCAGATGTTGGAAGGAGGGCACAGAAAAAGGGACAAAGACATTTTTTGCCTTGGCCAGAGCCTTTCTGGGGTGTTCCACCGTGCTACGGGGTACCCCTGTCAAAGCAGCCTCGAAAGGCATTGACGTCGAGCGTGGCGCCGACAACTTCGAATGCGTTGACAGTCCTCGAGGGCAGAGCCCCGAGCGTGTCCTTCGACAGCCTGGTCACTTATGGCGTTGACGGCTTCCTCGGAGGTGGAGCCTCGAGAGAGTCCCACGACGACCTCGGCGCCAAAGGCGTTCATGTCTTCCTCGAAGACTTCACAGGCTCCGACAGTCTCGAGGGCGTCAAGGACCGGGTCCTGGAAGGGGCATGCCTAGAGCGACCAACCTTGTCCGACCGGGACCTCGAAGGCGCCTGGTCACAACGACCGCTCGAGCGCGAAGGCGCATGAGTGGCGTCTCTAGCACGCTCACGGCCAGCGTCTTTCGACGGCGCGGACGGAACGGAGCCCTGCGACTGAAAAATCGCCATCATCTCCTGCCAGAACAAATCACATTCCTCAGGAGTGGAATGCTTGTTGGGACAAGCAACCCGCCGACGGGCGGAGTCCTCGGATGAAGACTGGGAAGGCGACCTGTGACGGCGCTTCCGTGAGAGCCTCGAAGAGGCAGAAGAATGGCGTGACAGACTCCTGCACCGAGACCCCCCCGGACTCACGACGATGATGCCATCGAAAGTCCAGTGGATCGCGACTTCCGGGGCTTGGCCACCTTACCCACCGACAGCTTCTTCTTACACTCCCGCAAGGCCTTCGATGTAAGCGACTGGCAGTCAACACTGTCATCCGTAATGTGGTCCTCCCCGAGGCACCAGAGGCAAGCGTCGTGCGTGTCCGTCAACGACATGTTGGACCCGCAAACCCGACACTTATTAAAACCCGACCGCGGGGTGCAAGAAGCCGAAGACATGTTAATACACAAAAACAGGTTTGAAGAACCGAAAAAACAGGATTCAGTATAACCGAGGCGCGCTGAGTTCTCCGAAGCAAACACATTCGCGGAAAAAACAGAACTGAGGCTATGGGCGTCTTGTGTCCTACTTATAACATCCGGTGATGTCGGCTCGACAGAGGCACTCGAGGACTACGTATCGACGCAGGACATTTTCCGAAGCAGCACAGCTGTGGTGATTACTGTCATACATATGGAATACGTCGGAGGACCCAATCCCCTCGAACACCAACTTCTGCATCCCGTCCCTAGACTGCCTTGCTTAACGCTGATATCACGCTGCCCGCAAAACGCCAACCTCTGCATAATGTCCCTGGATTGCCTGGTTCATCGTTTGACACACCGCTGCCTGCTCCACACCGACTCCTGCATCAAGTTTCATGACTGCTTTTTTGACCACTTCTTGTGCCTTTGCACAGACTAGAGATGCTAAGCGGACAGTGGTGTACCATCCCGGCCGATCAGGCGTCCTCGTGCCTTCGGGAGTAAGGTCCCTACTAACCATCTTTCTCCTCCTCCGAATGTTGTTACCTCATTGGATTATTGGACCTTCCTCATCTTTGACGTCCCTTTGGTAAGACTTGCACCACATTTGCTCATATTCTGTACTCCTGTCTCCTACCTGATATCTAACTACTGTTCTAGTAATCCAAGAACTTGGAGGAGCCATGGTCGTCACTTTTACCACAAAAGCCCTAAGGTTACGACTCCATACAGGCAGCTCACCTTTACTTCAAGAGGCTAGCCGCGCTCTCTTTTGATAAATCTGGTTCATGTTGCCTGTCACTTTCACCAACTGCTGTCCTTTGTGATCTACAGCTGGCGCTGTGGTGGAGCTTTTAGCCCTGCTCTTTCAATTGATTAACCACTCTGTTAGTACAGTATAACTGATAGAGGGGTGCATTGATAGGAAGACCACAATACAGGTGAGAAGAAATCAGACCTTGTCTGGGTTCCAGAGACCCGTCGAGAGGAGGAGCCGTTAATCGCATTGGTGAGTTGGTGTAGGTTTGCATTGGTGAGTCGAAACATGTCCACTTGTGCAGTAGTTCAGTTTTTTTTTGTCGAGGTCAGCTTCGTCCAGGGTCCATGTTGATGGTTTGTTGATTTCCAGTTTTGTTAGGTTGCTAGCTTTGATGGTCCTCCCGTTTATTTTCATGATGGTGCTCAGTTTGATCTGTTTGGCTGTTGTCCTGGGTAGCGTGATTACAAAAGGGACGATGAGGTGGTCGCTCCAGAGGATCTGTATTGGTGGTGCTGTGGCGATGAGGTTTTTGTTGGTGAAGATTGCGTCTAGAGTATGACCCGCCATGTGAGTTGCTCCTTTGACTAATTTAGTTTTTGTCTTCAATTGTTTGGCTAGTGATTTTTGTGCGTTTATTCTTCAAACCAGATGTTCAAGTCTCCCATGATTATTAGTTGCTCCTGCTCGATGGCTAGGTTGGTAACGGCTTCTGTATAGGCATCCACGAAAGTCACATCAAATGTCGCTGGTCTATAAACTAGCCGAAATTTGAGTTTTGTTAGGGCTGGTTTGCCGTTAGGTGAACGATTAGGGATTCACAGTTCAATGCTTAGTGGTTCATCAGTTTACATTTTCTGGTGTTCCTTGTAAGCTACTGCCAGTCCTCCTCCTCTTGTTTTTTCTGCTTGCCAGTGAGCACTTGAAGTTGTCAGGGAGGCAGTTGTGGAGTGTGATTTTGTTGTTTTTGTCTAGCCAAGTTTCGGTTATGAATAGAATGTCAATACCCCCATAGCACAGGAGGTCAAAAATCTCTGATGGCATGTTTGGACATTGATCTTGCGTTGATTAAGTTACAGTAGGTCTTTTCCATGGAGTTATGTTTATTTTTATTTTGTGTCCGTTTTGTCTTGCAGTAGTTCTGTTGGGTTGCTTCTGTTTTGCTTTTACACATTGATTGGAGCTCCGTGGGCTCTGCTTCATTGTTGAATTGCTCTGTTAGAGTGATAGCTGTGTTTGAGAAATCTTTTACTTCTTCATCGTCTATGTTTTGATGTAGTTGTTGACGCTGCCCTTGTATTTTTGTGATATAGGGAGTGAGGATGTTGATTTCGTTCCTTTCTCTTCTCGGATCTTCTCTTCTTTTCCTGCAAAGTTCCAATTGGTTATCTGTCCGCCTAGAACTGTTGGTGGCATTGGGGAGTTGTGGTGTGGAGGCAGTTGCGAGGTACGATGTTAGCTATAGGGAATTTTCTCTTCTCATGACGTTTGTTCTGTTGGTTGTGGTGTTTGTAGGGGTGTGTTCTGTATTTGTGAGAGTCTCTATTGGAAGAGGGAGCAGCTGCATTGGGATTGTTCCTTGTCCCGTGTTTCTTTGGCGTCGTCCTGTTCTGTGTCGGGGGATCCTGTGGCCATAGGTGGTTGAAGGGCTTGGATCCATTTATTGTTTTAAAAAACATTTTCTTTCTTTTCGTTTTTTTGGTTTGGCTTACAGGGATGTAGCCCACCTGTAGGATCGCTTGTGGTTTGGATGGTGTCGAGTCTTGTCCTTTTGCCTTGTGATTTCAAGGTGCACTATGTGGCCACACTTCTTTTGTACATAGTTATAATACGGAGCTAGTTGTGGGGTAGTTGATACAGTGGGCTGCTGTTGTAGATTGGCTTGGATGTCCGCGTATGAGTGATATTGAGATATTTGGGGGATTCTGGGCTTGGGTTGTTCTAGGGTGCAAGTAGTTTGCTGGGGGTTTCCCAGGTGTTTGCCTAAATAGTGGATTTGGGTTTCGTCCCGCTCTTTTCTGTGGGTGGAGGGTCTAGGTGCAGTGGTGTTCTGATATTAAGCGTTGGAGAGACGGTAGGTAGTTGGGTTATCAGTCAGTTGTGGGAGGTGAACGACCTGACCTTGGTTCTTAGTTTCAAGCTACGGTTAGTTGCTTTCAGCGGGTAGCTGTATGTTCCTGGACGGTTGGTGAAGGCCTGGGTTTAACAAAATGGCAGAAATAAACACACCTACGTTTGAGATTCCTAGATAGTGGGAGAAAGGCCTAGTTTTCACAGATCTAAACAAAGCAAAGTTTGAGATTCGTAGACAGCGTGGGAAAGGTCTAGGCTTCAAAATATGAAGGGCATTTAAATGAACTTGGATTCCCACTGGTCTTCGCAGAAGAGGTCATGGGTGTGTGTGATTTGTGCAAGTTTTTGGCTGATTTTGATATGCTTATGTTGTGTACGTAATAAGACAGGCAGTGATTTCTGTACTCCCCCACCCAGACCACACTTGTCAGTCGCTGCTGGTTGACTGCTGGCTACTGGCTTCTCAGGCGAACACGAGCAAACATGGTCTGTAGCCGTTTCTTTGGGAGCGTTTCCTTTGCCTGGGGGCTCTTAGCCAAAGAGGCTGCATGGGCAGTGGGCTGCCCTAGGGAGTGTGGTTAAGAGCCTGCATCCTGGAGGGAAACAGCCACTCGCGGACAAGGTATACTGGAGGGAAAGCCCAAACCAGATTCAGGACTGAGGGCTGGAAACAAATGCGTACAACAAGAGGGGATTGTCCTGACTGGGGAAGTCTAAGCTGACTACAATATATTTTTTGCAGTATAAGTTTAAAGACAGTATCCTATCTTTGGGTGTCGCAATTTGTACAGTTACCAAAGATAGCAGTACATGAAAACCAACAATAATCATCCACATGTACAGGGTCATTAGTTTATGCAAGACAAGCTTTTATTAAGTGGCTTGTCCTTGTTTCTTTAAACAATTTATGAAAAACTTGTAAATATCATACAAAACAGGGGGGGCTTGCACATATTTCACCCCTAATAGACAAAGTGTAAAACAATAAAGATGCAAGGCATGAAACAGAAAGTAAAGTCAGTTCATACAAGCATGTGCTGTATATTGACATTAATCCAAAATATACCAGTAGTATGAAGGCATCATGTTACCTACTAATACATTCTGATTTTATATTGTTCTGATAGTAACATAACCAGGCTAAAGGGTGACCAAAAAATGGTATTTGATCGACGTCTCTGAAATAGATCTTGACTAAGATTCAAGGGGATCCCTGCCCACCAGGACGTTTCGGCTTTGATGGATCACAGCCTTCTTCATGGAGCCACGGAGTGGAGTTCCCTGTAAGAAATTTAAGGGGAGCTCGAGTTACTAAAGTGGATTGTAGGATGCACCATGGTTGAAGGGCATGTACATACATATGTTACTGTCACAGGGATACAAGACCCTTTACTGAAAACTACAGAACAAGTGTCTAGTTAAATTGTGAAGGAGAACAGGGGGTGGCCCTGCACCGGCCTGAGTGCTGGATAAATGTCTGACGTAAATGGAAGCAAAGTTAAAATACAATAAAATCCTCCTCTATAAGTGACATGGGCTTGTACCACAGTGTACTAGATGGAGGAGAAACACAGCATTTGATTGCTATGGTATAGCCTACGAAAGTACAAATGTTGTTAAACTCAACTGACCTACTCCATTGGACCAAATGATATAAACATGGAGTAAGGAAGTTCGAAATACCTTTAGGTATTGCTGCAAACCCACCCCAATATGGTGGTTTGTTACTGCTATACGCCGAGTGGCTGTAAAGTGGCGTGCTGGGGAGGTCCCGATTATTGGATTCAAAAGGGTCTGCCTAAACAGTGGAACAGAGAAACAGAGAAGTTGGAAAAATGACAAACAATCCCTGGTTTCTGGCAGGAAAAAGCCTAAGGAACCAGATGAAACTGGACCTTTAAATAACTCAGGAGTCAGATAGTATCTGGCTCCCCGTGTGTCCATTTACCTTTTGTTCGGATGTGTAGGACGATCCGGCGCTCCCTCTGATCTCTGTGGTCAGAGACTGGAGCTGTGTTTCATTGCACTGTACTGAGCATGCGTCAAAATGCAGATGCTGCTTTTACACGCATGCTCAGCAGCCCCGCCTCGGGCTGACGTCACCAGATAACTACGTTCCCGAGTGTCGGGAGGAAAGCTGCCGGCGCAGCCCGCACGGGCCGACAGGCCTCCCCCGAAAGGAGTGCATGCTCGGAGAAGCAGCGCCCCACCGGCGCATGCGCTCCGGGAGGCCCGCGTCCTAGTTGCTTAGCAACAGCTTAGTTATGCCGAATGAGAGATATCACGGGACTCGGCGGCTGGGTGTGGAATATAGGATACTGTGCCCAATGTCAGTAAACTGTGTGGGGAGGACTGATGTGTATGTGCCCCGGTAGTCAGATTGAGAGATCATTGAGAGTGGCTCTGTGGTTGTGCTTCATTCAGGCCTTGTGTGATGGCCTGAAGTTTATACATCCACCAGGATTCTTTGAAGTTCAAAGAGTTGCTGAGGTTGCTGGTGTTATGTATTTTATCTGCCACCCACCATACAAAACTGTCCGGATTGTGATGGTATTCAAGAAAGTGTGGTACCAGTGGTGCCGTAGTAGTTTTGCACCTAATGCGGGATCGATGCTCCCCAATTCTCTTATGTACTGGTCTCGATGTCTGACCCACATATCTCAGTCCACAGGGACATTCAATTATGTAAATTACATTGCTGGATTTACAATTGGAAAAATGTCTTAGTTTCCATTCCTTGGTGCCTATGTTGAAAGAGGTTATCTTTTTGGTCTGTTTACAAGCAGAACAGTTCCCACACGGATAGTGGCCATTGATTTCCCTCAGGTTCCACAAGGAGGATCTAGAGCTGTTTTTACTCATCCTTGCATGGGTGAGCATATCTTTGAGATTCTTAGATCTCTTTAAAGCCATTCTGGGTATCGGTTCTTCCGGCAAACTAAGTTGAATCAGAGGCCAAAATGTTTTTATAAGGCTTTTGAGTTTGGTGGTGTTGGGACCAAATGTGGTGACGCAGGCCATAATGTTATCGTCCTGGGCGCTGTGAATTTTGGGTACAAGTAAAGCTTCACGGGGCGTAAATCTGGCTCTCTTCATGGTGTCTCTGAGCAATTTTCTGGGGTAACCTCTGGCTTTCAACTTTGTTTCCAGGGCAAAAGCATTAGTTTTGAATTCGGCAAGCTCTGTGCAGTTCCTGCGCACCCGTAAAAACTGTCCATAAGGAAGGTTATTTCTTAGATTCCGTGGGTGATTGCTTTTGTAATGAAGTATTGTATTTCGGTCGGTTTCTTTTTTGAACATGGTACATTCCAATCGATTGTTTTTAGGTCTGATGGTTAAATCCAGAAAATGTATGCTCGAGTTGCTACTGTTGATGGTAAATTTTATTTCTTCAGTACAATTATTGATCCAGGTAAAGAAATAGGTCAAGGTGTCCTCCTCTCCTTTCCAAATGAAAATGATGTCATCAATGTATCTGTGCCAGAGTACTATGTTGTCAAGAAATGGATTCCGTATATTTAGTGCGTTGTTGTATTCATATTCTGCCATGAAAATGATGGCCATGCTGGGGGCAAATGCTGCTCCCATGGCTGTACCTCGGATTTGTAGATAGAATGTATCCTCAAATCACGGACAAGGGGCAGGGGAGAGGTCACATATGTGTGGCAGAGATATGGAAAAAAAGCGGAAATGGCTGCAAGGAGCATGGCAGAAACACACCCGATTATTCTAACCAATTGCAAGGGGGATGGGCGGGTACTGGGAGAAAGCCAGAGACAAACAAAGGACTACACCCCAGGGATTGCACACTCTGGATGCAGGCCAGCTAAGAAAAACAGGATGAGAAGCCACAGAAATATGAGAAACCCACCAGAATAGCACAAACTAGTAAAAAAATGATTGGAAAAAACACTCAAACCCCTCCACAGGAGCACATGAAACTGGCCAAAAACAGATTACAATCAATGTACAACTACTCACTGAGAATCTACCAGCCCCTAAGGCTGCTTCCCAAGTGGTTTCCCTAGAAGATCCTTCGAGATTGCAGTTCAGTAGGCAAGTGGCAATGGCCGCAAATTCCATACTATGAAGATAGAGCCGGTTTTTCTGTATGGCCTAGACAGATGCCTGATGGATTTGGGTACTCTGTTAGATACCATACAGGGGAAATTCTGGAAAGAGGTGCTTGGTCTTTCATTGAGTATTCCTAACGCAATCATTGGTCATGAACTATGCCTGGTATCTCTCAGAACTCGTTTTCTATGGAGACAACTGACTATGCTAAGATTATCTCACTAATGGTAAATTCTATATATGGGGGATATGAATATAATTATCAGAGGGGATACCGCAGAATCGGTCAAATCTTTTAAAGCAAATATGTTTGATCTTCGGACGGCAATTAGAGCTACTCCGACCGGGTGGTGCAAAGCAGAAACCTTTTAACTATGATTGGTCGATTACAAATAAGATCAGCACTTATTCCATGTATGTGGAGTATGCTAGCTTTGCTGATAAAGGGGACTCCCTTCCGATGTATCTGAAACGATGCCCATGTAATAAGGTGCAGGCTCTATACATGCGTTTTAGATTAAACCAGATACTTACAGGTGAAAGAGTTGAACATTGGAAATTCAAAAAGGAACTAGGCACTAAGGAACTAAATGCAGATTTTGCACAACTAACAATACACAAAAAACGCTAAGGCACTGCGTCACCACTTGCCTGTACTTTAACCTATGGAGACTATGATTTTTTTAAAGCTCCTATTAAAGTTGGACTGGAGTAAGCGATTCATTAATTCTGGTCAGGATTGATGTAGGGCAAAAACCTGTCATCAATAATTGTACTGTATAATTTTCTTTCTTAATGCAATATTGATTCGATTGGTGTGAACATGGTAGTAATAATATGAATGAGATAGATTTCTCCCTCATAAAAACAATGTTAGATTGATTTTAGGAATGTTTGTGCATTAACTTTCGGGAATTACTGTTGTGAACATCTAGTGTGTTTTATATTTTGATACATTTTACTTCTGTGTATATGTGTAAAGGTTTACTTGAAATCAGAACAATTTAAAAAAAGTATGTGTTTGTTAGCCCTTCTACCATTCTCAGAGTGGGAGATCAGTGTGTGTTTTGCCTTTGGCGGGAACCAGTAGGCATTCCCGCCTAGGCTCTAAAGTGTCAGGGCAGGCTGGAAGTAGGAGGGTAGTTTTCCAACCCCCTGTCCTTTGTCTGCCACAGTGCCTGAATAGGTCAAGTTCCCGCAGAGGGTCTGGCTATCCTGAGTAGACAGCCAAACACCCCTTTCTGTAAAATGCTGAGCGATTGCAGAGGAGTGTTTGCTGGAACTGTATAAAAGGTGAGGCTTCTGGGATGAAAAGCAATTCGACCACTGGAAACAGAAGTGACCAAAGAAGAAGACGACGACCAGAGATGCCTGCAGACCCTTTGTAACACTGAAGCAATGACTGCTGTCCCGACACTGTTTTCTATGCGAAATAGGGGCTCCCGAAGACCCTCCATAGATCCGATCCAACTCGCACAAAACCCCTCTCCAGAGTGTGAGACTGTAGGAAGCGAAGACGATTGACAGGGCGATTTGTGTCCTTTGTTGGTTATTAGGCAAAGTTTGTATACAGTACCCTCTGGGAACAATACAAACAACTCTACAGGTATAGGAAACCCAACCTTTGGTATACGTTTGTACTACACAGTTTTGGTAGCATGTTGAGCAGCCAGGCTTATCTCAAGAGGGGTCAATGTGAGCTGTAGTGGCGTTACACAGAGATTTACAGTTACAAGTATTCAAATAAACTCTTACACTCAAGGTTTCTTGAATAAACAATTATTAATTTATCAGTCAGTTAGAATAGGCCTTCTTCACAAGGGAGCAATATACAAGTAACACTCAAATACACTTCATGAAATACACACTCTTATTACCTCTAAATCAGTAGATACCCTTTTGGGATGGCCCACAGACACCACCTACACCCTCAGGTGACTTCCAATTTTAGGGTGCTGGGGACATTAATATATCATTGTTGCATTTAGAATCGGATTGTAATAAGTCAAAGTAAAAGATGTAGAACATACAAGCGACTACCAATATTCTTAAGCAGGCAAATACTTTTGGATCCTCCAAGAAGTGTCATTCAGAACAATAGGCTAAGCCAAAGTAAATTGGCATAAGTCTTATATAGAATTAAGCACTTCTGGTAAATCAGTAGAAAAGTATTTGCACAAGTTCTTAGCAGTCTTTGATGAAAAGAAGAATCAAATTTAGGGCCGCAAACTGATTAGACTTGTGAGTAGTAGAAGGTGCAAGAAACTCTACAGTAAAGAGGTAAGTTCTCTCAGACATTTTACAATACCTTTAAAATGAAGAAAAGATGCAGCAGATGACCTCTGTTCCTGTGCAGCTCTGCAGATCTCACTGTTCCTGGGCCTCAGTCGTGGGGACAAGAGGGAGGACGTCGGAGGACTCCTGCACTGGGACAGTCGAAACTTGGAACCGGCAAACTTAACTTTCAGTGGCCGTTCAGTGTTTCAGCTTCTTGTGTCTACCGCAAATAGCAACACTGCGGTTCCTGGCTGTCGAGATGGACTTTCCTTGCTTCTGGGGTACTGCACTCTGTTGAGGAGGCTCAGGCTCGGTCAGTCCTACTTCCTGAGAGTCCGCAGGATCTTCCTGGAGCTCTTGGCCAATTTAAAAGCAACGCACACAAGGAACAAGTTACTTACCTGTAACTGTTGTTCTCCAGCATGGGTCTGGCATGGATTCACATGCTCATGAATATTCCCCGTCGTCAGGCTGGGAATCCTCGGTAAAGAAAAAATCAGTATCAGTTTTGTTTCTGAACTGTCTTTCTACAAGTTACCAATCACTGGTCTCTGGGTCATACTGCCCCCAGCCAATGACTGCCCTCTATCTAAGCCCCTCCTCTGGAAGCCATCTACAGATTTGGTAGCACGTAAAGTGGCAGTAGGACCAAGAGAAGAGCCGCAGAGGGGTAGGAAGGAGGGTTCGCATGTGAATCCATGCCATACCCATGCTGGAGAACAATAATTACAGGTAAATAACTTGTTCCTTCTCCAGCATGGGGTCTGGCATGGATTCACATGCTCATGAATACAAGAATACATAGCAGTACACACATGCACAACCACGGGAGGTGGCAAGGCCCAACATTAAGCAGATCAACACCTCAACATTAAGCATCTCTTACCTCCTCACCAGGCCCACCTTCAGGCAAACAGGCGGCGCAGCACTGCTTGGCCGACTCTGGACTCCTCCCTGGAATCCCGGTCGACGCAGTAGAATCTCGTGAAGGTGTGCGTCGACCTCCACGTAGCAGCCCTGCAGATGTCCAGCAGGGGCACACTAGACAAGAACGCCATAGTAGCAGCAATCGCTATGGTTGAATGGGCACTCGGATGGCCGGGCAACGGTCAGTTTGCCAACCGGTGACAGTGCATGATGCAGCCGGAGAGCCATCTGGAAATGGAAGCCTTCGAGAGGGCCTTCCCTTGGTTCACAGGTCCAAAATTCACAAATAGCTGTGATGTCTTCCGAAGGTCCTTTGTGCGGTCCACGTAGAACTTCAGCGCTCTAGCCACATCCAGCGAGTGCAAAGACCTCTCAGCCGGCGACAAAGGCGACGGAAAGAAAACAGGTAGCACCAAGGGCCTGTTGAGATGGAAGTCTGACGGCACCTTGGGCATGAAGGAGGAGTGTGTCCTCAGCACTACCCACGTCTGATGGAATGTCAGGTACGGCAGTTTACACGAGAGGGCCTGGATCTCTCCCACTCGCCGTGCGGAGGTGATAGCCACAAGAAACGCCGTCTTCTACGACAAGAACGGTGCCGCATGCAGAGGCTCGAATGGCGGCCCCAAGAGTCTGGCCAGCACCACGTTGAGCTCCTACGCCGGGACCAGGGCCTCCACTGGCGGGAATGATTGGAACAGTCCTTTCATGAATTCCTTCACCAGGCGATTGGACCACAGAGATGATTGTTACGGAGTTCTGGTGTAGCGGGAGATAGCCACCAAATGGATCTTGATGGAGGCATGTGCCAGCCCCGGCTTGGCCAGCGATAGCAAGTACGGCAGAACTTGAGGGGCGTAATCCGTAGAGGGTTAATCTTCTGTGCACGGCACCAGACAGAGAACCTCTTCCATTTGTGTCCATAGCACTTGAGTTGAGGACGCCCTGGCCTTGGCAAGTACCTCCTTGCAGTCCGCCGGGATATCGTACCCTCCAAACTCTAGTGCTGCAGGAGCCAGGCCTGCAGGTTCAGCGATCCTGGGTCGTGATGGAGGATGGCGCCTCCTTCCCTGGCGAGAAGATCCACGTCCGTCGGAAGTTTGACCGGTGGGGACGCGGACATGTCCAGAAGGTCCGGGAACCAGATCTGCCTCGGCCATGCCAGTGCGACGAGGATCATCTTGCACCGGGACCGTCTGAGTTGGTTGATGAGTCGTAGCAGCAATGGCAACGGAGAGAACGCATATAGGAACAGGCCGTCTCAGGGGAATGAGAAAGCATCGCCCATGCTCCCTGGCTGGGGAAGCTTGGTGGCAAACCTCCGGCACTTGGCGTTCGTTGCCGTCGCAAATAAGTCTATCTGGGGATTGCCCCATCGTCAGAATAGGAGACCCACCTGATCCTGCCGAAGTTCCCACTCGTGGCACGAGCATAGCTCCCTGCTGAGCGAGTCGGCAATGGAGTTTATTCCTGCCAGATGGAAGGGTACCAGGAACATCCTTTGGGCGACGGCCCAGTGCCACAGGTCCTGCGCTTCCTTGGATAGGGCTTGGGATCTGGTTCCCCCCCCATGCTTCTGGATGTAGAACATCGTAGAGGTGTTGTCGTGAAGATCCTTACCACCTTGCCCTTGAGGGACGGGAGGAACGACCTGAGGGCCCAGAACACGGCTCGGAGCTCCAGGACATTGATGTGTAGAGATCTCTCCTTCGGGAGCCAGAGGCCTCTTGCGTGGAGATCGCCGAGTGCGCTCCCCATGCCTCCAGGGAGGCGCCCGTCATCACCGTTTCCTGATGCGCCGGGGTCTGGAAGTCTCTGCCCGCCACTAGGTGTGCGCGGGTGACCCACCACCGGATTGCTTGTCGGAAAGTCTCGTTAAGAGATCCTGTCTTCCAAGCTGCCCGCCACTTGCCTCCAACGGGTGTGGAGGAACTTTTGTAGGGGTCACATCCGCAGCCTGCATAGCCGCACGAGGTAGATGCACGAGGACATCATGCCAAGTAGGGACTTGATGGACCTCACCCTGGCCACGTCCATGGTCAACAGCCGTTGCACCTTGCCCAAGATGGCTTTCGTCCTCTCCTCTGACGGTGAAGCCAATAGTGCCACTGTGTCGAGCCTGGCTCCCAGGAACAGGACGACTTGCAATGGTACCAGGTGGGATTTCGTGAAGTTGATCAAGAATCCCAAATCCGTGAGAAGTTGCACGGTCTTCACTGTGTGATTAACGGCGAGTTCTCTTAACGTTGCTCGGATGAGCCAATCATCCAGGTAGGGGTAGACGTGGATCCCCTGCAGGCGCAGCCGTGCCGCCACTGGTGCTAGGCACTTGGTGAACACCCTTGGCGCCGACTTCAGTCCGAAGGGAAGGGCCTTGAACTGATAGTGTCGCCCTTGGACCACAAATCGCAGGAATTTTCCATGTCCCTTTAGAATGGGGAAGTAGGCATCCTCCAAGTCCAGCGACGATAGGAAGTAGCCTTCCTCCAGCTGTCCCAGCACGTGCCCAGGGCATCTAGAACCCAACGGTTGTTGCAGATGGACTCTCACACGCTGACGAATTTCGCCAGCCGGCCTCCCACCAGGGTGCTTCGGTGGGGGCCCGACACCACGGCCGGTTCAGTTCTGTTTTGCGGCGGCCTTGCCGCCGACAATGGGATCCTCCCGTCTTGCCGCGTCCTCTGTAGGACCCCTGCGACAAGGAGCGGGCCGCTTGGCGGTACAACGAGGAACCAGCGCCAAATCCTTTGGAGGCACCTTGTTTGCCTCCGGAGATCCGAAAGGACGGCTGTCGCTGTTGAACACCCAAGGCCCGAGCCGTCTCGGTGTCCCCCTTGATGGCCTGCAGTGACTCGTCCACTGTCTTGCCGAACAGGTTGTTCCCGTCGAAGGGCATGTCCAGAACCCTGGTCTGCATGTCCTGACGGAAGTCGGTGGCCTTGACCCAACCTTGCCGGCGAAGGCAAACACTGTTGACCATCTGACGAAAGCCGGTGTCGGCGATGTCCATGGCTACCGTGATGGCGTGGTCCGAAGATGTCATCCAGTAACGGGATTGAAAGGACAGTCTTCCTCTTGGCCACCCGCCGTTGGTAGAGGAAACCTTCCTTCTTCTGTTCTTCGGGGCAGAGCTGGAAGAGCTCAGATGCCCTGGCGATCAAGGTGGAAGGAGCCGATTTCGTCAGGGGGGCGCCCGAAGATGTGGTTAAGGGAGGTCCATTCCGTCGTCATCACCGTCGTCGTCCGTCCCAGTCGTTGCCGTCTCCGTTCCAGTCTCATCTGTCAGAGGAGGGGATGGGGTGAAGGCTGGAAGGGGGTGGGGGGAGGAGGAAGATGGACTCGTCACTGCTTGCTAGGCAGGCTCCCTGATGGACCAGGCCCCGCTGGGTCATCGGTGGGGGGTAAGGGTATCCTTGTCCTTATCTCCGTGCACAGGTTCTGTATCGCCATCAGGATAGCTCCCGAGTTGCCCTGCTGTAAGGGTACTGGCTGCAATGGGACCGACGGTTGGGGCACGGGGTCCTCCACGGTCCTATCTTCCTCGTCAGCCCTCTCGTTGCTCTCCTCGTCGGGATCCTTCCTGTGGGCCCTGGATTCCTCGACCTTCTTGTCTAGGATCCTTTGGACGCTCGCCAACTCATCCTCAGAGGTGGTATCCGTGTCAGTTAAGGCTATTACGCCCCCCTCCTCTTTTCCCTGCTGGGGTTTCACAGGGGTTTTATCAATAGGCAGAAAAGAATTCCCTCCGGGGTGGCAGGCAAACTCTAGCCCCTGAAGTCGTCTCCCTCAATCAAGGCCTTAGCCGGGTCAATCAGGGCCTTCACGACCTTGGGCGTGCCTGAGGTCTTCCCTTGGGGAGAGGGTCACCGCCTCGCTCCCCCTCGGCTGAATCCGTCAGGATCGACCGGGACTTCTCCCAAAGCTAACCCGGGTTCTCCGGTTTCCTCTTCCCCGAGACAGAGCGTTGGCTCGTGGTTGATGGCGTCGGCGCTCCCGGTGCCCGCAGAGTTGCGGTGCTTAGCCTTTTGTTGGGCCCCCATCGCCAGAGCGCCCTCAAAGGTCTTAGAAGACCGCTCGGATTGCTTTCTCTTCTCACCAGCTGCTGGGCTCTTCCCCTCCAGTCAGTTGGCAAGTCGAGTACGACGATCCTTCGACCGTTCGGACATGTTCTTACAAAACGCACAGTCCTTCGCCACGTGCGATTTGTCATCTTGAAGGCAGTAGAGGCACTGAGAGTGCTCATCCTTAAAGATGTTCTGAAGCCCGCATCCAGGGCAGCTCCTGAACAGCTTGGCTCCAACAGGTGTCATGCTTCCCTTGTCCTGGGCCATGTCCACGCGGGGTAGGTGTGATGCTGAAAAGGATCGGAGGGACAGGGCCTCTGTATCCTTGTCTTTTACTGCTTTTTATCATGTGTTCTGCTGTGTTTTCCACGCAGGAGTTCATGTGGTACTCCTGGCGGTACAGCTCTCTCCTTTGGTTTTGGTGAACAGACCCATGGGATACCCTTATGGCACCCATGGGTGTAGGGGTGCAACCCTGTGCCCCTAGTGTATGTTTTTGGGCAACCGTGTGTGGCCCACAGAGCAGGGACGGGCTGGTGGCAGCTCCATGATGAATTGACTGGTGCCCTGAGCATCCTCCATTTTGGGGATGCCCAGGCCCTGTCTTTGGAATCGGTAGATTCCTGATGGACAAAATGGCCCCTGTGGCCTCTTGCCTTCCATCACCTGTTACCTTGATCTTCCCGAAGTTCCGGGAAGCCCCGACTCTGTCCCTTCCCCCTGACTGGTTGTTGGGTGGAAGTTCCATGTATGTTAGTGTGGGGAAGTGCTGACCAGACTGGCTGGAGCCTTCCCAATGACCGTATGTTGTGGGGACGCCTGTGGGTGGGATCTGGGTGAATGGAGTGTGTGACGAATACGCATTCTATGTTGTGGGGGTCTAGTATCTGGTGTTTGACACAATGACTGAGACAGCCCTGCCCGAAGCCGGTATGAATGCAGTGTGGAGTGTTGAATGGCTTGGTACTTGTCCCAATACACATAACTTGTTGTGAGTGTCTGGAGAGAAGTGAATGGCCTGAATGCACTGTGTGCCTGATTGGCTGCCTGCCGGCCTGAATGCCCTTCGCCGTGATTGGATGCTGGAGTATGACCCAGCGGAATGAATGGGAGAGCAACAGTCTATCTGGGGACCTCTCACTGCTAGGAATCGTGTTCAGAAGCTGAAGTCCGCTACGACGAGTAACTGAAGCTTGACCTTGAAACCCTGTTGGACGAGAAGAACAAGTTACTTCTTACCTTGTAACGTTCTTTCGATGGGATGTTCCTCCGACGTATTCCTTTTCTTTGATCATAGGTTTCCAGCTTGCTGGCCTCGGAAATTTTTTCTGTAGAGGGCGCTGCGTGTAGAGGGCGCTGCACGTCGATGTCCCTCGACGGCCACCGTATCGGCGCCGACGTCACCATGCCCATAAATACCCACGCGCTGCGTCCGTTGCTCAGTTCCGTTTTGTAGCATAAGAAAAGTCATGCCTGAATTGGTTATTTACCTTGAAGGAGCGTTAACTGCTACCACAAGGGAAGTATTAGTGCGGGGATGGATGGGAGGGGCGATCGGGAATACGTCGGAGGAACATCCCATCGAAAGAACGTTACAAGGTAAGAAGTAACTTGTTCTTCGAAGGGATTGTGTCCTCCGACGTATTCCTCATCTTTGATAGACTCCCATAGCAGTGGCATGTGATTGGAGGTGGGAGTAAGAATGTTATGTATCCCTTTAGCGATAGACTGACTAATACGGCCTTGCCAAATCTGGTCTCTTGACTAGTGGAGGAATCCAGGTTGTAAAATTTTGTGAATGTATGTGCGGACGACCATGTGGCAGCCGCACATATGTCTCTGACCGGTACCCCTCTTTGGAGAGCCAAAGAGGCTGCGATACCCGTGGTTGAATGAGCCCTAAGATTTTGGGGTGGCTCTTTCCCTGCCAGTTTATAACATTCCAGAATGGCCAAAATAATACACCTGGAAATGGTTTGTTTTGTTATGGGTAGTCCCAACTTGTGACCTGAGTATCCTACAAACAGTTGGTCTGCTTGCCTGATCCTAGCCATTCTGGTGACGTAAAAGCTGAGAGCTCGCCTTGGGTCCAGCCTATGTAGCCTTTCTTCCTCTTTCCCCGGATGGGGAGGAGGGTAGAACGAAGGTAAGGTAATTTTCTGAGTAATATGAAATTCAGAAACCACCTTTGGGAGGAAATTAGGCTTCACCTGTAGGACAACCGTGTCCTTGTGGAAAATTGTATGTGGGGGTTTACAGGAGAGAGCTTGTAGCTCGCACACCCTCCTAGCAGATGTTAGTGCTACCAATAGGACAGTTTTAAGCGTGAGAAATCTCAGCGAACAAGAGTGAAGTGGTTCGAATGGAGTGCCCATTAGGAAGTTTAAGACTAAATTTAAGTCCCATAAGGGAACCTGGAATGGTTTTGGAGGATAAACATTAATCTCTTGAGAAATTGTATCACTAGAGGTAGTTTGAAATACGATGGTTCCTCCGCAGTGTGCTTGAAGACAGAAAGCGCTGCGAGATAGCCTTTTACAGTGCCAACTTGAAGGCCTGAGTTTGCCAAGTAGAGTAGAAACAATAACACCGTTGGTGTACCACATGAAAAAGGGTCGATATTCTCTTCCCTACACCAGCTGCAAAAATTGTTCCAATGGCAGAGGTATAAAGACTTTGTTGCTGGCCTTCTGGCCGAAAGCAACACCTCCATGACGTCATCAGGGAGGTCCCAATCCTTGTACCTCACCCTTTCAGAAGCCAAGCGTGAAGGTTGAGGGTTCTGGTGTCTGGATGGAGAACCTGACCTCCCTTCTGCGAGAGAAGATTCTCTTTGATTGGAAGACGGATTGGAGGGCAGATGGACATATCTAGAAGGTCCGGGTAATACGTTCTCCTGGCCCAGTCCGGGGCAATTAGGATCATGGTTTTCTGGAATCTTCTCAACCTCCTGATCATTTGAGGAATAACAGGGACTGGTGGAAACGCGTAGAGGAGTGGAAACTCCCAGTCCACTACGAACGCGTCTCCTAGAGCTCCTCTCGGGGGAAATTCCCTTGACCAGAACAGATCGCACTTCCTGTTGGTGCTTGTGGGGAACAGATCCACCTGAGGGGTTCCCCAAAGGGCAAAGATCTCTTGAAGGAGTTCCTGAGCTAGCTCCCACTCGTGGGAGACTGTGCTCTGCCTGCTCAGAGCGTCCGCTGTCAAGTTCTTTTCTCCGGCTAGGTGGACTGCCGATAGAGAGATTCCTTCCTGAATTGCCCAAAACCAGAGCTGCATTGCCTCTCTGCACAGTGGCAGTGATCCTACGCTGCCTCTTTTGTTGAGATAGTGCATGGCCACTGTGTTGTACGTCATTATCAGGACATTCTTTCCCTGTACTGATGGCAGGAAAGCTTTCAGAGCTAGTCTGATCGCTCTCAGCTCCAATAGGTTGATGTGTAGTCTGGACTCTGATGGAGACCAACGACCGCTGATGGTCAAGTCGTTGGCATGGGCTCCCCACCCCGTGAGTGAGGAGTCTGTGACTACTGTTATCTCCGGCCATGGTTGCCAAAACATTTCTCCTTTCAAGATGTTCCCTGGATAGGCCCACCATTGAAGGTCGCGGGCTACCTTGTACGGAATCCGGAGGAGATCTGTCATTCTCCCTGAGAATTGCGACCACTGAGTTCTCAGTGCCCACTGAAGAAATCTCATTCTCAGGCGAGCCTCTGGCACAAGGAAGATGCAGGATGCCATGAGGCCTAGCAACCTCAAAAAGTCGAAGGCTGGGCATTTTGAAATTTGTTGACCATCTGCAGAATATGGCGAGGCTTTTCCCAGGGAAGTGTCCATGACCGCTCCAATGAACTGGAGTCTCTGTGATGGTATCATCTGTGACTTTTTTAAATTGAGGGAGAAGCCCAGCTTGTGAAGGAAGTGGCAGACAATCTAGCTGGATCCGAGCTTGTTCCGAAGATACAGCTCTGATCAGCCAATCGTCCAGGTAGAGGTAGACGTGGATCCCTTCCCTCCTTAGACTTGCAGCCACAACCGACATTAGCTTGGTGAAGACCCTCGGGGCGGAGGTCAGCCAAATGGAAGAACTCGAAATTGATAATGAGAGTTGCCAATTGCGAACCTCAGGTACTTCCTGTGCTTGGGATGGATTGGCACGTGGAAATAAGCATCCTGAAGGTCCAGAGATACCAACCAGTCCTGAAGCTGGAGGGCCTGAAGGATCTGAGAGAGAGTTACCATCTTGAACTTGTCCTTCCTGAGGAACTTGTTCAATTCTCGCATTCCCTGGATAATTCTCGTTTCCAGGATGGGTCTCAGTCCTCCGTCTTTCTTTGGTATGAGAAAGTAGGGGGAGTACCAGCCCTTGTTCCTGTCCGCTACAGGTACCGGTTCTATGGCACCTTTCTCTAGCAGGTCTATGATCTCCTGCAAGAGGAGCGGATCTGGAACCTTTAGAGAGCTGTGCCCCGGTGGATGACTCCTAGGGATGTGTAGAAAGGGTAGGCAGTAACCCTGGGCAACTGTCTCCAATGCCCAAGCATCTGACGTAATAGCCTGCCATTCCGTCAGATGGTGAGTTAACCTGCCCCCTACAGGTGTCTTGTGATGGGAGACCTCAGAGTGGTTTGGGAGCGTCTGATGCAGTTGCCGAAGGTAAAGTGGCTCCTGCTGATGCGGCTTTCTTTCCTCTACCCTGTCCACCACGGGTAAATTTTCCTTGGCCTCTTTGAGCCGGCCGTCCTCTGCCTCTTCCATATGAGGAATAATAGCGAAAGGACCTTCCTCTCCAAGAGGATCCTGAGGGACGAAAATTAGTTTGGCCGATTGCAGCTCCTATTGACTTGGCTGCTGCTTTAGATGTTTGCAGTTTTTCCAAACTATCATCCGCCTTTTTACCAAACAGGGAAGAGCCGTCAAAGGGCATATTTAAAAGTCTGGCCTGTACGTCAGAAGCAAAGCCGGACTTTCTCAACCACGCATGCCTGCGGATTGTGGTACTTGGCGCCATGGCCCTGCTGATACTGTCTGCAGAATCAATGCCAGTTTGAAGGGACTCACACATTGCATCGTTACCATCTCTGATGATATTTAAAAATGCGTCCCTTTCTTCTCCTTCCTGGAGGCAGTCAGCCACTGATGAAGCACACTCCCAAATAGTGTGGCTGAACCTAGCGAGCGTACAAGTCGCATTAATAGATTTTAAAGCCATGCTACAGGCCGAGAAGACTTTCTTAGCCATGGCATCATATTTTTTATCATCCCTATCCTGTGGAGCAGTGGGGTATGCAGATGTACTGCCTGATGAGGTTGCAGCCTGGACCACCAGACTCTCTGGCGTAGGGTGTTTAGATAGGTATTCAGGGTCAGAAGCAGATACCCTATATTTCGCTGACAACTTCTTGTTAACCGCAGGGATAACTTCATGAGTTTCCCAGTTAGTTAAAATCTTTCTCTGTAAGGCAGAGTGAAATGGAACCACAGGATACTCCTGTGGACCTTTATCCAAAACGTCAGTGAGGTCATCCTGCTGAAAAACAGGTGAAGGTGCAGACCAACCCATGAATTGTATGATTCTTGACATTAGGGTTCTATAAGGGGTTTCAGCATGTTCCCCCGGGTCTAATTTGACAAATTCCACTTCAGGGTAAGTGTCTAAACCACTTGCTTCCTTTAATACATCCTGAAGGTCTTTCAACCTTCTTTCCTCAGGGTCAAAAGTCTCCGGTTCAGGTGATGTGGTCCTCTGCAGGTCAAAAGGCCTTTCTTGATCTGAGTCTTCCCTTTCCTCATAAATTGAGGTTAAAGAGGGGTGTTCTGAGTGAAAAGGGACAAAACTCATTTCTAAAGCAGAAGGAGCCATCATCACTGGCCTTGAAAAGGTCGATGTCGCCGACACCGATGTAAAAATCCTCGAAGGTGCCGTCAAAGGCGTTGAGAAAACTGGAAGAGTCCCCATAGAACTCGAAAGGATTGGAACCCTGCTCGAGGATGTCGACGACGCTCTCAGCGTCGTGTCGGAGGCTCTTGGCCTAACCGTTGGCTGTGGAGTAGCCGTGGTTTTTTCTTTTATCGGCATCTACGTCGGCGTCGACGCCGGTAACGACTCAGACGGATGCGAAGAACCCTTCGATAACGGAGTCAATGGCGCCGATCTATGCTTCGAAGGGGCTTTCGACGATGGCGTCGAAGATGCTTTACTTCCCGATGGCTCATGGCGCTTTTGGGTCGACTCTTTCGCCGGGTGTTTCGACTTGCGGCGTTTAGAATTTTTGGGCTTTTCACCCGGGGTATCACCCTCAGCTGACTTCGAGGGGGTCGAGGCCGCTTTCTCGAAGACGCTTAGCATCTTTTTTCTGAACTCCTCCCACTCAGCCTGAGAGCTGTGTTTTGTGGGGCAATGACTCTTTCAGGGGAACTAGAAGACGACGACGAAGGAGATCTTCTACATCTCTTTTTCGAGTGTCTAGACTCCAACGAGTGGTGGGAACCACTTCGAGACCTAGAATGCTTTCGACGGTGAGGAGATGAATGTCTCAACTCTACCTCAGAAACTTTCGAGGAAGTTAAAACTGACTTACCTCTCTCGAGCTTCCCCTTACGCTCCTTCAAGGCTTTCGCCGTCATGGATAGGCATTCCTCACACTCCGAAAACTGGTGTTCGATTCTAGAGACACCACAAACAGATCCTGTGAGGATCCGTCAACGACATTTTCTTCCCACAGTCTCGGCATTTTTTGAAACCGGACTGAGGAGTTGTCGGGTCGGAGGAGGAAGCCATCGAGTACGAGTCGGTTTTCTCGAGGAAATATGAATATATTTCGACTGACGAACTGAGCAACGGTATTCCGAGGCACACGAAGCGCAGAAAAACAGAACTGAGCAACGGACGCTGCGCGTGGCCATTTATAGGCATGATGACGTCGGCGTCGATACGGTGGCTGTCGAGGAACACCTACTCGACGGACGTCGACGCACAACGCCCTCTACTGGGAAAACATTTTTTCCGAGGCCAGCAAGCTGGAGATACAAATTTCATAGATAAGGAATACGTCGGAGGACACAATCCCTTCGAAACGCTGACTTCCACGATAAAAATTTCAGTGGTGCCGAATGCACAGGTTCGAACAGTGGACTCATGAGCCTAGTCAGCACCACATTGAGCTCCGACGCCGGGGCCAGAGACTTCACCGGTGGGAACGAACAGAAAAAAGTCCTTTGATGAACTCCTTGACCAGGCGGTGTGATCACAGCGATAATCGCCCAAGAGTGCTGGTGTAGCGGGAGATAGCCGCCAGATGAACCTTGATGGAAGCATGCGCCAGTCCTGCCTTGGCCAGTGACAGCAAATATGGCAGCACCTGAGGAGCCGTCATCCGTAGAGGGTCTATCTTCTGTGCACGGCACCCAATGGCGAACCTGTTACACATGTGTCCGTAGCATTTCAGTGTGGACAAAGCCCTGGCCTTGGCAAGTACCTCCTTCTAGTCTGCCGGGATCTCGTATCCTCCAAACTCTAGCGCTGCAGGAGCCATGCCTGCAAGTTCAGCGACCCTGGGTCTTGATGCAGGATCGCTCCTCCTCCTCTGGCGAGAAGATCTGTGACCACCGAAGCTTGACTGGAGGGGACGCTGACAAGTCCAGAAGGTCCAGGTACCAGATCTGTCTCAGCCACGCCGGTGTGTGTCAGTTCGAGCCCGCCGACAAATGCGCGCGGACCCCCCCACCACAGCATCGCTAGACGGAAATGCTTTTTGAGAGAGATCTTGTCCTAGAAGCTTCCCGATACCTGCATCCAACAGGCGACGAGGAACTCTTGCAGTGGCCGCTTCCGCAGCCTGCACAGTTGAACGAGGTATATGCATGACATCATGCCAAGAAGGGACTTGATGGACCTCACCCTTGCGATCTTCAGGGTCAACAGCCGTTGCACCTTGCCCAGGATGGCCGCTATCCTCTCCTCCGACGGGGACGCCAGGAATTACACTGCATCGAGCCGGGACCCCAGTGCGTCTTGCGATGGCACCAAGCAAGACTTTGTATAGTTCACCGAGAACCCCAGCTTCGACAGCAGCTGGACGGTTCCCGCCGTGTGAGCGACGGCAATCTCCCTCGATTTCGCTCGGATGAACCAGTCGTCCAGGTAGGGGGTAAACGTGGATCCCTCGTAGAGGCAACTGCGCTGCCCCTGGCGCCAGGCACTTGGTGAAAACCCTTGGTGCCGATGTTAATCTGAAGGGCAGGGCCTTGAACCGATAGTGTTGCCCTTGAACCACGAAGCACAGAAACCTGCGGTGTCCCTTGTGAATGGGGATGCAAAAGTATACATCCTCCAAGTCCAGCGACAACAGGAAATCCCCTTCTTCCAGCTGTCCTATCACGTGCTGAAGGGTGACCATCCAAAACTTCTGGGATCTGATGTACTTGTTCAGTCGGCAGACATCCAGGATGAGCATCCAAACACCAGTCTTCTTCTTGACGAGGAAGTACCGAGGGTACACTCTGGAGGCCCGGAGCCTCTTTGGGACACGCTCTATTGCGCCTTTCTTCAGCATGGCCCACACCTCCAGCAGAAGCTGAGAAACGTGGTTTTCCTGCTTGGTCATGGGTGGTATTCGAGGACACTTTCTTTGGAATTCCAGAGTGTGTCTGTGGGCCAGAGCGTCCAGCACCCAACGGTCAGTGGAGATGGTCTTCCACACGCTGACGAAGATCGCCAGCCGGCCTCCAACCGGGGTGCGAGGGCCCGACGTCACGGCCGGTTCAATCTTGCTTTGCTGCAGAGGCGCCGTCTTGGAGACCTTGCCGACGACAGCGACCTCCTCTGGACTTGCTGCGCCTCTGTAGGCCTCCTGGGCCGAAGAGCGGGACGGTTGACAGTAAGATGACGAGCTTCCGCTGAAGCCCTTGAAGGAATCTTGGGACTTTCCTCCAGAGGTCCAAAAGGACGGCCTCGCCGTTGCAGGGTGCCCAAGGCACGGGCCGTCTTGGTGTCAGCTTTGATGGCCTGGATGGACTAGTCCATGGTTTTCCGAATAAATTATCCCCGTCGAAAAAAGCATGTCCAATACCTTCAACTGCACTTCCTGGTGAAGGTTTGTGGCCTTCAACCATCCCTGCCAACGAAGGCAAACGCCATTGCCCATTTGGCAGAATCCTGTAACGGCAATATCCGTGGACACTGTGATGGCATGGTCCGATGTAACCTCGCCCTCCTGCAGGATCTCCAAAGCTTCCGCTCTCTTGTCCTAGGGAAGGAAGTCCAGGAGGGGAGCAATCAAACCAGAGCTCCCTGTCGTAGTGTCACGATGGTGAGGGCGTTGGCCGCCTTGATGGTTGTTGCTGCCGATGTGATGACTTCTTCCCCTCACTGTCCGGGAGAGAGGAGGTTTTTCACGCCGCAGAGCCAGAGGATTTCTTCCTCGCCGCCGCCGAGTCTACAGAATCCGGGGAAGGCTGGGACCTTAAAGACTTGGGTGCCGATTCCGGTACTCTATACTTCTTTTCGTATCGGTCCCTCTTTGCAGGGGCCGAGGACGGGTTCTTCATAAGGGACAGCCCCTCGTCCCAAATGTCTTCCAACAGAGGGATCGACAGCAGAGTCTTCCTCTTCGTCTCACGGCATTGGTATAGGAACCCTCTTTCTTTTTTTCCTCTGGGGTCGGCTGAAACAAGTCCGAGGCCCTAGAGAGCATACCATGGAACAAGCCTATCTCATTGGTCGGGGAGGTTCTGGGCGGCGGAGACGGGAGTTCTCCAGCCCGCCGTCATTGTCTGTGCAAAAGGCAGTGGAGGGTGAACTCTCCTCTTCTTGGTAGGGGGCACACCTGACTGCCCCAGTGCCACGGGATCTGCCGTCAGCCCACGTCCGAACACAAGGCGTGGAGTGCCTGGAGAATGTCCACCGAAATGTCAGCTGGGGGCTGAGGTGGCAGACGGTTAAGCGACGGGGGCAGCGGAGTAGGGTTCTCCACGTCCTGAATGCCCTGCTCCTCCTCGTCAGTATTGTCGCCACTCTCGACATCTCCCTCATCGGGGTCCCTCCCGTAGGCCTTGGCCTCGACAAATTTCTGCAAAACTGTCTGGAGAGTAGAGAGCGCCTCCTCAGAGGAGATGTCCGTGCCCTGCAAGACTACCCTGCCGCCCCCTTCTTCTCGACCAGGGGAGACTGTTTCGGGGAGATGATGGGCATCCCCCCTTCTCCGGAGTCTTCTCTATGGGCTGAAACGATGATTCCCTCCTGGCAGGCAGGCAGGCAAACTCTGGTCTTGGGGACCGTACCCTGCGAAGCGCGTCCGCGGCTAAGGACGCCACATGCCTTCAATATAAGGCTTCGCCAGGTGAATCTCTGCCTGCACGACCTTGGTCGATCACCTTGGGGGGGGAGGGAGATCAGCGCCCCGCTCCCACTTGGTCTTCTCCGACTGGTCCATTAGGGCTTCTCCAGAAGCTTACCCGGGTGGTCCGACTTACTCTTCGCCGAACCGTTGGCTCGTGGTCGAAGGTGCCAAGGACGCTGTGCCTGCCCTGGCCGCCGGGGAGCCCATCACAACAGTGCTCCCGGTGCCTCCGGACCTGTGGTGCTTGGCCTTCTGTTGGGCCTCTGTCGTCGGGCGCCTTCAAATGTCTTAGAAGTCCGCTCAGATTTATTCTTGTGGCTGGGAGAGGCATGCTGCCGGGACTCACCTGTAGCAGGGGCCTTTGCCTGCAGCCACTCCGTGAGACACCTGTGCCGATCATTCATGGTGCGGGGGACCATCTCCTGGCAAAACGCACAGTCATCCTCCACGTGCGTTTGGTCAGAATGCAGACAGTACTGGCACACCGCAGGTCACATCCTGGACAAATCCTGAACAGAGGCGCCTAATCTTCCTTCTCTTCTGCAATGTTCATGCAGGTAGGCCTTGCAGAAGCTTCTGGAATCCTCCAAGAAGAAACCATGAAAATACACTCTTGAGGGGCGCTGAAGAAGCCGAAAAACTGGTCCCCGCTAATCGAAAATGGATCAATGGAGCTTGAGGCTCGATTGACTGGGAAAATAGAGTACAAAAAAAGAAAAATTGCAAAAACAGTAAAAGCTCGAGAGCTCTAGCACGAGGACTCCCAACACTTGAACGTGCAGTAAAAATCTGAAGATGGCTGCCAGGGGGTGGCTTAGGTAGAGGGCAGTCATTGGCTGGGGGCAGTATGACCCAGAGACCAGTGATTGGTTGTTAGGAGAAAGACAGTTCAGAAGTGAAACTGAAACTGATTTGTTTACCGAGGATTCCCAGCCTGACGACGGGGAATATTCATGTGCATGTGAATCCATGCCAGACCCCATTCTAGAGAACTCTTGTAACTCATTTCAGGATGGCAAACAGCTACCTCAAAATAAGTAAAACCTATACACTTTTTAAAGGAGCTATCAGCAACTTAAAGGCAGGTATACACCTCAGACTGATTTTGTGTCCGTCTAAAACAGACCAGAGAAAGTAAAACCCAATGTCACTTTTTATGAATGACTCACTGTTATTCCAGGTAAGGCAAACTTAGTCTGGACAGGCTAACAGCAAGTCAGGGGAAGCAAGACCCAGTTGGGGATACTCATACATTTATCGTTACAGGAATAGTGAAGTGGAATCAGCAGCATTACTTCTGGGAAGAGGCACACACAAATCACAGGTGAGTAATATAACCTTACATATACTTTCTGTTAAAATGGTGAAACAGTTTCTAAGGAAAGAAAGATGTTACATATACAGAATGACAGAACATTTCTAAGGTAAGAACTTTTGTAACCGTTTACTCTCAGAGTTACAGTTACCAACCAACTTCTTTTACAAGTAAGTAACTTTTGAACACTTGTTATTCTTTTCAAGGCAGAACCCTTTTCTTATCTCGTCCTACCCTTATTCTATAGCACGAGTTCAATCAGTGGCAGTAAAGGGACCCTAGTGCTCTAGGTGCCAGCTGTAGGCAGGGTGAGATAGGGTTCAGTTGCAGGCAAAGTCAGAGTTCCACAGGAAGACCCTTCAAACAAATAAGTATTTCCCTTTAAAGTTAGTGGAGGGTACAGGACACCCTAGGAGGATTCAGCAGTGTGCCTGGGTGAACTGGATGAGTGGCCTCCCAATCACAGAAAACACTCCAAAGCTATACAGAAATCACAAAGGCTCAAGGTAGGTAAAATACCCCAGTCAGCCCAGTACCTCAACACAGAAGAGTTGCAGCAGGAAGACGTCAGGCTCTGCAACCAAAAACCTGGTTGATTGATTCCTTTTTCAAGAAGACAGAGGACAAAACTTTGGGAGGACTTTTGCAGCAGGGCTCACGGAAGGCGGCTCCAGGCAAGAGTTTCCTCGCAGCTGGATGCGGCTCTGGATTTAGCGCCTTTTCAGGAGCACAGTAGACAGAATATTGCTGGTCAGATTCTCGTCATTTGCAATGACCATCTGGAGATCCGCAGGATGACCACAAAGTTTCAGTGAGATTCGGAATTCAAAAGATTGTGCACCGCTCAAATGCTTGAGGTCACAGGGTATTGCAGTCCACAAGGTCGCAGCACAGTATGGGATGGTTCAAAATGCAGGTCTTCTTGAGTCTAGTGGGTCTCATCAGGCTCTGGGTCAGGGTTGTTATTTTCAGAGTCCCCAGGTCGATGGGAAGGAAGGGCTACAGCAGGCTCTGGTTACACAGCAGTCTCTCTGGTCACTGGAAATCATCTCAGCTGTGCTTAATTCATTTTCCTCTTTGGTTTTGGTTCCAGTGGTCGACTACCTCTTAGCTTCAGGTTCAGACTTTTGTGCAGGAACCCAGCCAATCAAACAGCCTTGCAACATTCAAACCTGAGTGGTTGGCAATCCTTTCAGGACAGCCAGTCTCCCAGTTTGAACTGGAATCTCGCACTCAGGTTGGAAGACAAAGGGCTGTAGAGTTTCGGACGCCTCCCTCGCTTCCTGCCTTCACAGACACAGATAAAGTTAACACAAAGGAATTTCCCGCCCTGGAAGTCAGGATAAGGAAAAAGAAAGGACAAGAAACGCTAAAATCTCCAAAAAAATGAAGACTGGGGGCCATTTCGGTAAAATCACCACCCATGGGTGCCTTTAACCGTTACGTCGGTGGAGGCTTCGGCCTGCATCGCGTCGAGGGCCCAACGTTTGTTCTGGCGGTCTTTAAGAGTTGTCGGACAGAGAAGTTTGCAGGACTTGCGTGTCCTTCCATAGGAACTTCCTATGGCAGGTAGGGCAAAATGTAAAATGTTTTTTTAATAAACGGAAAGGCCAGTTTGGCGACAAAAGGGAAATTGGGATGGCATGTTCTCTAAAAGGAGTAGATATACGAGATCTCCCTTCGCTCTCCCTACTATTAGGGTCGAGGCCCGAAGAGGCCAGTGTCTGGTCGTTGAGTCAGTCAGGCGTCGTCTACAATGGAGCTGTTCGCCGAGGGCCGTCGAGCAGTTGGATGGTGCTGCGGCAAAAGCAGACAGTAATAGAAAGTAATAGAAGTCTACGAATAAACTTTAACTAGTCAAAAGGCATCAGGCTGGAAAGGAACTCTGCAACTTGCGACCGACCACGATGGCGGAAAGAAACAATGTGAGGGACCTTGACACATGAAGGACCATGGGCACAGCAGACGCCACACTAGGGATAGTATTACCAACACACCCCGTCGACGTCAGTTTTCAAATTTCGAAAACAAATCTTGTAATACTCTGACTACCACTAGATGTCGGACTATGCAGAGCAGATCTAAGCAGAACCACAAGCCTCATCAGAATTATATGGGATACATTACTCACCGTAATCGTATTTCTGATGCTTGTATCTGCTTAGATTCACATGCTGTGCATAGGCCGACATCTAGTGGAAGCTGCAGAGTATTACAGTTTGTTTTTCGAAACTCGAAAATGGGCGTCGACACAGGCGTGCCAGTAATACTATCCCTAGTGTGACGTCCACTGTACCCAAGATCCCTCACGCGTCTAGGATCCTCAGATTGTATTTTTTCTGACATGAGGAAGCATGAGGAGTAGCGTGAGTACTGATAATCCAAGCAGATAGACAGAAAGGTAAGACTACCAGCAATCATGCGCCTTCTCTCGGAGGGGAGGAAGGGTGGGTCGCATGTGAATCTAAGCAGATACAAGCATCAGAAATACGATTACGGTGAGTAATGTATCCCTTCTGAGGCTTGTGGAATCTGCTTAGATCACATGCTGTGCATAGATTAGCGAGCAGTACCAGAAGAAGGAGGTGGGATGTGAGAAGAGTCATGAGCAAACAGGTGTCTCAGAACCGCTTGTCCCACTTGTGTATCTGTCTTGGAATGAGTGTCAATGCAGTAATGCTGAGTAAAAGTGTGAATAGAGCTCCAAGTAGCTGCTTTGCAAATGGTGTCGAGGGGAACATTTGCAATGAAAGCCAGAGTGGCCCCAATGCCTCTAGTAGAGTGGGCTCTTGGCGTAAAAGGCAGAGTTTTTTCAGAAAGAGAGTAACACAGCTGTATACAGTTGATAATCCACTTTGAGATAGCGCCCTTAGAGACGCGATCTCCCTCTCTGCCTGTAGCTACGGAGACAAACAGTTGATCTGTTTTCCTTAGCGGTCTGGTTTTGTTTACATAGTAGAGGACCGCCCTACGCACATCTAGGGTGTGTAGTTTCACCTCGCCGAGCTTTGCGGGTTCTGGAAGAAAGCCGGAAGCTCGATGGACTGGTTTACATGGAATTTAGATATAAATTTAGGTGAGAACCTAGGGTGTGTGCGTAAAACCAGTTTGTCTTTGTGGATAGTAAAGAAAGGATCCTGCACTGACAGAGCCTGAATTTCACTGACCCTTCTTATAGAGGTAATGGCTACTAAGAAGGCCGTTTTATAAGTCAGGTGTTTGAGACTACTTTTATGCATGGGTTCGAAAGGGGGGCCCATGAGCTTAGCTAGCACCACATTGAGGTCCCATCCTGGCGGTGGGTTCGAAATAGGAGGGTGAAGTCTCTTTACTCCTTCCATGAAGGCTTTAACTACTGGTACTTTCCACCACGATACCTTGTTATGGGATGTGGTGTAAGCCGAGAGGGCTGCCAGGTGTACTTTCAGAGAGTTAAAAACCAAACCTGCGTCCAGCAGGTGGAGCATGTATGTTACAACGTTGGAAGGAGTGCAATCAACTGGGTTGATTTGTTTATTCTGGCACCAAATAACGAATCTCTTCCACTTGTCAAAGTAACAGTGCCTTGTGTTTGGTTTCCTGGATTCTTTTAGGATGTCCATACACCTCTGTGGTAAATTGAGATGGCCAAACTCTATGACCTCAGGAGCCATGCTGCCAGGTTCATTGAGTTGGGTTCCTGGTGCACTGTTTGACCTTGTTGCTGGGACAGTAGGTTGTACCAGGCTGGGAGTTTGATGGGCTCGCACACCGCCATCCTGCGTAGGTGTGGAAACCATGGTTGTCTCGCCCACATGGGAGCAACTAGGATGAGCGTCATCGATTCCTTGTTCATCTTGTACACCACCTTCCTGATGAGAGGAGTTGGTGGAAAAGCGTACGCAAACATCCCTGACCAGTTCATCCACAGGGCGTTCCCTTGGGAGTCTGGCTGGAGGAACCTGGATGCAAATCCTGGGCATTGTTTTTTTCGCTTGTGGCGAATAGGTCTATAGTGGGGAAACCCCACTGAGAGAAGAGATCCTCTACGATATCTCTGTGAAGGACCCATTCGTGTTCTTCTGGGAGGGAGTCTCAGCTTAGGGCATCCGCTAGGGAATTGAGCTCCCCTGGAACATGTTGTGATGACAGGAAGATGTTCCGTCTGAGTGCCCATATCCAGATTTTCTGGGCAAGCTTGGACAGATTTGGCGAACGAGTCCCTCCTTGTTTGTTCAGATAGAACATGGCTGTCGTGCTGTCCGTCCGGATCTGCACCGACAAGTTTAGCAGATGGGGCTCGAACGCCCGAAGCGCTCGGAATACTGCCAGAAGCTCCAGCAGGTTGATGTGGTTCTTGGCTACTGAGTGAGACCAGAGACCCTGAGCTGTGTGGTGGAGATGGTGAGCTCCCCACCCAGTCAGGCATGCATCTGTAGTCACCACTGCTTGTACTTTGGGATCGTAAAAGGGTTTTCCCCTTGCGAGATTCTCTCTTGTCCACCAGTGTAAGCTCTGTACGATGGTTGGCGAAACGACCACTAGATCGTCCCACTGACCACTTGCCAGAGACCACTGTTTCGCCAACCATTCCTGCATGGGACGCATGCGCAGACGCGCGTGGGGGACCAGGTAATTGCATGACGCCATCATGCCCAGTAACCGCATTGCTTTGCGTACCGTTATTTGTTGACCTGACTGATAATGTGGAATCTGCAGTAGTATATTCCGAATTCTCTCTTCCGAAGGGAAGGTCAACCCTTTCTGAGTATCTAGGATTGCTCCCAGGAACTGTTTTGAGGTGCTTGGCACCAGACTTGACTTTTTCTCGTTGATAGAGAAGCCTAATTCGTGGAGGAGGTCGATAGTCCTCTGAATGTTTGACCTGCAAATTCCTGGGGTTTCCCCCGTTATGAGCCAGTCGTCCAGATAAGGGTACACTGGGATTGCCTCCCTGCGTAGGTGTGCAGCTGCCACCGCCAGTACCTTGGTGAATACCCTTGGTGCTGAAGCTATCCCGAAGGGCAGTACCTTGAATTGGTAGTGGCGACTGTCTACCTTGAAGCGCAAGTATTTTCTGTGGGCTGGGAGCATGGAAATATGAAAATAAGCATCTTTCATATCCAAGGTTGCCATGGACTCCCCCTTTTTTTAGGAGGGGGATTACCTCTTGTAGCGTGGTCATACGGAATTTTTGGGGCTTGACATACTTGTTGGCAGGCCGTAAGTCCAATACTGGGCGCATTGTCAAATCTTTCTTTGGCACAAGGAAGTAAGTTGAATAGATACCCTTGTTTACCTGGTGTCCTGGGACGAGTTCTATCGCGTCCTTTTCTAGCAGAATGGCGATCTCCTCGAGAAGGATCTTCTGATGTTCTAAGGAGTGTATTCTTTGTCGTGGAGGGTGGTTCCGGGGACGCTGCAGTAATTCTATACAATATCCTGTGGACACTGTTGACAGCAGCCATCTGTCTGAGGTGATCCCTTCCCAAGCCTGGGTGAAGTTGGAAATGCGTCCCCCTACTGGGGTTGCGTGAGAAGGGACCCTGAACTGAGCGTCACTGCTTTGGTGGAGGCGTGCCCCCTCCCTTGTTGGGGCTGCCTCTGCCTCTTCCACGACCTCTCTTGTTACCCCTGCCGTAACTTTGGGTAGACTGCTGGTTGTTGTTCCATTGTGTACCCTGTCCTTGGGCATAGTTGCCTCTTTGTGAATTTTGGCCGCGTGGGCGACGAAAATTACTGTTCCCCCTCTGGTTAGGGGGTTTGTTGGTAAGCTGGCCAAGGGATTTGAGAGTCTCGTACTCGTCCTTGGCATTCTTAAGTGCGTCTTCGACCGCTTTCCCAAACAATAGATCGGGTTCCACCGGCTTGTCTATTAATGAAGCCTGGGTTTCTGTTTTGAACCCCGACTGCCGTAACCACGCATGTCTCTTGATAACAGTACCTTCTGCTATCAATCTTCCTGCGTTGTCCGCGGCGTCGAAAGTTGCTTTTAATATGCAACCAGACACGGCTCTCCCTTCTGCCGAGATCCGAGCCAACTGGCCCTTTAACGGTTCAGGAGCAGAGGCTATGAGCGCCGCGATCTCTTCCCATTGATGGCAGTTGTAACTTGCCAACAGGGTGGTGGAGTTTGCGATCCTTGCTTGGTAGGCGGACGTTGAGGCTACCTTCCTGCCAAACCCGTACAGTCTTTTGCTCTCCTTGTCGGGAGGAGCTTCTGACGACGATAAGGGTGTCCCAGCCCTCTTCAGAGTGTTGGTAACCACTAGGGAGTCTGGTTTAAGATGTCCTCTTATATAAAGAGGGTCAGACTGGGCTGCCCGAAAAAGTTTTTCGACTCTGGGGTTGACGGCTCTGGTGAGGTTAGGATTCACCAGGGATGGATCTATTCTACGTTGGATGGATTTAAGGATAGGGATGGTCTGAGCGACCGGCCTCCTCTCTCCCACCAACTCTTCTGCGAAGTCCCTTTCCTCCTGTACACCGTGGGTGTCGATGTGAAAATGTTCTGCTGCGCGAGCGAGAACTTCATTAAGGAGGGGCTGGTTATCAACTGGCGAGTCGGTAACTGGGGCTTCGCTCGCTACCGGGGAATCTACTCTGTAAATTTCCTGCTCATCTTCTACCTCCTCCAGGTCCTCATCATCCGCATAGTATTCAGTCCCGGTTTGTTCCTCCATAATTGTAAACTCCTGGTCCCCTTCAGGGAAAGGCTGTCCTCGGTATCTGGGGTGTGGAGTAGAGTATGGAGTAGAGTAAGGCTGCACCTCGAAGGGTTCAGGTCTTTCGAACCGGGCCTTTTTACTTAGGGGGATAGGATCAGAGGAGCCTGAGGGTGTGGCCCCTTGAGGGTCATACGAAAGGAAATGTTCTGGGTTTTTGTCATAAAAATCAGCTAAGGAAGACATCCTTGACATGACCCTGTCTATGTCTTCACTGGACCATTCTTTGGAACAGGGTATGACTTTAGTAGGCAACTTAAGAGGACTTATCAAGGGTACCCTTGCTGGATGTTGATGTCCCAGTAGATTTATGTGTGTCTGTCTGCTTAGGGTGGAAGGATGGTCTTACAGGAGTGGAAGGCTGTGCTTTCTGCTGTTTCCCCCCCTCCCCGTGCGTGGAAAAATGTTTTCCCTGCCCCTTGGAGGCCCCAGAGACTTTCGACGCCTGGCGTCGAGGGTCGGGAGAGGTATCTTGTTTCGAGCGTGGGGCCTCGCTGGTGTTAACTGCGGCCTCGGTCTCCTGGAGCGCGGCCTGGGGGTGGAAGTCGTCTTCGTCTTCCGACGATCGAACTTCCGTTAATCTAGGGAGCGAGGCACTCTTGGCAAGAGTGGATGATTGCCTTGCGTCATGAGGCGATCTCGATCGAGAGCGCCCAGAGGACACCGAGTCGGACCGTTCTATCTGTGCCTCTTTCCGAGAAATCGACGTCGAGGTTCGGTTGGGCTTAGTGTGTTTAGTGTGTGTAGGGTGTGTAGCGCTTGCGTCGCCGGGGGTCTTCCCCATAGCCGCCCTGCCGGACAACCTTCCGAGGTCGGGGACCTGCGCTCGGCAGTCTTTCGACGCCGTAATGCCCTCGCCGTCCGAAAGTACGACGTCGCTGCCATCGCTGAAGGCGCCCTCCGCTGCCATGGCCGCCTGCCTGGCGTGGTGGGCCCAACGCTTTGTCGAACGGTCCTTAAGTGTCTTAGGCTTAAACCTACTACACGCTCTGCAGTTCGCTTCGGGGTGGTCCCTTGGCAAGCAGAGATTGCACGTGGCGTGCCTGTCGACCCAAGGGTATTTGCGGTTGCACTTGGGGCAGAATTGGAAAGGGGTACCCTCCATACGCACCTTGAGGCAGCGGGCTGGTAAGTGTAGGAAATATATAAGGTGTACCTATATACCAAGAGTGAAGAGTATGTACCACCCCCCACTCTCCCTACTTGCAGGGCCGAGGCCAGCGGCCTACTAGGCCCGGGCCGAGGCCAGCGGCCTTCCGAGGCCCAGATCCGTCGTGCAGCAGCCGACGGTGGATGTCTTCTCCAGCCGTCGTCGAGGGTCGACGTTGGGGTGGGGAAGGATGTCAATAAATAATTTTAAACTTCAATAATTAGCAAAAGTATGGCTAAGGCCAGGGGACTCCGCAAGATGCTTCCGACCAGTATGGCGGAAAAAAACAATCTGAGGATCCTAGACGCGTGAGGGATCTTGGGTACAGTGGACGTCACACTAGGGATAGTATTACTGGCACGCCTGTGTCGACGCCCATTTGAGTTTCGAAAAACAAACTAATACTCTGCAGCTTACACTAGATGTCGGCCTATGCACAGCATGTGATCTAAGCAGATTCCACAAGCCTCAGAAATATATATATATCCGCGGGCCCAAAACTGTCCCCAGAATAAAAAAAAAAGACAAAAAAGCTGGCTTTCATCAGTAGATATGAGTTTTTAATTATAAAACACAAGGGACAGCAACAAACAGACAGGGGAAGGAGAGAAGGATAACTGTCCAAACCTGGTTGCGAGAATTCTTGCAGGGCATTGCCCAGTATTGAAATCTTGATGGTGTCATTACTGGTATATAAAGTGGATGCACCATGAGGAAAGGAGAGTGCTGCTGAAAATTACCATCTGACAGCCACAAAAAAACACCAGAAGAAATTGCTGAGATTGTATCTGTATGGAGCAGTCTATTGATGGGAGGCCTAAAAGCTCTCTGTGTCCTATGGTGAAGAGCTGGGGAACATTTTTTTTTCCGGCTCTACCAGAAATGTCGTCAGGCCTAGTACGGTAGTCGCCTGTCTGTTTCCATTTCCTTCCCACACTCCCCCCTCCCTTCCTTATCTATGTTTTAGCTGAAATGTCATCAGGCCGAGTACGATAGTTAATTTCACATCCTTACTGTTCATGGCCTGTAAGAATGTCATTATTTTTTCCCCTTGTTCCCTCCCTTGCCTTGAAGCGCTTTGAAACACATTGTGTATAGGCGCTATATAAATAAACTATCAGATCATATCATATCCTTGAGAGTGGAGTGACCAGACGCCTGGCCAGTTCTCCAAGAGGGTCCTAAAATGCAGCTTGCTTTCCTGAACTCTAAACCGAGGTATTTAAAGCCAGTAGAATTGGGCCAATTGAAACCAAAAGGTGGGTGAATCTGCTTGCCTTATATCCTTTCCCCTCAGTGGGCGTTGGGGGAAAAACTGTGTAGATCCATTGCCTATTTAACTAATAATATTCATTTAATTATTTTCTCTTGGCTGAACATCACAGGGTGATTATTAAAATTCGAAATTAAAGTTCATTCGCAGTGTGTGCTGAAAACTATAAACTAATTTCATTGGATAATCCTATTGGTCCAGCTTCCCCAACACAAGCCTTTAAGTAGAGGGGGTCTGAAATACAAAATTCTCAAATCATCCCAATTTTTACTGTTCAACTTTCAGTGAGGGGGGTCTGAAAACAAACCGCTAAATCACCTTGTGTTTATTTTAAACCAAAAGTGTGGGTGAAATCATAATTGACATATGCTTTTGTACCAATCTATACACCAAACTGCTAGCCTTTTAAGCGTGTAGGTAAATCGAAACAATACATATGTAAATTGCTTTTGTTCACTGACCACTTTGATTATTTCTTGAAGGGAAATCTGCATAAAGGAAAAGTATTGTGATTTGTATTTTTCCCAACTGTTAAGCAGAATCCTGTGCAGTGCCCTTAGGGACCACTACACACAATTAATACAGGTGGCAATACAAGTTTTACTATTGGTACAAGCCTGTACTACTAAGTTATAGTGGTAGCAGTAGCAGAGCAGCCAGGATTATCTCAAGAGTATATGAGCAGTAGCAGAAATTACACAAAGGGAACACAATTACTGTGACTCAAGCAAACACCGACTCAAGGTTTCAGGTAAAAAACATAAGTACATTTATTTTTAAACCATCAGTTATAAACACAACACTTCTATTAAACTTTAAACAAAACCACACGTTAAATTTACTACAACAATTCACTTTGTACAGTATGTCTCAAGGTAAGTACCCTGTGTTTAAATGAACCAGTGTTATGAACCAAACATGCTACCGCGGATACCGCTGCGATCACTTTTTGGCAGTTCGGTCTACTCAAACGCGTATCCGTGATATGAAATGCTACCGGGGCAGAAACACACTTAGCAACTGAGATACCCACAGGGAGTTGGAGGCAAAAATCACAGGCAATATTTAGGTTAGGCAGACAGTATCGAGAAACTCAAACAGGAGTTCAAAAGTCAAAGGGTCGGAGCCAGATTAAAGTGACACCGGAGACCTGTTGCCGAAGATCACACCGTTAGACAGTTCACGATTCAGCGTAGCCCAAAAGTACTTGAATATTGTCAATGTTCGGAAGCAAAAGTTATAAGGAGGGAAGACAAGGACGAGCTTTGAAGATGAAGAAAAGGGATTCACCCAGTTTCCTCGAGTAGAACACATTACCTTATTCCCACGATACAGCTGGAGCCCTGGCAGTTGTTCCTGTTTGTTTCCCGCAGACCCACGATTCCTGGAGCTTCGTTGTGAAGGAGGACGTCTGAAGGGGATCTGCACCACACAGGGATGAAGCCGGCAGCGACAACAAATAAAAGATGTGCTCCTTAAAAACAGGAGAGGCTCAGCAGGTGGCTATCCGGACCACTAGAGCAGTGTGCAGCGATTTCGACCACGGCGGAGATCTCTGGCTGAAGAAGATGAGCTGGTTATCCCCACCAGGCTCAAGGGAAGAAGACTCCGGACTGGATCTCCTCTTAGTCGTCAAAGGGTAGATAGCTCAGGACTGCAGCAGGGCTTCGCCGGGACGGGGTAGTTGCAGCAGCCGTCATTCTCTCTGCTTCTCTTCGGTTCCTTGTAGTTCCAGAGGCGACTGACTTCTAGCCTAAGAGACCTGCCTTTTATGCGCAAAACCCCCATTCACACAGCCTGGCTGTCAATCACGCAGCAGGGGGTTGTCCAGCCGGGACAACCACCTCAGCCAATCATGGCAAAGTGCGACTTGTGTTTCCTAGGATACCCTGTGCAGGGTGTGACTACACCCCTCCCTCACATTCAGCCTACAGACACCCAGGCGCCTTGAGGGCGGCTTCTCTGCAGAAGCCCGCCAAAAAGACTGAACAAAGAAGGTGAACCTAGTTTGCCACGCAAAGTAAAACACAAGAAGGACTTTAACAAAAAGAAATGGCGAATAAACCCAACCGGAGCCAAAAGAAAGACGATTTGGTCAAGCGGGTTTATGTTCGAGGCTAATATAATAGCCAAGAACAGTACCACGTTTATCTAATATAATCGCGGTAGAAAAGTTAGGGTAGATACCACTGCCACCAGCCAAGTGTAAATGTTAAAAAAGAGAAACAATGCTCAGGGAGGTACAGACAGAAAAGGGGTACAGATTAGCCCTTTCCAGTACTCCATGTCAGATGGGGTGCACTGGGTCTGTGGTAAAAATGACTATGTAAAGTAAATGGCAACTTTACCTTTCTCTGGGGGACAGTAGTCCGCCCCAGTGAAATGGAGTCAGGGGGAAGTCTTAAAGACAACCCTGGGTTACTACACTGAGGGTGCGGTGTAACCCATACAAGAACAGGGGCACCTGGATTGGTGTGCTCCAGTGCCCAAGATCACACAGTGAGTAAACACACATAGGCCAAAACACATGTAAGAGTGGAAAAAGATGTACACTCTTACCAGGTGGAAAAAATAAACTCCAGAAATCCAGCCAAGCTCCTGGGGGACTCACTAGGTGAGGGAAATTAGCCCTAGAAGGAGAATTCTCCCTAACACCAACCAACTTGTGTGATTTATTTGTGTAACAAGAAGTTTAATTGAGAGCCACAAAGAAGATGGCGGGTCGTTTAGTGTGATCTCCATTATTTGTCATTCAAATAAATAAAAATATATTTTCTACACCCGGCCTGTTTCTTGGCTCACTGTGAGAACAAGGGGGAGATTTGTGTGATGTATATATGAGCCTTGAGTAAGGCTGGCGCTAAAAAAAATATTCAGCGAGTATTGCAGGGCTTCTTGATTGGGAAGGAACTCCCCAGGTTAAGGGTGGTCTCAATATAAACGCAATAACTTACACCATTAAGAAAAGTGCCTACAACGGCGGAGGATTTCTTGTTTATGCATTAATAAGTGTGACCATTTTGGATATTCCAGAGGTCTTTCCCCATTTTGCTTTCAAGTTGAATTTAATTGCAGCAGATATCTTTGACTACACACACTGTGTGCATTTGTAAGTAAATAGAAAAAGCGAAGACGTGCACAAGCATTAGCTGCAAGTACATGCTACTGTCAGTTCACATCCTGTGATTAAAGTCTTATAAATCCCATGTTCCAATAACCACCATCTTCTGCCCCAGTGTAATATATTTGTTAAAAATAGGACAGATGAAATATGAATACAGCTGCTCCCATCTGTCACACTTTCTTTGGGTCTTGCAGCTATGTTTTGGTAAACACACTCACTTGGACAATTGAGCTTGCTTTGGCCTGCCTCCTACTGCTACACGCAAGTACACAGAAATCCTATATTGGCTGCTCTACTGCTAATTTGATTTTCATGTGGAAACCTTTAGACTCATAGATGCAATTTTTTTATCTTTTACTCAACATTGGAAGATTGTTCCATAGCATTTCCTCCATAAAAGGCGAGGCTTTAGTGTAATGAGCACTAAAACCTTCTGAGGATATCTCCCAGCTAGCCTGCAGCACTCTGAAATACCTAGCATGATCCATCTGGATAGTGTCGGTTTGGCAACTGACTAACCTAGTTTGTGTCCTGTATAGCCAAGTCGGTCGTGCCGTCTCAACTTCGCCATTCTTGAAACTAAAAGCTTAGAGCTCTCCTTGGATCGAGTCTATGAAATCTTTCCTCTTCCTTGCCAGGATGAGGTGGAGGATAGAAGGCTGGACGCATAATTTTCAGTGCTAAATGGTAATCCGATACAATCTTAGGTAGGAATGAGGGTTTTAATTTAAGGACAACCTTATCCTTGTAAAAGGTGGTAAACAGAAGTTTACAGGATAATGCCTGCAAGTCACTCAGTAATATTATTGGTATTGGCAAATTGCGCTTTGCCTCAATAATAGTTTTATTCCAAAGTCAATGCTTTAGATAACAAAGATCTTGACAAATCTTCATCTGTTAGTGATTTATTCTCAAAAAAGTCAGCCGACGCATGTTTCGACCAAAGTCGTCCTCGGGGCTAATTGCTGGATTTCTAGGAATAAGATTCCTAAATTGTGGTGCGCCTTTAATATGAATGTAATCTATGAAGAGTATATTTGCTCAAAATCCTCAAAAGGTAGGGTTAATTCCCAGTAGTATGTGCCATCCCTGATCACCAACTGATGAATATTTGTCAAGATCAATAATATAACTGTTTTCACTATTTTGAGGCCGTTATGGGCAGATCTCGTGGAATTGACAACACAGCTTAGCATATCATTTGATTTGAAGTGGTCTTAGCGCACTCTCGAGTGGTTTGACCATACATTGCAACTCACTCACCCTGTGGTCTGATGTTATTGCTACTACCAAAATACCTTTGGAAGTGTTTGTTAGGTAGGATTTGGTGCAGTCGCACTGTGTGAGACTACATCTGCTTGGCATTAGGTAACCCACCTTTTGGTATAGATCTACAAGTTGGTAGTGAAACTGAGCAGCCAGGCCCATTTCAAGAGGGGAAAATGTGAGCTGTACAAATGAAATCCGTAAATACAAGTATCCGAGTAACACTTACACTCAAGGTTTCCATTATAAATAGTTATTCATTTAATTAACTTCCATTTTTAAATGAGCATTCTTTTAAAGGGCAATTCATGTAACAATTTAAACATACTTTAAAATTACTTTTCAGAATCAAAACAAGTTAGTGGATAATCTTTGGATATGTTTCATACACAATTCCTACACCCTGAGGTGACTTGGAAAGGTTAGGGAAGGAAAAAGTTTAAACGGTTTCTCAATATATGTGAGGACAACTAAATCTTCCAATGAAATCTAGATAAGCCTTTCCCGAGTAACAGCATACACTAAGCTACCACCTATGAGGGACAAACAGTATCAAAGCATGGACTATAAGTCTTTAGGGAGCCAGGACAGCCAAAGTCAATTGGGACACAGTCTATGGATTTGTTGCAATTCTTAGATCAAAGTCTTGCACAAAGTTAGATAGTTTGTAGAAAATCATTAATAGGGTCACAAGCTGTGTTGGGGAGAATTCTCATTTCTGTGCTAATTCCCTTCAACCTTTGAGACCCCCAGCTCTTTGCTGGACTGTGGAACATTTTAATTTGAACCCTGGGGTGAGAGACCTTTTTCTCACTCTCTCGTGTGTTTTGCCCTGATTTGGATTATGTGTTTACACTTTTTTTTGGAGTCTGACAAACTCCATAGGCATCTACTTGCTGTATCGTGACACACAGCACCTTGAGTGCAGTGTCACAGAGAAATGCTTTAGATTTCTTACAAGGTTTAAATACCTTTTCTTTTGTGAACTACTGTTCCCAAGAATAGTAAACGGAAACTGACTTTACCTACCTTTTCTCTTTGTGGGTCCAGCAGTCACCATCTTATGTGGAGTGCGGGGGGGGGGTTACCTAGTAGCCCCTTATCCTACTCTCTCATGTAACATTTTTATGTTGCCCTCACTAGTTTAAATGGCTGGTGGAAGTGGTTTAATATTTCGACCATTCTACCGCAGGCTGAGCCCTTGGAAATGAAGAAAAAGATTTCACCCAGTTTCCTCAAGTAGAACACAGTACCGTGTTCCAATGGTACAGCTGGTGCCCTGGCAGTTGTTCCTATTGGTTTCCCGCAGACCCACGATTCCTGGAGCTTCGTTGTGAAGGAGGACGTCTGAAGGGGGTCTGCACCACACAGGGATGAAGCCGGCAGCAGCGACGAGGAATAAAAGGTGCGCTCCTTAAAAACAGGAGAGGCTCTTCAGGTGGCTATCCGGACCACTACAGCAGCGTGCAGCTATTTCGACCAAGGAAGAGGATCCTCTGGCTGTGGAAGATGAGCTGGTTATCCCCACCAAGCTCAAGGGAAGAAGACTCCGGACTGGATCTTCTCTGAGTCTTTGAAGGGAAGATAGCTCAGAACTGCAGCAGGGCTTCACCGGGACGGGGTAGTTGCAGCAGCTGTCGTTCTCTCCGCTTCTCTTTGGTTCCTTGTAGTTCCAGTGGCGACTCTCCGACTTCTAGCCCAAGAGACCTGCCTTTTATGCGAAAACCCCCCCATTCACACAGCCTGGCTGTCAATCACCCAGCAGGGGGGTTGACCAGCCCGGACAACTACCCTGGCCAATCATGACAAAGTGCGACTTGGGTTTCCTAGGATACCCTTTGCAGGGGGTGGACTAGGTGGGCTGAATGTGAGAGAGCGGTGTAGACACCCAGGTGCCTTGAGGAGGGCTTCTGAGCAGAAGCTCGCCAAAAGACAGTGAACAAAGAAGGCAAACCTAGTTTGCCGCGCAAAGACACACACAAGAAGGACTTTAACAAAAAGAAATGTCGAATAAACCCAACCGGAGCCAAAAGAAAGACAATTTGGTCAAGCAGGTTTATGTTCGAGGCTAATATAATAGCCAAGAACAGTACCACGTTTATCTAATATAATGGGGTAGAAAAGTTAGGGTAGATACCACTGCCACCAGCCAAGTCTAAATGTTAAAAGAGCGAAACAATGCTCTAGGAGGTACAAATAAAAAGGGATACGAATTAACCCTTTCCAGTACTCCATGGAAGATGGGTTGTACTGGATCTGTGGTAGATTGACTAAGTAAAGTTAATGGTAACTTTACCCTTTTCTGGGGGACGGTAGTCGCCTCAGAAATGGAGTCGAGGGAAGTCTCAAAGACAATCCTGTGCCACAGCACTGAAGGTGCTGTGTGACACAAAGAAGGGGGCTACTGAAGTGGTGTACTTCAGAGTCCACAATCACGAAAACAGGTAGAAACGCATCGCAAAACACATGTAAGAGTGGGGAAAAGCTCTCACTCTTACCAAGTGGAAAAAAATAAACTCCAGAAGTCCAGCAAAGCTGCTGGGGGACTCACTAGGCGAGGGAAATTAGCCATACATGAGGATTCTTCCTAACAGTCGACAAGCTGAGAAGGTCCGGGAACCAAATCTGCCTCGGCCATGCCGCGGTGAAGAGGATCATCCTGCATCGGCATCTTTTGAGTCTATTGATGACTAGCAGTAGGAGGGGCAACGGTGGGAATGTGTACAGGAACAGGCCTTCCCACAGGAAGTAAAACCCGGACCCCATGCTGTTCGGCTGGTGGAACCTGCTGGCATTTGGAGTTTGTCGCTGTCGCTTACAGGTCGACCTGGGGTCTGCCCCACCTGAGGAAGAGAGACTGTCCACCTGATCCTGCTGAAGTTCCCACTCGTGGCAGGAGCAAAGTTCCCTGAGGGAGTTGGCAATGGTGTTTTGGACTCCCGCCAGGTGAAAATGAATGAGGAACATGTTTTGGGTGATGGCCCAGTGCCACAAGTCCTGCGCCTCTCTGGAGAGCGCTGGGGATCTGGTGCCCCCTTACTTCCTAATGTAGGACATTTTGGTGGTATTGTCCGTGAAGACCCTCAACACCTTGTCCTTGAGGGACGGAAGAAAAGACCTGAGGGCACAGAACACTGCTCGCAGTTACAGGACATTGATGTGGCGATCTCTCTCGTCCGGTAGCCACAGGCCTCTGGTATGGAGACATCTGGTGTATGCTCCCCAGCCCTCCAGGGAGGAATCCGTGGTGACGGTCTGCTGGTATGGGGACTCTGGAAATCCATGCCTCTGGAGATGTTTGAGCACACACCCCACCGTCTTATTGCTCGACGGAACGCCTTGTCGAGAACCATCTTGTCTGCGAATCATCGGGACACCTGGATCTACTGAGCGTCCAAGAATTCCTGAAGGCGTCGCATTCGCAACCTGCAGAGTCTGATCAGGTAGATACACAACATCATGCAGAGCAGCGACTTGATGGCCCTCACTGTGGCGGTCTTCAGTGTCAACAGCCGTTGCACCTTGCCCAGGATGGACGCAATCCTGCCATCCGAGGGTGCTCCCATGCAGGAGACAGTGTTGTTCCCAAGGAACAGTGCGTTCTGCGATGGAATCAAGAAGGACTTTGGATAGTTTACTGAGAACTCCAGTTCCGTTAGAAGCCGGATGGTCCTTTCAGTGTGTTTGAGTGCGATCTCCCTTGCCTTGGCACGGATGAGTCCATCGTCATATCCCGTGTGGATGCAGATGGGCCACCACCAGTGCCAGGCACTTTGTAAATACCCTCGGCGCCAACTTCAATCCGAAGGGAAGGGCCTTGAACTGGTAGTGTTTTCCCTGTGTGATGAAGCGTAGGAACGTTTGATGGTTCTCGTGAATGGGGATGTGGAAGAATTTTTGGGACTTTATGTATTTGTTGAGTTGTCGCAGGTCGAGAATGGGCCTCTAGCCCACGGTCTTTTTTCTTTTTACTAAGGAGTATCTGGAATAGACTCCGGAGCCCCGGAGTCGCTTTGGGACCAGCTCTATCACCCCTTTTCTCACCCTGGCCCGTTCCTCCTGCCGGGCAACCGGGGGCATCCACTGACACTTCCGACGGAATTCTAAAGTGTGTCCGTGGGCGAGAGAGAGACCAGCTCCCATCGGTCGGTGAAGAGGTTTCCCCACACGCTGATGAGCCCGCCAGCCAGCCTCCCACCGGGGTGCCCCCCCCCACAGCCACCCCCGACGGCTTGGCCAGTTCCTTAAGGGCATGCGTGCCATCTTGGGAGCGACGGCAGCCACCTACAAAAGCTTTGGAACAATTCCTGTAGGCCTCCTGGGTCATGGAGCTGGAGGGTTGGCGGTACAATGATCCACTGCCGAAACCCTTAGACGACCTGCCTGATTTCCCTCCCTAGGCCCGAAAGGACAGTGTTGCTGCAGTGTGCCCAGGGCACAGGCCGTCTGTCGGTTTTGATGGCCTGCAGCAAATCGACAGCCTTTATGTCCACGTCGAAAGGCATGTCCAGGACTCATGTCAGAACTTCTTGCCTAAAGTTGGTTGTTCTCACCCAGCCACGACGACTGAGGCAGACCCCGTTCCCCATTTGGCAGATCCCTGTGTCTGCAATGTCCAGGGCCACGGAGATGGCGTGGACCGATGCCACCTCACTCTCCAGGAGGATCTCCAGCACCTCGACCCGCTTGTCCTCTGGGAGGAATTCCAGAAGTGGGGCCATCTTGTACCATAGTTCCTGGTCATATCTGGCCAGGATCGCTAAAGTGTTTGCTGCCTTGACCGTCGTAGATGACCCTTCTACCCACGGCATCCAACTTCTTCCCCTCGCCGTCCAGGGGAACGGAGGTTGAGGATGACAGGTTGAAGACTTCTTACGTGCAGCCGCCGACACCACCGAGCCTGGTGAGGGCTGCGACCGCAAGCACTTGAGTGCAGACTCCAGGACCCGGTATGTCTTCTCCAGCAGGTCTCTTTTCTCTGGGGCTGAGGCGGGGTTCTTCAATAGCACCAGGCCCTCATCCCAGATGTCGTCCAGGAGAGGCACTGCCAGAATGGTCTTCCTTTTAGCCTCCCGGCGTTGATAAAGTTAGCCTTCCTTCTTAGTCTCCTTCGGTGTTAGCTGGAAGACTTCCGATGCCTGGGCGATAAAAGCATGGAACGAGCCCACTTCGTCCGGGGAGAAGGCCTCGGAGGGGGAAGAGATGCTGATGTCTTCATCAGTGTCAGTCGTCGCGTCTGTCCCTGTATACCTAGGGGAGAGAAGGCATGTGGGGAGGCTGATGAGGGGGCATAGGGTGCCACTTCCTCTTAGCGGTGGTGGGCTGGGTGCTACTGGGGCCGGCGGTGCCATCAGCATCCTCTTCGGTATCTCCGACACCAGAGTGTGGAGAGTCGAAAGAATGTCCTGCGACAAGTCCCTGGGAGGTGTCCGGGGAGTAGGCTTTCTGGGCTCAGCGCCTGCGTCGTCCTCTTCAGCGTTTCCACCGTGGTTGCCGGCCCCCTCGGCAATCCCGCCATCATAGTCGTCCTCAGCGATCGCGCCGTTGTCGTCGTCCTCATCCTCTGTTTCCGCCATTGTCATCCGTCACATCCTCCAGTACCTCATGTCCTCTTTGTCTGAAGAAGAAATATCCGTGTCCTGGGTCACTTCCACCCACCCTCTGCCCCCTTTGTGTCCTGAGGGGGTTGGTTTCGGACTCCGGGACGGCAATCTCTTCTCCGGTGTCTTTTCCACCGGTTTGGTCAAGGCCTCCCGTCTGGGAGGGAGAGTCGCTCTGGCTGTCGTTGGGGCAAACTTGCCCAGGTCAGCCCCTTTTGCCCTCAAAAGGGCAGCAGCCACCAACTCGATAGTCGAGGACGACTGCGTCTGGATCACCTGGGCCCTCATAGGCAGGTCGGACACCTTATCCTGGGGTAGCCGACTTCCTCTTCAACAAAGAACTGGAGCGATGGCTGGAGATCGGGCAGATGGAGAAGATGAGCGAGCCATGCTCGTCGCAGGACCCGCTTGAACGGCAACCCCAATGGAAACCGACTTGCACTGCTTGGCCTTGTCTTGGGCCCCCACAGATGGAGCCCTCAAAGGACTTGGAAGCCTGCTCAGACTGGCCGGTCCTGGGTGAGGCATGCCCCTGCGCGCCACACGGGGTAGAGGCCTTGGCGTTGAGCCACACCGCCAGCCTAATGTGCCGATCCTTGATGGTGCGTTTGGAGAACCCAAGGCAGATCTCACAATCCTCCTCCTTGTGGCGCAGTTGAAGACGGTTTAGGCACTGGGAATGCCTGTCTTCCACAAACACATTTCTCAAACCGCAGCTGGTGTAGAACTTGTAGAGGGAGCCCCCATCCTTCTCCGACATGTCCAGTGTGCGGTGTAGGCACGAGGGCCTTCTGGAATCAAAGAAAAACTCTCAACGATTCTGCCCTTGAGGGTGTTGAAAGACACCGACAAACGGATCCCTGTTTGCCTAACAAAGAACAAGAGTGCACTCAGGCTCTATTAAACAAAAATAGGAATTTCCATAGCAAAAAAGCAGGAAAAACGCAGAAAAGCTCCAAGAGCGAAACACGAGGACTCCCACATGAACGTGCAGTAAAAATCTGAAGATGAGAGCCAGAGGAGGGGCTTAGGGAGAGGGCAGTCATTGGCTGGGGTCAGTATGTCCCAGTGCTCAGTGATTGGTTTATAGCAGAAAGACAGTTTGTAAGTGAAAGTGAAACTTTTTTCTTTTACTGAGGATTCCCGGCCTGACGGCGGGGAATATTCATGAGCATGTGAATCCATGCCAGACCCCATGCTGGAGAACCGACCTTTTAATATAAGGCTGTACTACACAAGTTGGTAGTGTGACTGAGCAGCTAGGCTTATCTTAAGAGGGGTAATGTGAGCCGCAGAGCTGTAAAATGAAATCAGTAAATATAGATATCCAAGTAAACACTTACACGCAAAGTTATATCATAAATATTTATTTATATATGCACATAATGATATTTAAAGCATTCTTTAAAAAGCTGAAACTAATAGTAACATTAATCCCAAAGTTAAGATTCAATTTGTAGCAGAAGGAATAAGGCAGGTGAGTAACGTTTCATATGTTATACATTTTCCAGCAGAAAGTGTGACGTCATTTGAGGTCAGTAATAACACTTATTTGTGATCACCATTGCAATAGAGTTATAAGGAGGGAAAGGTTATAGTTACATTAGAACATACTTTGTAATTCTAAAAACAGTTATATTCTCCCAGAGGGATGCAGGCAGTCTTTTATCCCAGCAATAATAGTGTTCAACAATTAAAACCTGTAAGGGAACAAGAACTGCCAAAGCCATTAAATTCAGAAGGGGGTCTTTAGGGAGCAAGGACATCCCAAGTCGTCAATGGGCCAGTTCAAGGTTCCGATGCTCTCTTCTTTGAACTACTGACTTTGCTAAAACATTTTCTATCAGAAAATCACAGCAACTCAAGAGAAGATACCTTGAAGAAGCACAAGCTGCAGGGACAGTGTAAGTGAGTTGAGGTCAACTGTAAAGAAGTTAAAATAGCACTCCACAAGGTAGGAAGCACCCCAAATGGCAAAAGGTTGATATACCCAAAGCCCCACAGTACCTGTGAACTGAAGAATTTGTTCCAGTTGGATGCCTTCCTGTTGCAGTGTAGCAGACCCTTGTTCCTGGTCCTTGGTTGTGGTGATGAAAGGGGGAAGTCAGGTGGGCTCCTGCGGCAGCAGTCGAGATAGCGGGACTCAACAGCAATGGATTCTCCTTGATTCAGCGTCTCTCTGTGGTTTTGGCACCTTTTTCTCAGTGCCAAAGAAGAACAAAGTGTTCTAGTTAGAAGACACTTGACCCCTCAGTCCTGGACTCTGGTGAGGGGACTCTGGATGACTATTTTCACAAAGTGTTGGCGAGATTCTCACTTCCGAACACAATGCACTTGATGATGGTCCGGGGTCCCCGGGCACTGGGATTCTGCAGCCTTGGAAAGTCGCAGCAAGTCGGTGGTTGCGTCAAAATGAAGCTTGTCTGTAGGCTAGTTGGTCCCACCAGCCCAAAAAAAAAAGGAAGTCGTCCCTTGCAGGTCTTCCTAGTGCAAAGGTAAACTGGGTCAGCACAGCTGCAGGGCTTCATCGGGCAGTTCAAGGTACAGGTGGGTCTCTTCTTATCTTCTTTGTCGTATGTTACCCTTTAGTGGTCGACTCATCTAGTCCCAAAAACCTCGCATTTTAAGCAAGGCTGTCCTTCTGGACAGCCAGCTGGCCAATCAGAACTGGTTTCACTCGGGCACAACTAGAGTCAAAGGACAGGGAGGCTTTGGGACCCTCCTTACTTCCTGCACTTCCAGACACACTGGAGCCTGGGCGTGATTCGGGTCTGAACCCCCTTTGCGGCTTGAACCGGGGCCTGAGACGGTCTCCCCCCTTCTGGCGTGCCAGCAGACTTTGCCAAAGTCACTGCAGCAGTGTCGCGCCTAGGGGGCAAGGATACTTTCTATGCTGCGGTTGGCTACCCTCACAGGGTCAGCTCCCTTTGCCGTTGTTCGAGCAGCCACCACCAACTCTATCTTTGACAAAGTCTTAGCCTGTGCCGATTGGGCCTGTTTGGGAAGTTCTGCAAGCTCAATTGCCGGCTGGCAATGGAGGCGGAGGGCGACATTAATCGCGCCCTATCCACCATGGGACCCGTTTCCGCTGCAACTCTGGTAGACTCGGACGTGCAGTTCTTGGCCTTGTCGTGGGCCCCTACGTATGAGACGCCCTCAAAGGACTTAAAAGACTGCTCCTTAGACTGGTCAGTCCTGGGAGAGGCATGACCCTGCTCGGGGCATGGGGCAGAGGCTTTAGCGTTAAGCCACTCCGACAGTATCCTGTGCCTGTCCTTTGTCGTCTTCTTGGAGAACATCAGGCATATCTCGCACTCCACCTCCTTATGGTCCAGGTGCAGGAAGTAGAGGCATTGTAGGTGCTTGTCTTCCACAAACACGTTCCGTAGCTCGCACTTTGTGCAGTGCTTGAAGAGGGACCTTCCCTCCATCTCCTCTGTCAAGGTCGGAGGGTACGGAGTAGGCCTGATGGCCTTCTGGAAACTCTGACGATCTTTGCCCTTGAAGGGCGCTGAAATTCATAGACAATGGACCCCACCTGCCGGCAGATGGAGAAAAAGAGCATCAAGGTCCTTTCGGAACACAAATGGAACCTTTTTCTGTCAAAACACGAAAAAACAGAAGTAGCTCGCAGAGCAAACTTGATGACCCAGCACTGAAGCGTGCAGTAAAAATCTGAAGATGACTGGCAAAGGAGCGCCTTAGGGAGAGGGCTGGCATTGATTGCGGGCAGTATGACCCAGAGGACAGTGATTGATTTAAAGGAGAAATACAGTTTGTAAGGGAAAGTGAAACTGTTTTTTCTTTTAACAAGGATTCCCAGCCTGACAGGGAATATTCATGAGCATGTGAATCCATGCCAGATCCCATGCTGGAGAACAAGGCTTTGTCCTTGGACTCGACCCTCAATCCAATATTTATTTCTGACAATGTCTCATCTCAAGTTATCAGACTTGACCCAGCTTGAGAGGTTTTGCGCCTTGGCTTTATGCTCGCCATAGACTGTAGCAAGGCCACTTTTCTTATGTTTGGAGGAGGACTGGGCCTGTTCCTCGAAGGTTTTACACATTTTCTTTCTAAAGAGTTCCCACTCATCTTTGTGGGAGGATTTAGTCGGGCAGACTACGCTCCCTTCCTCAGAGGAAGAAAAAGGAGAGGGTGATCTATGCCTTCTCTTCCATTGTTTTGATGAAGAAGAGGAGTGTGTGCACCTTGAGTTGGATTTTTTTCTACCTTTTTTTTTAAGGCGATGTATCGATCGACTCCTGGGATGACCCACATTTCGAACCTTACCTTTCATCGAATGACAGGATTGACAGTCAGCGGTTTTGTGCTCGACGCCCAGGCACCAGATGCATATTTTATGCGGGTCTGTGATGGACATTTTGGTGCTGCAATCTAGGCACTTTAGAAGCACAAGTAGTAGGAGTTGAAGACGAGGCCACCTCGAAACGTTTTTGTGAAAACTGAAGCTCGACACATTCTCGAAGCAATCACATTCGCAGAAAAAATTGAACTGAAGCCAACAGGCGCTGCGCGTGGTGTATGTACTCAGCGATGACGTCAGCCGAGTTGAAGCTGGAAACGAAGATATTATCATAAGATGAGGAATACGTGGGAGGACACAATTCATACAAAGGGGTTATTTTGTTGGGTAGATTTCTGGGGCGGATTGTTGTTCACGAGGTTCGCTACCTCCTCCGATATGGAAACTTAGTGAGGGCTTATTTAATAGCTTTAATGATTTTTTTTACGTTCTCCCCCATGTTTGAGCGTACTAAGATATGTCTTAATGTTGTCTGATGCGGTGACGTGTGTTTGCACACCTTGGGGAGACTTCACATTTTATGTTTACATTGTTTTACATTTCACACTCAAATAATAAAGAATTTAGAAAAAAAGGAATGAGGAGTTGGTCTTGAGCGCAGCCTTATCCTTAAAGAGATTGTATAAAGCTCTTCTGATGAGCAGGCTTTTAGCTGATCGCTTATGGTGATTTTCACCAGCCTCTCCAGACTTAATAATAACTAACAATAACTGTGAGCTGCCTACACTTTGCCCCGTTTAAATCAATAGACAACTTTTATAAACTATCTAAATTCCTTGCAATTACTGAATAACTTACCTACTGAATAACTACCTGGTCAATTTCACTGCAGATGAATTTAGAGAGGGGTTTGCCATTTTAGGAACACTGGATTTTTAAAGGTTGTGCACTGGTTCAACACTTGTAAAGTCTTAAATAGCTTATACATTAGGCTCTACTGTAAAAGTGTGTGCTACTGACTTTGAATGTGCTTGTGTCTCTAAACTCTTTATTGTTTATAATACTGTGCCTACATTTGAAAGTACTTTGTTAAATGTTTGACTACATAAGAAATATACTGTGTGGACGTACCTTTATTATGTGAGACTAACTGTACTTTAATACCACCCCTCACTCTAGTGGTAGTCAGGACTAAATTTGGTGCAAACCCTGCCTAGCATTACAGATTGGTTTTTCTAAACCCTCAGGACACATTTGAAAAATCTCCTCAACAATGGTGACAATACGCCAACCATCCTTGGTGGATGACCATAGAGGTTCTATAGCATTTCACTGGTGACAAATTAGAATTTGTCACAGAGAATGTGCAGGTCGCAGGAATTGTCTTTGTCTAGACATTCCATTCAGAGCTTGTGCTGGTCAGCACCAGGAAAGGCCTGCTGCACAACCTATATTTTGCAAATCCTCTGCCCAAGGGTGTAGGCAGAACAAGGGACCCACATTGCCACTGTGTGAGCAGGGAAAAAGCTCTATGGAAGTGAATGGTGTGATGAGTGTCAGCCTTCCGGCGCTGTCAAAGCATAAAAAAGAACTTTGAAGCAAACCCATAGGATAGGACAAATATTGGGTATGGCTTTGCCAGTGTTATCGAATTCTTTGGTCCTGCCACCAGGGGATATGTTTTTAATCAGTACGGAATACAAGGAATAGGCCACAGTAGTATAAATTATAATTGTTATAATGGGTCTGATTTGAGTGTTACATTGGTGCTATGTAGAACAGAAAGGCCACAAGGGGCATCTACAGAGTACACCAACGTTGGGTTTGCATTCAAATTACCACTATATAACCCACCCCCTGTTCCCCAAACCCCGCCTCTCAAGACTGGCAAGGGAGGATAGCAGATTATTTTCAGTGGTTATGACAACTTAATTCTTGTTGCTCACCTTATAAAACACATCAGGCACATACTGTTCACTGCTGGATTCCTTGGCATAGCCCAGCTCTGGCACATCACGACATGGCAGCAAACACTCATCACGCACCAGTGCCATACATTGATTGGATACCTGGTAACCCTCGAAATGCACTTGGTTGTCTGGACCACCTGGAACACAAAAACCTTATGATAAAACTATTTCCTTAAGACCTCTCTTAGTAGATCGTTCTTCCAACCACATCTATGGAGGTCTTCAAATGCCCAGCAAAGGTAGCAAAAAGGTACAACTATTTGTCTAAATGTAGAAACCCGAATTTTGCAGTTTAAGCCGGGTATCCATTTCTAATCTCCCTCCACCTTTTATGGTTGAAAGAATACCAACACTAAAGATTCTATGGTCCTCAATTGACTCGTTTTCTCCTGACACTATCTCTTGCCATAGCACATCACAAAAACTGTCACAATACACAACACATGAGCAGGTCCAGGACAAACAATTAAGCTGTTTAGCCATAAAGTGCAAGTGCCTTTGACTATTAGGTTACTCTCAATTTGTATCATTCAAAGAAAACATCAACTAGGAATTCTCTAATAGTAACAGCAGCCACTCAGAACAACCTATTGATAGAAAAATCATTTATGACAAAATAAATCACTTTTTTCCATGTGTGAGCCACACTGGATCTGGCAAGGGAACCGATTTGTAAAGCAAAAATCGCATTATGTATCAACACAAATATAGTTACAATATATACAATGTGGTTTACCAGAAGGAAGTCCAGAAGACACATTAGGTTTACAATGCTGCCATTTAACTTAAAGAAAATGCCTTACTGACCCTACTGCTTAATAGGGAGTTTCGGTTCATAGACATAATTTCGAATACAAAATATTCGAAAGTCAAAAAGTCGAAAAAAAAAAGTCGAAAAAAAAAATTTCGAATTTTTTTTTTAATGACGTTTTTTTTTCGAAATGGGGGGGTTCCCCCCCAACCCCCTTTTTTTATTTTTACCTATTTTTTTCACAGAAACTAGAGCCCAAAAAAAAATATCGAAAAAAAACCAGACATTTTTTTTTCGACATTTTTGATTCGACTTTTTTGACTTTCGAAATTATGTTTTCGAAATTATGACTGGACACCGGGAGGTTTCCCTACCTAGCAAACGAAATTAAGGGTGCTAGTATCTAGAGAGAAAATAACAGTGTGTCCTCTGTCGTATTCCGAAATTCTAAACTGGCACTACCATTTGGAAAAATAACCAAAAAGGGGAAAATGGGCAATATAGGTTGCACCAGAGTTCTTTATTCTGCTCTGTTTTAGTGGTTCCAGGAATCTCTCTTAGTGTCACGGTTCTTTATCAGTTTTCTTGAATTTATCAGTTCATGTTGTCACAGTTCAACAAATAAAGAAAAGGGGTTTTTTCCTCAGATAACTATCCTAAATTTGCAAGCACCAAAGAAGGTCAATACTCTCAAAGTTTGTAGAAGGGCTGTTTGCTTAATCTTGTCCCTTGGGCTGATTCTTGCTTTGCTTTACAGGGCCCTACTGGCTTCCTGGACAGTCTTGTTCCCAGATTCTCACTCGACCCGTAGGGATAGGAAGAGTATCTCCTCCGAGGGGTATTCTTCCCTTGGTTTCTGCGTTTGGTGGATTCCAATGCTCAGGTTTTCAGGGTTCTTGCAACCACCCCCCGCCCCCGACTTGGTTTGGTCTCTGTTCCCCCGTCAACTGGCAGGAACCCACGTACCTTCTCTAAAAGCAGGTCCTGCTCCCACGAGGTCACTCGGGTCCCTTGTGTTAGGCAGAATCCTGTGCAGTTCCCTTGGGGAACTCTGCAAAAAGATTAAGACTACAGGAGTAAGCAGTAAACCCAATTGGTAGCAGTCTGCACCACCCAGATTTACCTGGTAGCTGTGGCTGAGCAGTCAGACTTCTCTCAAGAAGAGTAGGGCAGTATATAGAGTATACACAATAGGGCCAAAAACACAGTAGAGCAAACAAACACTGACCAGAGCTTTGTATCAAAAGTATATTATTTATTTAAAACACACATTAGACAACACACTAGCACTCTAAATCAAAAGCAAGCTAAAACACAGTCAGGTAAAGTATAAACACCTCCCTTGATGACTATTAGACAAGTCAGAGTTTAAAACACCAATATTTGTTAAAACAGATGTGAGCGTGTAACCTAGATGGCACTCCAATAGTTAAGTTAAAGGGAGAGAAAAAGGCAGGGCATAAAATTAAAACAGTTCCCAACAGTTTTCGAAGTTCAAAGCAAGGGAGTCAAAGCAGTATACACTGTAGAGCCAAGTTCATAGGCCAGGCCCACTTTAAATGGAGCAAAGCGAAATGTGCCCAAGATCACACAGTTTAAAATGCACCAGAAGTCTTTGCAGAATGTTCAAAAGAGTTTGGGGTGATTCAAGAAGTAAAGTTAGAAGGTCTGGGGCCAACCCAGTTGGAAAGCCAAGGATTTAAAGGTCACCTTTAGCAATACGTGGAGAGGGAGGCCAGGCAGAACACAGTACCTTAAAGAGAGATGAAGCTCCAGCGGTGGCAGTTGTTCCTGGCAGTGGTTGCAGTTCGTTGTTTCGACCAGGGGAAGAGAGGATCTCGTTGAGGAGGAAACTTGGAGTCGAGGCACTGCACAGGGATGAAACCAGCCATGGAGTTCGTCGGTTAAAAGGTGCGTTCCTTTTATTCGCGGTCAAAGTGGTGAAGCGTGGCTATTCGGCCGCTGGGGTGCTTGGCAAGGGCGATTCGACCAAGAGACGTCTTTGGAAGGCGAAAGGGGCGAACTGGTTGATCCCACCAGCTCAAAGGAAGACGACTCGTCCAGCAGAAGATCTTCTCTTGTCATTGGGAAAGTGGTGAGTTCGTTGCAGCAGGGCTCCACCGGTGGTGTCGTCGTTGCAGATGGCTCAGCTTCTTCCCTCTTCGGATTCTTAGGTCCTATGGCGACTTCTGAAGTTCCAGTCCCAAAAGCCCTGCTTTTATGCAGAAAAACCCCCATTCAACAGCCTAGCTGTTACTCAAACAGTGAGCCGGGCGGCTCACCACTGGCCCAATCAGAACAGAGTGTGACTTGAGTTGCTAAGGCTCAGTTGCTAAGGCAACACAGTCCAGGGTACCAATTCCCCCACCCACACATCCTGTGGAATCTAGACAGAGTGGCACTAGTTGGAGTGCTTCTGTGGAGAAGCCTGCCAAAAAGTGGAACAAAGGGCCCGACCTTGGTCGGAGCTACAGAGACGGACACGAACGCCATTTTAGAAAAGTGTTCTGGCAGAAAGCCCCAACCGGGGATTTAATATTAAATAAATAAACCGGCGGTATCTTTAACATTGCACCAAAAAAGTGGTGCGTTTAGAATCAATGGGAAAATCCCATAGGAAATATTCTGGTGGAATATTTTGCGTGGTAACCACTGCCACCAGCCAGAAACTCGACAAGGGGGGGGCTGGACAGTGCCCCTTTGGAAACAGACCCAGGGGCAATCGAATTAACCCCTTCCAGTACTTCCACAATATGATGGTTTGTACTGGTTCTGTTCACAATTTTGGACTAGTAAAGTCAATGTTGACTTTACATGCCCTGGGAGACAGTCAGTCCCAGGGTATGGAGTCTATGTTTGGGGGTCACTATGACACCCCTGTGTTACTGCACTGAGGGTGCTGTGTAACACATACACAAAAAAACAGATGATGCCCTATGGAGTAAAAGACCCCATAGTCCATAAGTACACAAAAAGTCAGAGACATACCTCAAATCATGCCTAAGCGTGGGAGGAAAAGAGTCTCACTCTTAGCAGGAGAAAAAAACAAACCCAAAAAATCCAGCAAAGCTGCTGGGGGACTCACTAGGTTTTGGAAATAAGCCTTATAAGAGAATTCTCCCTAACACCTTGATGCTGACGTTCTCAGTTGTTCCTCAGCTCTCCGGCCAGTGGGAGTGTTTCCTCGCTCTTTGCCTTGTTTCTCGCCTTCTGGTTTCTCATGGTGCGAACGGGGGGACTTGTTCCCCTTTCTTTCGCCGAGTTCAGCAGTGTTCTTTGGGTTCCATGCAAACCATGTCCTGCGTGTGGTCCCGCCATCCCTCTGGTCCGGGCGCTGATCAGTCTTGACTGCGCACAACCCTGTGCCATGTCAGCCAAGTTCATCTCCCTCTCTGGCTTCTCTCCGCGTGTCTCCCCGAGTCTCCGTCTGGACCCTCCTTCCGGGTGCTTCTACTGGGCCAGCTCTGCTTGGCTTTGCCAACTCTGCACAGCCCGGCATCTCGTTGGCCAAGTTTCTCTCCTCCTCAGGTTTCTCTCCCGATATCTCCTTAAGTTGAAGTCTGGATTTCCCTTCCAGGTCCTTCTCTGCGCTACAACCGGCTCTGCTCAGCAGCACGGATCCGCCCCCCAATGACGTTGGTACATCAGAGGTTTGCCTCTGCATATCGTGAACTCCATTCCAGTGAGCAAGTCCCTTTATCCTTGGTATCAGAGAAGAAAGGGGTGGGTTTGATTGTTCAGCCAATTGAAAGAACAGCAGTTCCAAAGAGAGATGAGGGTACTGATGGTACCCTAAATCAAAGAAGAGAATTCTTAAAGAAACGGCATGAAGGAAGAGACACTCAGAGGTAATCAAGCAGCAGGTTGACAATTACAAACAAGGAAGAGAAGGAATGGAGAGAGATTCTCACCACTATTAGCAAAAAAAACAAGACGTCACGTGAAGGATCCCTAATATTGTGGAACACAAGAGGTTCTGTGCACCTGTTCAACAAGGTGGGCTTAAACAAGGAGGCACACACCATTGTTTGTTTACAAGAAACTTGGCTGAGTGAAACCCCTGTGAGTGATGAGTACACAATTACACTCAACGCAGCAGAAAGAGAAAAAAATGTGCATGGGAAGATCGTTTTCAGGTCTAATAACTATGGTACAAAATACACCAAACTTATCAATAAGAAGGACTTTCAAGACAAACTTATTCGTACAAAACGCAAGCCATGACAAAGACCATGCGGAATACCTGATAACGCCTACTGAAAGCCAGCTATGATTACCCCCAGAAACTTTATATGGTCTGTAATGAAGCTGATCGATTGTAAAGACTGGAGGGCGGTATCTGTATTCCTGCCCTCTATATGGCAGAGTAGAAGCACAGAGCACCCTAGCCAAGATTCTCTATATGGTAGAATGGACGAGCAATCAAGGCTTAAGCTCTTAGGCGGTGAAACAGGCTGGTGCTTAAGTACAGTGTATGTGAGAACACAGTTCTTTATATAAAGGTTCAGTATATATACATAATCAATAACACTTTGTGCTTTGGAAAATCTCATATGTTAAGTATGTACAATGTCTATGTGGTACCACAGTGAACTCTTGACTCCTTTAAAATGCACCAACTGTTGACAGTCAATGGCATACAAATCAAATAATGTGAATCAACATCAGAAATAGGAAGGACGACAAGTCGGGTTAAACAATGGCAGACTACTTTGTCCCACTACCAAGACAGTTCTGTGCGAGGATTCCCCCCCCAGCAACCTGGGCAACCTGTAAATAAAGTGCATTAACAAGCCCAGTCCAAATACGTTTAAAATAGTCTTGTTTCCTCGTCAAATGTTCTACTACTCGAATGTACCCGAGTTTATCAGAGTTTGACGGTTCGTCGATGGATCCCTCCAGGGTGAACTCCATTTAAAGCTGTAGCCACAGGGCCTCGATAGTCCTCGAAGAAGGTGAACACTTTCGTCGAGAGTCCTTGATGAAAAAGAGTGTTGCCACAAAGTTGACTCGATGAAGAACATAGGCCAGGCAGAGGGCGCCGAGTGTCAGTGTTCGGCACTCTAACATAGCTAGCTTTCAGATCTCCGTCAGCGTCTTTGTGGACTTCGGGTGGCGGGAATCCCACTGGTGGATTCTCCTCGGTTCGTCAACGACCTCTACTTTCTCCGGCGGGACAAAGCGGTCGACGGTTATGGCAACAGAGCCCTTCGTTTAAATGTCTTATGAAAAATGTTGAGCGTTGCGGCTCCGGTCATCGAGCAGCACGGCATCAAGCTGTCCCTGTGTCTGCGCAACACGACTCAACTGGCTTCCAGCATTTACGGCAATCTTCTAAACCCTGGTCGATGGTAATGGACTTCAATGGCGTCGATGTCCGAGTGCTTCACTTCGATATTCCTCTGCGGACCCCCTCTCAGGTCAACAGCCTTTCGGGACTGGCTTACAGGGTGCCATGGTGAAGATCAGCTGTCTGCACGATGTTCCCTCGTAGCTCGGGGAGAGGTCTGCTAGCCAGGTCCTCTCTTGGATCAGTCCTCAACAGACGCAACAGCTTTCAGATTGGGTTAAAGGAAAGCAGGAGCAATTATTCTTCTTCAAGCTCGACGTCAAGGCTAAGCAGCTTCAAGTTTCAACTTCAGCTTCTGAATAATTCTGGTAAGTGAGAGGTCCCCAGATATACTGTTCCGTCTTTCATTCACAATGATGAGCCAGGCTCAGGCAGCCAATTATTCAGAAGGGCATTCATGCAGGCAGGCAGCCAATCAGGCTCACCGTGCATCCAGGCCATTCACTTCCACCCAGACACCCATAACAAGAAATCTGGATTGGGACAAGCACCCTTCCTTTCAGCACACCACACTGCATTCATATCAGTTTCGGGCAGGGCTGTCTCATTCTTTGTGTCACACCAGGCACCCATAACATGAAGTGCATATTGGTCACATACTCCATTCAGCCAGGTTCCACCCAAAGGGTGTACCCACAACATACAGTCACTGGGAAGAATCCAGCCAGTCTGGCCTTGACTTCCCCACAATACCAAATAGGATTCTTCCACCCAACAGCCAGTCAGGGGAAGGGACAGATTTGGGGCTTCCCAGGACTCTGGGAAAACAAGGTAACAGGCAATCGAATCCAAGAGGACACAGGGGCCATCTTGCCTCCTATCGGGAATCCACTGAATCCTATGGCAGGGCCTGGGTCTCCGAAAATGGAGGATAGTCAGAGCACCTGTCAAATTCAGCATCGAGCTGCCACCAGCCCATACCCTGCTCTGTGGGCCACACACAGGTGCCCAAACGCATACACTAGGGGTACAGGGTTGTACACCCACCCAAGGGTGCCATAAGGGTATCCAAGAGTCTGTTCACCATGGCCAAAAAGAGAGCTGCACTGTCAGGAGTCCCACAAGGACTCCTATGCAGAAAACACAGAACACACAAGATAAGGGAGTACAGGACAAGGATATGGAGGCCCTGTCTCTCCAATACATTTCCAGCATGGACTATAATGACACACATTGTTGTAGGAGGTGATCTGAACATAAGATGCATTGATGCAGAGATGAAAATAATCAACCTGACGGAGAGTCGGATAGAATTAACCAAAGATCGTGGTGAACGATGGACACACAAACTAAACGCAATAAATTGTGTAATGCTAAATGGTCAAACCTGTGGCGACATTCCTGCAAGACCCACATGGAAGAGAAATGGGTGTCAAAACAGACTACATATGGTCTTCGGGAAATTTCCTACATACTATAACAGAGTTAAAAGTGATCGGAATGGAAAGCAGTGACCACGACACCCTAAGCATGAGATGGACATTAAAAGCACAAAAAGATGCTGAACGATATACTGGTCACCTGGAAATAAATCAAGGACATAACCGATTGAGAATGAACCAGAAGGAGATCTCAAAACTAACAATGGCTTATGTTAAAATAAACAAACAAAGCTCCGAGATCCCAAATCACCTGCCTTATCAAGTTATAAAACAATGAAGACTGGCTTCAAGCGGGATCATCATAAAACAAAGCATACACACAGCCAAACAGTCACATCAGAAAAATAAATGATGAGAAGAGACATCAAAGTGTTAAAAAAGCATGCTGCATCGAATTGGACACAGGCAATAAAGAAAAGGAAGCAAAGATACCAGAACTGGCTCATCTCTTTCAAAACGCTTAGAGATCAAGTACAAGCTGAAAAGAATCCTAAAATCCATTTATGCGCATTACACTGGGGAAACATGGGCAATATTAAATGAAGGGACACCGTCACAGAAGGCCCTAATGAGTAATAATGTGAACATTTTTCTAGTGTCTCTGCAAAGCCTACACTAACATCAGAAAAATGTTGGATGAAATTAAAGTCCCATGGGAATTCGGTATTAAAAGAGATGAAATTAAGGATCCATTCAAAAACGAAAGAACTCTGGAGCGGCAGGTCCCATTGGGGTGACTAACATTATGTTAAAGCAGAAAAAGGAGTGCTGGGCAGCCTTCATTGAAGTGCTCTTTTACTACATATCGAAGATTAAGAAGATCCCAGTTTCATGGAAATCAGCAGTAGTTGTTCCCATCTTTAAAAAAAGTGATCGAGCGGACCCGAACAACTAACGGCCGATTTCTCTATTAGACATAATTGGAAAGTTATTTGCCTCCATTCTACAAAAAAGGTTGTCTAAATGGGCAGATGATGAAGGAATTACTGACTTGAGACAGATGGGCTTCACCAAAGGTGTGGGGACAGGTATAAATCTTCTACTGCTGAACCTGTTGAAACTTGAGACTCTAAAAGGGAAAAAAAAAAAACCTTTGTTCCTGGCCATCATGACCTACGTCAAGCGTTAGTGTTAATAGATCATTAAGCTGAAGTCGTGGAATTGTCTTATGGACCTGCTGAAAGCCATCATAGCCTTACATTCTGAGACATCCATACATATTAGACTTAATGCCAAAGGAGAGCTTACTGAGGAAATAACTGAAAAAGGCATCAAGCAAGGCTGTCCTCAATCCGCATTCATCTTCAAACTCTTATCTACCTGCCGCATTGAAAATCAGTAACATATTTCCACCAAACGTAAATGGACATCAGATATCATGGGTCTTATACGCTGATGATTTGGTGCTACTTGATATGACTAAATTTGGTCTTCAGAGACAAATAAACCAGCTTCAAGATCATCTTAACAGAAAAGATCTGGTAATAAATGTTTTAAAAAAAAAAAATCAAAAATCATGGCTTTCGGCTCAAACCTTGTGGAAAAAAGTAAGGACCTTTCGATGGCGAGCAGGTTGTGAGCAAATTGAAGAAAAGGTCTCAATTCAATACCTGGTAATTCTCCTTCAATAAATCTGTAAGAGTGGCATTGGATGTAAGACTTGAAAGTGAAGATGAAAAGGCTTTACCCCGGAGGGGAAGATATTCCATGCAAAATATGGGAAATTTACATTGAAACCATTAATAATTATTTACATGCAGAAGGCCACAGTGACAACATTTGGAAGCGAAACTTAAGTTGGACATTATGGAACGGTCTGGAAGGATGCTTCTGGAAAAAGGTCCTGCGTATTCCAAGATATATGCCGATTGCAGCAATCGCTACAAACTGGGGCTACAATCATTGCAATAGTGCGAAGGAAATCTTTGTCACTACAGCGGAACGTGACAATGGCATCCTCAGCGAAACCATATCATATTACGTCCACCATCATCTGGGACATACCAAGGTCTGTTACAGATGGCATAAGAAATGTCTAGCCAGCTAGACCACTTAGATATTTTGATATATTAAAAAACAACCCCTGCGCGGCGAAGAGAAAGTTGTCCCACAGGGATTGGATTGACACCATCAGTACAAGAGCAAAGTATATCTCTGCATTAAATTTAGTGAGCGAAGTTCAAGCAGTCAATTGCATCATGAAATTTCTGGAGAGATTCCCCAATCGCTACCATCGCAACCAATTCTTACGTCCAAGACTGAACTTGTATCCAAGTAAAGAAGTATTGTACATGAGACATTATGGCGATGCCTTGGACCATCAGTGTTGTTTCTGTAACAATGTGGAGTCAGTACAACACTTGATAACAGAATGCACAGTCTTGAACACAGAAAGATGAGTTTTGTTCTATCGAAGTTAGTTCTGAAAGCCTGGATATGAAAGACTGGTGGCAGTTAATTTTGCAGGGTGGAAATCAAATGTGTACATGTGCGGTAATTGACTTCATGGATAAAATCCTGAACAGTAAATAGCAGATGTGAGAGTTAGGTGTCTCAAAGGAATAAAAATGCAAAACAGAGTAGTTTAACGTTGGGAGGGGAGAGGGTTTCAAAGTAAAGATGCTTTAATGTGGGATTTCAAAGTATCAATAAATAAAAAGTTTAATAAAAAGTTTGTAATAAGACATGCATTACTGACCGCTACAGCATTTCTGATAATTGTATCTGCTTAGATTCACAAGCTGTGCATATGGTCCAATATCCAGTGGTAACCGCGGAGTATTGCATCTTGTCTTTCGGGGACCGAAAGGGGACGTCGGAATAGGCGTGTCTGTAACACTATCCCTTTAGTGACGTGTAGTGTACCCAAAATCTCTCACACGCCGGGGTCCCTCAGATTGTATTTTTTCTGCCATGAGGGAGTTGGAGGTGGGTTGTGAGAAGGAACAGTAGTGAAACAATGTCTTAATACTGCTTGTCCCATAGGTTGACGCTTTGCAAATGGACTCAAGAGGAACATTTGCAATGAATGTTATGGAAGCCCCAGTGCCTCGAGTAGAGTGTGCTCTAGGTTTGAAGGGCCGTTCTCTCTTAGCAAGAGCATAACAGTGTGATGCATTTAACAATTCACCTTGAGATAGCCTATTTAGAGACAGGATCCCCTTCTCTACCAGTTTGTCTTTCTCAGTGGTTTTGTTCTCTCCAGGTAAAACATGACTGCCCTATGCACATCTAGTGTGTAGGCTTCTTCGGCCATGCTAGTGGGATTCTGGAGGAAAATGGGTAGTTAAATTGACTGGTTCACATGGAACTTTGAAATGTATTTAGGCGAAAATCTAGGATGAGTGCGCAGAACCACTTTATTTCTGTCGACTGTAACAAAAGGGACTAGAACTGAAAGGGCCTGTGGTTCACTAACCCTTCTGATAGAAGTGATAGCCACTAGGAAGGCTGTTTTGTAAGTAAGGTCTTTTAGACTTGTTTTATGCATTGGCTCAAATGGAGATTCCAGGAGTCTGGTTAAAACCACATTTAAATTCCATCCAGGAGCTAGGTGAGAAAAGGGGGGATTGATTCTCTTAACCCCGTCCATAAAATCCTTAATAACTGGTATTTTCCACCACAACACTTTCTGTTGTGACGTAGTGTAGGCTGAGAGAGCAGCTAGATGAACCTTTAGGGAACTGAAGACTAGTCCTGAGTCCAACACAATGTGTGTAGGTGAGCAATTAATGGGATGGACGCCCTTGGTATTACACGAGATGACAAAGCGTTTCCATTTACTGGAATAGCAGTAGCGCGTGTTAGGTTTCCTAGCTTCCCTGAGTATGTCCATGCATCTCTGAGGGAGTTGAAGGTGACTGAACTCTGACCTCAGGAGCCAGACCGCTAAGTTCAGAGTTTGCGGGCATGGGTGTAGTGTAACCCCCCCCCCCCCCTCCCCAGCCCCGTTCTGAGACAACATGTTGCACGGGCAGGGTAGTTTCAAAGAGGGGGGAGGGGGGGACATCTGCATCAGATGAGCGAACTAGGGTTGGCGGGCCCACATGTGGGCCACCAGTATCATGGTAACTGGTTCCTGGTGCATCTTGTGCACTATCTTGTTGAGAAGGGGAGTCGGGGGAAGAGCGTAGAAAGATTTCCCAGACAATGCTATCCAGAGTCCATTCCCCTTGGAGCGGTTCCGGGGACACCTAAAGGTGTAGTCTTGGCATTAGGCGTTTTCTGAGTAGCGAACATGTCTATCTCTGGGAAGCCCCATTCTGCAAAGACGTTGAAGACGATGTCTTCGTGTAGAAGCCATTCGTATTCAAAGGGCAGTGGGAAATCTCTGCTGAGCACGTCTGCCAGAAGATTGAGTTCCCCTAGCACGTGTTGGGACAACAGGAACATCTTTTGTTTGAGAGCCTACATCCAAATGTTTTGGAACAGCTTGGATAGCCCTGGAGTGTATGTGCCCGCTTTTTTCTTTAGGTAGTACACGACTGTGGTGCTGTGTCAGGACCAGAACTGTCTTCCCCTGTAGTTGTGCCCGAAAGGCCTTTAGTGCCTTGAATACCGCTAATGGCTCTTGCAGATTTATATGGTTGGATGCTACTTGTGGGGACCACAGTATGCGCTGTCTGCTGAAGTAGGTGAGCCCCCCCCCCACCCAGTGAGAGATGTGTCGTGAGAGTGGCTTCCACAGCGGGGGTGGTGAATGTCTTCCCCTTCAAGAGGTTTTCCCTCGACCACCACTGCAGAGAGAACGAGGAATGGCGAGACAACTACCAGATCTTCCCATTGTCCACTGGCCTGACACCACTGGCTGTTAAACCACTCTTGCATGGGATGCATGCGCAACCGCAAGTGGGGAACTAAATAAATGCATGACGCCATCATACCTAGCAAGCGCATTGCCTTGCGTACCGTCACTTCCCGACTGGCTACATATTCAGGGAACTGAGAAAGTATGTTCTGAACCTTCTCATTGGAGGGGAAGACGAGACCCTCCTTTGTCTGAATTAGTGCAGTTAGGAATTGTGTGGCTTGACTCGGGTCAAAGCTGGATTTCTTCTCGTTGATGGAGAATCCCAGACTGAATAGGAGGTCTATTGTCTTCTGTGCATTTCCTAGGCATGTCTCGTAAGAGTCCCCTTTTATGAGCCAGTCGTCGAGGTAAGGGTAGACGGGGACTGACAGTCTGCACAGGTGTGCTGCTGCCACTGCCAGAACTTTCATAAACACCCTTGGAGCTGAGTTAATGTCGAAGGGGAGTACTTTGTACTGCTAGTGCTTGTCCTGTGATAGTACGTATCTGTGAAAGTATGCATCTTTCATGTCCAATGTTGCCATGTAATCCCCCTGCTTCAACAGTGGAATTACTTCCTGCAGCGTTACCATACAAAACCTTTGAGGTTTGACAAACTTGTTCGCTGGGCGCAAGTCTAGTACAGGGCGCATGGTGAGGTCTTTTTTGGGTACAAGTAAGTACACTGAATAAATACCCTCGTTTACCTGAAGAATAGGGACAGCTTCTATGGCATCCTTTTCCAGAAGTGCTTCAACCTCTTCTTTCAGGATTCGCTAATGTTCTGGTGTCAGGCGTCTTGACTTGGGCGGTCTGAACTGTGGTGGTCGGGCGAACTCCACGCAGTACCCATGGGCGACCTTCTTTAGAACCCCACTGGTCTGATGTAATCTCCTCCCATGCCGAAAGGAAAGATGTTAAGCGCCCTCCCAACCCCCGACATGGGTGGCAATGGAGGGGACCTGGATCCGTAGGTCATTTCTGACCAGAGGCTGTGGCACCCCTGGAGTTGTGGCCTCTGCCTTTCCCGCGTCGCTGACCCCTAGGTGGATAGTTGGCCCCTGCTGGATACTTGACCTGAGTGTCAGTTGTTTCCTGTGCTGTACATGTTTTGGACAGAACGGGATTGGCCTTGAAAGGACCGACGGGAACCGCTTCCCCTCTGGGGTGAGGGTTTTTGTGTAATTTGTTGCAGTGTCTTGAGAATCTCATGCTCTTACTTGGTAGTCTCCAGAGCCTCGTCGACTGCTTTACCAAAGAGATTGGAATCTTCGATAGGTTTGTTAATAAGAGCCGCTTGGGTCTCTGGCTTGAAGCCCGCGTTTCGGAGCCAAGCGTGCCGTTTAAGTAATGTGCCCTGAGCCAGGGATCTTCCTGCCGTCTCCGCAGTACCCAGACTGTTCTTTAAAATATTTTGATTGACTTGCCTGCCCTCGGCCAAAATGGCTAGTAATTTAGTTCTTGCAGGTTCAGGTACCTCCTGGAGACCTTCTTGTATAAGGTTCCATTGCGCATCGGCGTAACTGGCAGGCAACATGGTTTTGTTTGCTATGCGCGTGGTAAAGGCAGCTGCCGTAGTAATGCGTTTACCCAAGGCATATAATCTTTTTGACTCTTTATCGGGAGGTGCCTCTCCCGTAGCAAGGGCTACTCCTGCCCGTTTCCAGGTGGTGGTAACCACTAGGGAATCGGGTGTGGCATGGCTTTTAATATATTGAGGGTCAGTAGGCGATGGCCGAAATAATTGCTCCACCCTTGGATTTACTGCCCTGGTCTGGGCTGGTGTGATAAGAGAAGGAGCCAATCTCCTTTCAATGGAGTTTAGGAGAGAAATGGCTTGACTGGAGGGAGGTTTTTCTTCTTCATTTTGCTAATGAGTTGCACACTCCTGAAAGGTTTTTTCAGTGCTACATCATTTTATGTGACTGTTACTATGGGTGATTGGATGGGGAGGATTTGGAGACTAATTGCAGTAGTTCATACGTGTGTTGGGATATTTGTCGCTTGGCAATTCATATTTCTGCGTGTGACTCAGGATGAAGGACCTCTGGCTGCTCTTTATTAATAGCAAGTGGGGGGCGGTTAAGTGTGGTGTTGGGAGTTATTTTTTGGTATTCTATGTGCCTGTAGCAGTATACTCCCGGCACTATATATGGTGCACCCTTTTCTGTGGAGGTCATGCTTTTACGCCCCAGAGGCTCCAGTGTTAAGTATCTTTGTGTGACGACATATTGGCTCTGACCAGAGGGGGTTGAGTGGATCTTTTTATTGTAATGTACTGGGAACGGTGGTGGGGTGTGGACTGTGCCACTTTGTTGCAATGTTGATGTTTGCCTCAGACCTGTTCAAGGGGCAAGTGGGTAGATTGTCCACTGGAATATTAATGAACACATCTGTTCTCAGCTTATCCTGATGGCCACAGTTAATCTTGGTGTGGGATGCCTTTATTAGATTTTAGCTGTTCCGGTCCACTATTTGCCAGTGTAGGAATGGTATGATTGTTTCAGGTACGTGAGGAGGGGTATAATTGGGAGGACTCACCTTGGTGATGGTTGGTAGGCTGGAGAGTGTGGAGCTAGTTGTTTCCCAGTTGAAATTCTGACTAGGGTAATTATTCTTTGTACGTGGGATTATTAGTGGGTATTGTCCGGTGCCATTTACTTGCGGGGTGGGGGGGTGTAGGGTGATCTTCATCTGTTTATTTGGCGGGAAGGGGGGGTCTTATGACAATAGAGGTGGAGTATGTGGTTTGGAGGGGGATATATATTGAATATGGGGTTTGGGGACCTGTGTATATATGTTTGGTTCATAAGGAACGAGTTTCTTGGGGTGGTGTGGAAATGTTTTTTTTCTCTATCAATGTGATTTTTCTAATCTTTTGATTAGTAAGTACTGTAAACGTGGAGGTCGTGTTTGATATACACATTGGAATCTCACTGGGATACACTGGGTATTGGTGTGCAGGATTGGCAGGGATATGGGAGTTAGAACAGGCTTATTTATCATAGGGATGGTATTGGTGGTTAAACTTATGTTGTTCGGGCGGGGGGTTTTTCGTTTCTGGTGGGTATAGTTCAGGATGTTGTATTTGATGTATATAATTACGCTAATTTTGAGTCTGGTGTTTCTCAGACTAAAAATATGATACAATGCATTTATTTTAGGTTTGTCTGTTTATGTATACGTCTTGTTGTTGTGTCTGCCCTTTCCTAGCTTGTTACTTTGCTTTTATTGGACCCTGCCTTTTGTGCCTGGAGGATACTGCATAGGTGTAAGTGCACAATATAGAGAGTTATGGTTGCTCTAGCTTTTGTATCTTGGAATGTTAAAGGGATTGGTAATGCTGTGAAGAGATGCAAGGTTTTGGCAAGGTTATGGAGAAGTAGAGCTGATGTGATTTTTCTTCAGGAAACTCATTTGGATGAACAGACTGAAAAATATTTGACCAATTCACGGTAAACTAGGGTGTTCTCGAATGGTTACGATTCTAGGTCTAGAGGGGTGAGTATTTTATTTAGAAAGGGTCTTCCGGTTACGATTGAAAAGTCGGTTATGGATGAGGAAGGTAGAATCATATTACTTGATCTACTCCATGACAGAAAAAAAAATGACGATTGGAACTGTGTATGCACCGTGCTCACCAGCGGTGTCTTTTCTCGGTCAGTTAGGTCTTTTACTAGATGGTATGGATGGTGAATCATTGGTGTTGGGGGGTGACTTTAATATGGTGTTGAATAGTAGGAAGGACCGGAAATCGGACTGTAAATATTATAATGAGAAGATAAGTGATGAATTTAAGGCGTTTGTGTTTAAATACAAACTTGTGGATATCTGGAGGGAACTTCATCGTTATGAGGAGGAATTCTCCTTTTATTCACCTGTTCACAACTCATACTCTAGGATTGATTATTTCTTTGTTAGCGTTACGTTGAGTAGTCAGACGGTGTCCACGAATATATTGGAAAGGGGAATCTCTGATCACGCCTTATTGGATTTGCAGTTGCTTTTGGATAATGTAGGTGTCAAACCAAAAAGGTGGAGAATGCAGGCTAATACACTAAAAGATAGTGTGGTTACAGAGGGCTTAGATGCATTTATTGCCCGCTACTTTGAGGAAAATTTAGATTCAGCTGGCATTAAATCTGTTTGGGATTATTTTAAGGCAGTATTGAGGGGTGAACTAATAAGTAGGACTGCCCATGCAAAGAATAATAATCAGGAAATGATTAGAAATCTCGAAAAAGAGATCGGAGAATTGCAGACAGTTGGTGCGCATGATGCCTTAGGTCAAAAACTGAAATTGCATAAATTGGAAGCTGAATTGAGGACTCATGTGCAAAACTTTGCAAGTAAGAGCGTGTTTTTGTTAGGCAGAAACCTGTGCAGTTCCCTTGGGGACCACTGCAAAAGATTTAGGACTACAGGTGTTAGCAGTAAACCCACTTGGTAATTTACCTGGTAGCTGTGGCTGAGCAGTCAGACTTCTCTCAAGAAGAGTTAGGCAGTATGCAAAGTATACACAATAGGCACTCAGACACACCAATACAAGCAAACACTGACCAGAGCTTTGGTATCAAAGTATATAATTTATTTAAAATCACACTGTTTGAAACACTCCAGCACTCTTGTTGTAAAATATTCTAAACACAGTTACTATTGTAATATATACACCCCTTTTTCCTTATCAGATAAGTCTCAGTAAAACACCACTTATTTTCATACAGAGGTGAGCGCTTAACTAGATGGCACTCCAATAAGTTTGTGAAAAAGGGAGGGAACAAGACAGAATATGGAAAGGTACACCACTCTACGATTCAGGAACACTGTTAGCAAGGCAGAAGAGCAAAAGTCACTGGTGAGCCAAAGTCCAAAGGCTGGGCCCACTCACAGGTTCGAAAGCCGGGGGCTAAATCTACCCCGTACAGTCGGTGGCAAGGGAAGCCAGGCGGGACACGGTACCTTAAGTGGGAAGGATCCTCCAGCGGTGGTAGTTCCTGGCAGTGGGTGCAAGTCGCGTCGTCGTCCAGGGGAAGAGAAGATCTCGACTTGGAGGAAAGATGAAGGTCGTTGCACTGCCAGGGAAGAAACCAGCCGCGGAGTTTTCCGGTTAAAGGTGGTACCTTTTTTTCGCGGTCGTGGTAAAACGTGGTATCCCGGTTGCCGGGGTGCTTGGCACAGGGAAGGCGGCCACGAGGTACGTCGGGAAGGCGAAAAGACGGTGAAACTGGTTATCCCCACCAGTCAAAGGAAGAAGACTCTCCGGCGGGAGATCTCCTCTGTCGTTGGGAAAAGTGGTGAGACGGTCCAGCAGGGCTCCACCGGTGGTGTCGTTGTGGCAGGTCGGCTCAGCTTCTCCCTCGTCGGATTCTTAGGTCCTGTGGCGACTTCTGAAGTTCCAGTCCCCAAAGCCCTGCTTTTATGCAGAAAACCCCCATTCACTCAGCCTAGCTGTCACTCAAACATGCTAAGTGGTGAGCCGGCCGGCTCACCACTTGGGCCAATCAGGACGGAGTGCGACTTGAGTTGCCTAGGCAACTCAGTCCAGGGTGCCTAAATCCCCCCGACCCTTCCTAAGTACCCCAGACAGAGTGGCACCACTTTGGAGGGCTTCTGTGGAGAAGCCCGCCAAAAAGTGGAACAAAGGGCTCGACTTGGGTTGGAGTCACAGAAGAGAACACAAACGCCATTTTAGAATCAAGTTTTGGCAAAAAATACCAACCGGAGAATTAATATTAAATAAACCGGCGGTATGTTCGAGGCTACCGTAAATAATTAAATAAAGATAGTAGCCTAAAACAATGGGAAATCCCATAGGAAAATATTTGCGGTTGAATATTAAAAGTAGTATCCTCTGCCACCAGCCAAAACTCGATCAGGGGGGACGGAGACGTGCCCCCTCGACTAACAGACTAACTGCCCCCTCGAATTGCCCCAGCCAGTACGTCCACAATATGATGGTTTGTACTGGTTCTGTTCGGAATTCAAGACTAGTAAAGTCAATGGTAACTTTACATGCCCTGGGAGACAGTCAGTCCCAGGGTATGGAGTCTATACTGGGGGGTCACTATGACACCCCTGTGTTACTGCACTGAGGGTGCTGTGTAACACACATCACAAAAACACATGAAGCCCTATGAGGTAAAATACCCCATAGCCCATTAAACAACATCTAGATTCAAAGAAACACACTCAAATCATGCCCAAGAGTGAGGGTAAAAGAGTCTCACTCTTGACAGGAGAAATAAATGAACCCCAAAAATCCAGCAAAGCTGCTGGGGGACTCACTAGGTTAGGAAATTCAGCCTAAACAGAGAATTCTCCCTAACAGTTTTATTCAAAACAGAAGTTTTGGGAATCGGGGAACGGAATGGAAGATTGTTGGGGGCTGGGGGCGGATAACTGTTTCTTCTAGTCAGACTACTGGAGGTGTTACATTACACAGGAATGGAGACATTTGTGAATATTTTAAAGTTTTTTACGAGAAACTGTATAGGGAAGACGGTGATCCTACGGTAGAGAGATTAGATTCATTTTTTGGGAAAATTTCACTCGCTAAACTGGCTCTAGAGAAGCAGACTTTACTTGACTCTGCAATTGAAGAGGCTGAAGTTAGCACTGCTATATCTCAAATGAATGATGGAAAATCGCCGGGTCCTGATGGTATAGTCTCGGAATTTTATAAGACATTTGTCGTCCAATTGGCGCCTGTTTTGAGGAAGCTCTATAATGAATTCATGGCTACAGGGGAGATGTGTGAGTCAATGAAAGAAGCTTTGATTGTCGTAATCCGGAAAACCAATAAAGATCATACGCAGTGTGGAAATGATAGACCTATTTCGATGAATGTATATCTAAAAATTTCCACAAAAATTTGGGCCAATAGGCTGAGGTTATGTGTGGGAGATTTGATTGATGAGTCTCAGGTGGGGTTTGTTCCAGGGCGGTATGGTTATGATAATATTAGAACTGTGTTAAATGTGGTGGGTGAACGTTTTGGGAAGGACTCGAATGATGTTATTGGGTTTTTTGATGCTGAAAAGGCCTTTGATAGGGTTAACTGGAAGTTTCTGGAATTCACTTTAAGGAAAATGGGGTTTGGTTCGAGTTTCATGAAAATGGTGGAATGTATTCATAGAGATGTTAGGGCCAAAGTTTTGGTCAATGGAGTGATTTCGGATTCGTTTCCTTTATTGAGGGGCACGCGACAAGGCTGTCCGTTGTCACCTTTTTTGTTTGATCTCGCATTAGAACCTCTTGCTGCAAATATTAGACAATGTGAGATTGTTAAGGGAATTATGGTGGGCAAAGTTGAAGTTAAAGTTTTATCGTATGCGGATGACATGCTTCTTATGCTGTCAAACCCTGAGGTGTGTGGTGATGTCATAAAAAATATGTTTCAGGAAGTGGGGGAACTGTCGGGACATAGAGTGAACTGGGAAAAAACGGAGATCTTTCCATTGTCTAGCAGATGTGATTGTAATGCCTTGCGTTCGTGGAATTGTAAGTGGTCTCCGAAGGGTGTTAAATATTTAGGTATACACATTATAGGAGATTTGAAGAAATTGCTGCAATTTAATTTGGACTTGGTAGTCACGAATATGTCGTTATTGATTAAGAGATGGGAAAGGTTGCAGTTGAATTTATGGGTGAAGATTAATGCAATCAAAATGGTCCTCTTACCGAAGATTTTATATATTATTCAATCGATTCCGTTGTTATGTAAGAAGCAGTTAATCCTAATTGAGAAGTTCTTTTCTTCTTTTTTGTGGGGTCCGGGAAAAAGGCCTCGGGTTCCAAAATATATACTGATTCAAAAGGTTTTCGGATGGGGGTTTGGATTCCCGGATTTGACAAAATATTACAAAGCCTTTTTGCTGGAAAAAAAGCTCATATTACTTTAGGGAACGGAATGCAAAAACACCTCTTTGGGTGCGCATGGAAAGAGACGTTTGTGCACCATTTGAACTGGGAAACTTATACAGTATGGGTAAATTACCGAATAAGAGGTTGCGGTTTATTCCGATTGTGGCGACTAGAAAAGTGATGGGAGAGTGGTTTAGGGAAAACGATCAGAGTTATGGTTTCAGCCCTGATGCTTCTATATGGTTTAATGATGTTATACAAATAGATAATAAATGTCTGAATTGGGCGAGTTGGATAAATAGGGGTATTCTGAAGTTGGAGGATGTGATGGATGGGGACAGGTGGTTGACTTGTGGAATTACAAGATAGATATGGATTGAGGCTGGGTGAGAGGAATAGATACTTGGCTTTGGTTTCTATGTTGAATAGTAGGATGGATATGGCGGATGGTTCTATTGGAAAGAAGCCAGAGATTAGTAAACTGTTAGAAGGCCGGCAGTACTGTGCGAGTACTTATATGCAATGTATGCCTATTGATGAGAAACTCCAATTAGCATGGTCTAGATTGAGAGAAATTTGGTCGGAAGAGGTTCAGGATGACATTTCTGAAGTGGATTGGAAGAATGTTCTAAGGATTACTTTGAACTTGGGACCCGATATGGGTTTACGTCTAATTAGACAAGAAATTGTAGGGAGATTGTATTGGACACCGGTTAAGATGTTTAAACTGGGGTTACGACCTAATGATTTGTGTTGGTGTTGTGATGTTAATAGGGGCACTTTATTGCATCTACTGTGGGATTGCCCGAGTGCGTAGATGTTTTGGAAAGAGGTACTTGATAGGATTGATCTGATTTTTGGTATTGTCTTGCAGAGGTCTGCAGTGAATATAATTTTGCTTTCCAAGAAAAATAGACGTGGAAGCGCTAGGAGGCATTCTTGTTGGATTGATAGAGCTATAATGATAGCGATTAAGTTGATACTCAGGATTTGGAAAACAAGGAAAAAACCAAATGTTGATGATTGGTTGATGGAGTTGCATGTCTTGGCAAGCTATGATAAGGTTTCATTTCATAATAAAGATAAAGAAGAGGATTACATGCAGCTGTGGGGTCCGTTTATGGCTCTCTATGATTGATGTGTATGCAGGATTACTTTGATAGCAAGGGATTCAGGGTGAGGTTGATGGGTTTTCTTTCTTGGTTTTCTTCTCTCTCTTTTTCTTTCTCTTTTCTTTCTCTTATTTTCTCCTTTCCGTTTGTGGTATCATTTGTTGTCACTTGTGTTTGTGTCGTCTTTGGAATATTCGGGGTAATATGTTGAAGATGTCTCGCTTGAATTGGTCATTTGTTGGTATGAACTCTTTATAATGCTTATGTTACAGTGTTGATTTTGTTCTTTTTTGATTAATGTGAGACATTGTTAATTTGCTGATCTATGTGTTCTGTGTGGAATTTAATAAATTGTTTAAAAAAAAAAAAGAATGTCCTCCACAAAACTTGTTCAGGTATGGCTTTTTGGGTGGCGATCTGAAAATAATCAGCTGCCTTCCTTAAGATTGCATTAAAGGCCATCTGATCATCTATTGGTGAAGCCTGGCGGGCCGGGGTGGAATGAGGGGAGTCCAAACACAGGACATCTGTGTCCTGATTGTGAGTAGAGTGCGCCCATGGCTCCGTCTCAGTTTGAGAAGTGTCCTCCCAGTTGCCTGCGGCATTCGCCTGGTCATCTGCAGTGTAGTCCTGTAGGAAGGTGGAATCTTGCCCTTCATCATAGATGTCTTGATATGAGTCCATTTGAATTTCATCTTCATGGTGGACAGAAGTGAAATGGTCCCGAGAAGATTCTAAATTTCCAGGAAACCTTAAGGTTGACACAGAAAGAGGATCCTCCCAAGGCCTCTTGGGTGTAGGGTGCTCTGAAAGCGATTCAATCCTTTCCAAGCAGTCCATGCACCCTTCATATTCTTCCCTGCTCCATTTGGAAGAACCAGAAGGTGCAAAAGGTGGGAAATCTTCATTTTCCAGCCTTTGGCGCCGAAATGTATTACTAATAGCGCTAGACAAAGGCTCCTGACTGTCTTCATAGTCTTCGTGAGCATCTGGAGGCTGTGGCGCGTCTTTAGACGTGTACGCAGCACGCTCCTTGCATTTCGTCGAATCCTTAGGCATCAGCACCACCGCCAAAGTAATCCTCGCAATGCTTTCGGCGATGTCTGGTGAATCGGGGCATGCCGTACGACTAGGAGGCCTAGCGGTAGATTTTTCACCTACCGAGGCTTTAGGGGCTGTCGGAGTGTCAGTTGAGCGCGCTTCGCCGGCCCAATGCGATTTTGAGGTAGCACCCTTAATTTTTGAAGGCCCAGTCGCAAGCCACTGCTGCGGATGCGGGGCAAGGCTGTGATCAAAATGAGAAGATTCCGTTGAAATCTTCGAAGGGGTCGTGTGTAGTGTGTGTCTTTTGTACGCCCCCGTCGCTGGGTGTTGTCCCCATAGAGCGACTTCTGTCAGGCCTGGAGGGGTCGGGACGGGAGTGGCGGACCTAGAAGTGTCAGTCGTAAGGTCGACAGCATCCGGAACAGATGCTTGGTCATCACTTGTGCCCCCGTCACTTTCGGGGGGTGCGGCGGTGGGGGAAGAAGATCCAGCCCGGGAAATGCCATAGGCAGCCCACCGCTTAACGCAGCACTCCTTAAGTGTTTTAGGTCGAAGGAGTCTACAAGCCGCGCACCGCGCTTTGTCATGGTCAAGGGGCAGACAATTATTGCATTTATCGTTCTCGTCCTTCCACAGGTATCTGACCCTGCAAGAGGGGCAAAACCTAAATGGTGTCCTTTCCATAGCGAAAAGGTAATAACAATGATGACCAGACCTAGAGGGTAAAGAGGGGGAAGAGGGGGAAACAGGAGAGACCTAGCGAAAGATATGACCACCCTGACCCCACTCTCACTACTTTGTCGGCCGGCCAGAGGGCCCGGCCACGTGGATGACTGCCGCTAGATCTTAGGCGTCGAAGGTTCCCGCAGTTTTTGTCGTCGTGTTTGAAGCGCAGTTGAAGTGACTATAGGGGAAATAACCGACAAAGTCGATAAACAATGTCTCTTATGAAGAGCTCCGCAATGGGGCGACCAGTTATCTGGGCGGAAAAAAACAATCTGAGGGACCTCGGCACGTGAGGGATTTTGGGTACACTACACATTACGATAGGGATAGTGTTACAGACACTCCTATGCCGACGTCCCCTTTGGGTCCCCAAAGACAAGATGCAATACTCTGCTGTTACCACTGGATGTCGGACCATATGCACAGCATGTGATTCTAAGCAGATTAACAAGCAGCAGAAACTGAATTACAATAAAAATAAATGTATTGCCTACATCATTTCCTTATTAGAATGGGAGTCCCTATCCCCTGGTGGACAGTCACTTCCAATGAGTTCCCGCTTTCCCAAACCCCTAGGAAGGGTTTTGCTTAGCTGGCTCACCGCCTTAGCCTCACAGGGGGGTGGCTCCCCCACGGACAAAGGGATGAAACCTCCAGATTAGTCACAAAGACTTGACAGAAACCAAAACACTGCATTTGTGTTGGATTATTCACACCTGTTCGGGTCCCCTGAACCCATTGTGCTGTACATGACTTCAAAGAAAGGGCAAGCCAAAAAAAGGTTTCACCCTTACCTTCCGCTGAAGCAGGGTGAAGCAACACTTATTGTGTTCATTCTTTAATATCTGCAAAGACAAGGGCGGATCTCCAGAGAAAATTAAAGGGATACTAAACTGCTATGTGATTAAGAGCATCCGGCATAAAAGCAGTAGAAATGGACCTCATCGATCTAATCAAGGGAACTCATTTTATCATCTTAGCATAAAGTGGATGCCAGGAGACATTTTTTATATGTGGCATTGTCTATAATAATATATTTGTGATGTTGGAACCAAATGTGTGGCTTACACCGTCATTTCGTATTGTGGGAAAAAAAAATTGTCAGTTTCTTTGTAGCAGGGCTCAGATAAAGTAACATGCATGGAGTATCTATTGGTTGCAGAAATAAAATCTGGTGTTATTGTTTTAATGCCGGTGAGGTTCAAGCAAATGAAAACGAAGGGGAATTATCTTGTGTCACAGGTAGAAATTGAGACACCGTACAATAGTGGTGAGAGCTAGGAGCAGTATGTTTTCAATGAAAACTGGGAGGTCATGTTCTGGTTGTCACCAGATAATGGCAGCAAGGACTAGTGTCCATGAATACTCCTTTCTACATGTCTACTAGTGCATGTAATCTGATATCGGCAGGGAAAGGAGGCGGGCATCTTAAAACATCAAAGCTGGGGAAATTTCAAGATGTCCCTGGAGGCCAACAGGCTTAGTGACCACCTAGAGTTTGGGTCTTGGAAAGCCTGTCCACTATGCTCTCCAACTGCTCCGATACCATCTATCCTTAACTCTGATCTTTCTTCCACCTTTGATAGAGATGCTCATCTTTCCCCTCCTTCAGACTCACCCACATCTTGGCTTTCAGGGCTTTGGACAGCCTCCAAAGTGGCTGATCCACAGTTTGTCGGGCTTTGATTGTGATGGGAAGCAGGTTCCAGTGGAGAGGGACGAGAGAGCGGAAGCACTTGCGCGTTCTGAATACTCACAAGGCTTCCTTCCTTCCTTCCTTCCTTCCTTCCTTCCTTCCTTCCTTCCCTCCCTCCCCCTCTGCTGCTCTTATCAAATATCATGTTTTGTAATGTATTTCACTCCCTTGTACCCACCCCTCGCCCTGTGGGTGCTTTGACACAGTATTTCACTTGCTGTATAAGCGCCTAACAAGCAAACAAATGAAAGGAGCCACAGGAGGAGAATGGGACAATGAGCTTGAGGGTAGAGGATGAGCTGAAGGAACAAGATAAGTAAACAGAGAGCCAATCAGACAGGTACTGAGGAGCAAGACAAAGTGACTGAGGTTAAACTAGGAAAAGAAATATAAAAAAGGAAGCAGTTGCATGGAGAGTCGACAAAAAAGTTTCCGGTAGTTAGAAGTAGGGACGAATTTGGATAGGTTGTAGAGTGTCATAGCAAACTGAGGACTTTGTCTAGAGGGAGAAAGGAGTACAGAGGAAGGCCAAGGAGTATGCTTGAGCAGTAGTCAAGCTTGCGGAGCAATAGGGTGGAGATGAGAGTTTTTGTAGAATGGTAAGAAATGAATGAATTTTCCGAATGTGGTGACGTTTAATACGAGCACCAGTTGCAGTGGTAGTTAAGATAAATTCTGGAATAGGGCCTGGGGGACAGATTTTATCAGGCCACCTTAGTTATAGTTAACTGGGAATTCAGAGGTTAGCCAGAACTCAAATCAAGGTAGCAATGGAGAACAGTCTAGGCTTATTCTCAGAATGAGTGTGAGTGGGGCCAGGAGCAATCAATGAGTCCACACAGTATGGCACCCAATAATGAAAGTTAGACAATCATGTATTAAAATACAGTTATTATAGGCCTTCTGCACACACTGCAAAATGAATTTAACAGGTAGTATTACCGCACAACACTACGATACAAATATATACAGTCACAATAGGGTCAATAAGTAAGCGGCGAGTGGGATTTGGCAGCCTCCCAGCCAATTAGGAGGCTCAGAACTGGGGGCTTTATCATATGATAAAACCCCCGCTCCGATCCTCATCGGAGCTGGAGGCCGCCATCTTCCCTAACTGGATATCCTTCAACCCCAATTCCAATTTTGCTTCCCAGAAATGGCTGTCATGGCAATGGAGAACATTGCGGCCATCTTGTTTTTTTAGTTTTGTTCTCAAGTTGAGAAACAGCGAACACACCATTTCTCAACTTGAGAATAAAACACTATTAGTATCCCAGGTACAACGTGCAGAGGTACTAATAGCAATACAACCATCGCAGGGGGGGGTGGACTTAGTGGTCAGGTAATACCCCGGGGCTAATATTAAAGCCCTCACTTCGCTCAGGCTTCTAACTCATGCGCCAGGGCATTTACTGACCAGTAATTCCCCTTCTGTTCGATAAGTATTGATTAAATAAACATCAAATAACTTAGTTAGCAAAAGCAGCTAAGTTTTTGAGATGCAGAAAATGATGAAACCCGATCCCAAGACAATAAGCTATCTTAAGAAGCCTAGGATGAAAGGGGCTTTGTGCCCAAAAGTCACAGGAGCCACAATGTTTCCCACCAGAATGGAGTCTGTGTAGATAAATTCAATAAGCTTGTCTTGGTGATAGTTTAAAAGGTCTACAATTATTTTATTTAAGTGCTTTCCTTTCTTCCAGACCCAAAGCTAATCCAGGGGCAGGATACTGGCCTAGGTAGGACGACCAAAAGGAGAGTGGAATGGAATAAGGAGACTTTTTCCAAATGTTATCCTATGAAGGACGGGGGTGAGGTGGGAAAGGGGCAGATGCACGGTTTACCCACCCCTGAGCAAAATGTTGGCAGGCTGCCCCCCCCAAAATGCCAAATGGACAGTAAATTGAAATGGATATGAACAGTGTGCCGTCACTGCACCCTACTCACAGGATAGTCCCTGGGCTCCCCCACCTGCTCCCATCTGTCTCTGGGCTCCCTTGTCCCACTCCTAGCCCAGTCCTCCCCACCCCCCACAGTCCCCGAGCCCCTCCACCCCAACCCCCACTCCTATTACGGTCCCAGGCCCAGTGGCGGCTGGTGAATTTCTTTAAGTGGAGAAGTTTAAATATTTCCCACAGATATGCATAGCGACCACAATAATGGGTTAAAATGTTGCATTTTAAAGCATACGTAAAACAAAAAACTGTGTAAATAGGCAAACAGTTTGCAATTGTTGCTGGGGGCGCAGGCATGGAAAGACAGAAAGACACAGAGACCGGCAGGCAGACACAGAGACCGGCAGGCAGACACAGAGACCGGCAGGCAGACACAGAGAGACAGACAAACACTGATTATGTGCGTTTGCAAGGCACTAGGGGGCCCAGGGAGAAAGCATGGTATTTTTTTACTCAACATATATAATCGATGTTCAGTAAAAAATAATCCGATCCTATTGTACAACCCTCCCTGCCTGCCTGCCTGCCCCCCAACTTGCCAAAATCAGCTCCAGGGACCAACAAAAAAACACACATACAAATATTCACACAGCAAGCACTCCATCATTCACACAAGCACCCATCACCAGCCACTCACTCATAACACAAAAACACATCCAGACACATGTAAAAACAAAATAAATGAACGTACCTTCTTCCCCGGCCCTGAGGTTCCCTCCACAGCACTCCAGCATCATGAACAGGAATCGGGAAGCAAGAGCAGGGGCCCGAGTGTGGGTGCTGAAATGCCCCGCTCCAGCCTGATCCGTCTGTATGCGCGAGAAGGTGCAGGAGAGCCCCCTTGCATATACAGAATGCAGTTCCCCAGACAGCATTTCCAATGAGCTATGCAAGGCTGGAAAAGCAAAATGCCCCCAGCCTTGCATGGCTCGCTGAGCATGTGCGGCTGGGCAACTGACTGTCAAAGGGAAACACAGTTTCCTTTTGACAGTTCAGCCAACCCAGGAGCTGTCCCTCAGCTGGAAAAAGCAGCTGAGGGAGCGCTCAGTGTTTCACTGGGCTGGCTCCTCAATAATGGATGAGGGGGCCACTGGATCGACGCCCCCTCGCCCATTATGGATGAGCCGCACTGGCCCAGGGCTTCCCCCGGCCTTGCTTTTTCTTTGCTCCCTTTTACATTTTTCAGGCTGTTGTCTTGTGCCCTCCCTTCTACCCCAGGGGGGGGGGCACAGTTTGAATACAGCAGTACTAGTCCAAAGCCGAAAGATGGCCAAACTACAATATGACCAAAGAACAAGAGAAAATCTCCTGACGCAGCCATTTTAGGGTACTAGCAATGCAAACGCAAATGTGCACAATAACACTGAAAAAATGTAACTGATGCCACAGGCTCATCTTTAGGCACAAATAAAAGTAAGCAAAAATGTTATCCCCATTGCACTGTACAATGTTAAAAGTACAAGAATTCAAAAAGGAAAAAGCGTTTCCATGTATCGTCTGAAAAACTGATCAGTTTCCCAATAACAATGAGCAAAAGGGAATTAAAGCTGAAGGCTTTAATCTTGCTTCAAAAAAGTCAGGACAGGATAGAAACAGAGCAAAATGAATGGGGTGCAATAGGAAAGTATGGAGGGAAAGCTGCAAAAAGAGAAAATTTGCTTCATAGTAGTGATGAATTGTTGTGAAAGAGGCCGCGAGGCGTGGGTGAGGGAGCAAGAAGTTCAGGCAGGAAAAAGAAAGGAGAAGGGCGGGAACAGAAGAGAGGTAAAAGAATAGGGGAGAAATGGCATTGGAAGCTGGGACAAAGGGGTCTTGCATTTTATACTCTGTTCTTGAAGGTGGAGGTGCTTAGACGTACTGCACTGTATTGTGAACTTTAAGGAAACTAATATAACTCCTCTGCAGCGCTGAGTACCTTGGCAGAGTCATGAGCCGAGTCACTCTCCAGTCAACCACCAGCGGCCGTTTAGGCACTTAGATGGTATAGAAAATCACGAGATGAGAATGCGCAGCAGGAAGATCGGACCCAAATTTCGAGAAGTGCACGCTTTCCATCGGACCGGTGTACCATGACAGAAGAAGCGTCACCGTCGGGTAAAACTTCCCAGTTGAAACTAGTAATGGCCTCCCCATTGATTACTTTCCAATGCCCCTTTTATAAACCCCTCAGATGAATTGTCAGCAGGATTTAAAGAAATTACAACATGCTCAACTGGGGTTGAAGGGTAAGAAAATTTAAATGACACATCAGCCCAGACCCCAAACTGCTCCTTTACCGTGTCGGAAAGAGAGCCAGCGGGCGTACTGAACACGGACAGACACAGACAAAGGGGGTCGGGGGTGAGAGCAGACAAGTGGCACAGAGTACGCCTAACTTTCAATTTTCACAGACTGTACTGCCACCAACCACCCCCTTTGCTTTTTCAGTCAAAAAAGTAACAGCAGAAGTTGCAATACATCAGGGTGTGGCAACGGGAAGACCTTTAGGAACTCCGACTCTGTGTTCGGACGTGTAAAGACAAGTACCAAGAACAGCATCCAGGAAGCCTTATGGGGGTCGAGGGAGCTGTGGGCCTCTTGGATGGGACACATTCTCCAGAGAAGAGCAGTGCCATACCTCCACACCCCCTCCCCTGGGGTAGGCAAAATGGGCAATACAGAGGTGGACTCAGAGGAGTCACCGGAGGCTACAGCCTCATCCCAGGGTAGCAAAGTATATGTCACAGAGTTCACAAAGCGCTAGATAAAGACACTAAGCACACGAGAGTAGAATGTCCTTGTCCAGATCGTTCGGGATAATTCTCATTCTATGGCTAATTTCCCTTACCTAGTGACTCCCCCAGCAGCTTTGCTGGATTTCTGGAGTTTATTTTTTCCACTTGGTAAGAGTGTGAGCTTTTACCCCACTCTTACCTGTGTTTTGCCATGTGTATTTTATCTGGTATTGTTTTAGGCTATTTTAGTAGCCTCGAACTTTAGACCCGCTAGCCCAAATACTTTTTATTTTGGCTCCGGTTGGGTTTAATCGCCATTTCATTTTGTTAACATCCTTCGTGGGTCTTTCTTTGCGTGGCAAACCAGGTTTGCCTCCTTTGTTCGCCGACCTTTGGCGGGTTTCTGACCAGAAGCCCTCCTTTGGCGTCTGGATGTCTAGGCGGGCTGAATGTGAGGGAGGGATGGATGTAGTCACCCCCTTGCTAGGGTCTCCTTGGAGAACCAAGTCGCACTTTGTATTGATTGCCTGAGGGGGTTGTCTGGGCTGGACAACCCCCCTGCTGAGTGATTGACAGCCGGCTGTGTGAATGGGGGATTTTGGCATAAAAGGCAGGACTCTTGGGCTAGAAGTCAGGGTTGCCACTGGAACTGCAAGGAAATGAAGAGAAGCGGAGAAGACGACAGCTGCTGCAACCCCGAGTCCCGGTGAAGCCCTGCTGCAGTCCTGAGCTATCTACCCTTCAACGACAAGGGAAGATCCAGTCCGGAGGCTTCTTCCCTTGAGCCTGGTGGGATCAACCAGCTTGTCTTTTCTTCAGTCAGAGAATCCTCTCCTGGGTCGAAATCACTGCTGTAGTGGTCCGGATAGCCACCAGAAGAGCCCTCTCCTGATTTAAAGGAGCGCACCTTTTATTCATCGTTGTCTTTTTCGCTGCTGCTGGCCTCATCCCTGGGTAGTGCAGATCGCTCAAAGCGTCGTTATTGGCCCCACGACTGAAGCCGCAGGAACAGTGAGTCTGCAGGAACTACCAGGAACAACTGCCGTGGCACCAGCTTTTCTCCAACGGAATAAGGTACTGTGCAAACTTGGTCTTTCTCTCCATCTGACCAGCCAGAATCGGGGTGAACCCTTTTCCTCCACGAAGATTTATTCTTTCTTCCCTCCTTATAACTTTTTCTTCCATTTGACAATCTTACCAACTCCTGGCATCTCGAATCTCGAACTGTTCGCGTGATCCTCAGCAACTGAGCATCGGCTCCATTGACACTGGCGCGGGCCTATTGACTTTAATCTGTAACTTTGACCAAGTCCTCGAGTCTCCTTGCCTTGAAAAAGTATTGCCTTTGACTTTTATCCGCTTTTCCCTTGTTTTAAATTCTTAAGTACAAAGTGTTCTAACTTCGTGAGCATTCCTATCCGCGGGTACGCGTTAGTATTCCAACACCGGTCCGTCAAATCCTAATGTACTTACCTTGAATTTACTGACACAAGTGGAATTGGTTGTGTGTAGTGTATTTTACATGTGGTTTCGAATTTATAGTAGGGAAGTTTTATATAACAGATGGTTTAAAAATAAATGTACTTCTATTTTTTAACTGAAACCTTGAGTCACAGTAATTGTGGTCCCTTTGTGTAATCTCTGCTACTGCTCATATACTCTTGAGATAAGCCTGCTGCTCTGCTACTGCTACCACTAACATAGTAGTACAGGCTTGTACCAAAGGTGAACTTGTATTACCACTTGTAGTCTTAATTGTGTGTAGTGGTCCCTAAGGGCACTGCACAGGATTCTGCCTAACACAGATCTGCCGGGAAAAGTGGCCGAAGAACCCAAACTAGATCTGAAAATGCTGGCGTTCATCACAAAGGCATCCAAAGACCCGAGGAAAAGTATGCACAAGTCTTGGAAAAGCTGTCAAGAAAAGGTTCTAGATCTTACAGGGCTGCTAGCTAAGAGAGAGCTAGTGATACAGGTGAGTATATCTAACCAGACACTCTGGCGCACTGGGCCCAGAGGGTGGTCTGCCAGTTAGGAAACGCTTGCTGCGCAACTTCTCAGAAAGAAGCAAAGGACTCCTGTTAAGAATTGATGCAACATTGAGTGACCTCACCAGTTATGAGGCTGGCGATGCAGCACAAAGCCTGCTCTTCGGGGAATCCTTTGGTAAGAAAATGGGAAGGTTAGTAGGTACTTGCACCTCCCTGGAAAAGGTGCAAGCCTCAATTAGGAAAGTCTTCCCCAGTAGAGTTTTTGCTGGGACCGGCTGCTAGAGAGGTTGAATGGCCCGGGTCTTCCAATCATCACGGAGACCCCAAGGCAATAGAGCTCACTACTGGAAAGGGAGACAGCAAGACTCCTTTTCCCATCCAGAGGGAGATTTCATAGAAGATGCAAGAGCAGAGGAGCCGGGAGAGCACAAAAGCTTGGGTGCTGCAGAATTACAAGGGCTACAGATGGAGTTCATACAAGAACCTTGCCAAGATGCACACCTTCCTCCCATAGTCTTGCCGCAAGCAGAGCAAGATCTCCTTCACAAGGATCTCCAAGCTCAAAAAGAAGGGAGCCATCAAACTAGGCTGGCAAATACAAAGATTTGTGAGCAATATATTCCTAGTGCATAGGAAGAAGAAAGTAAGACCAGTCATAAATTTGAACGGTTGGGTGACGGAGGCACTTCAAGATGGAAGGTATCCATCAGCTGAGGGACACTAAGATAAGGGTACTGGTTAGCGAGGATAGACCTGAAAGACTCATACCTCACCTTACCAGTAGAGAGAACATATGGAACAGGTTACTTATCTTTAACTATTGTTCTCCAGCATGGATCTGGCATAGATTCACATGCTCATGAATATTACCCGTCAGTCCGGGAATCCTCTGTAAAAGAAAAAAAAAAGCTTCACTTTCACTTACAAGCTGTATTTCTCCTCTAAACCAATCACTGAGCCCTGAGTCATACTGCCCCCTGCCAATGACTACCCTCTCCCTAAGCCCCTCCTCTGGCAGCCATCTTCAGATTTGGTAGCACGTAAAGTGGCAGTATGACCAAGAAGAGATGCAGAGTGGCAGGAGGGGGGGTTTGCATGTGAATCCATGCCAGACCCCTGCTGGAGCACAATAGTTACAGGTAAGTAACTTGTTCCTTGTTCAGCATGGGGTCTGGAATGGATTCACATGCTAATTCATGTCCATGAATAAAGAATACATAGCAGTACAACATTAAACAAACACGGGATGTGGCAAGGCTCAACAGAAGCAATTACTCATAGGCTCACCTTCAAACGAACAGGTTGTGTAGCGTTGCTTGGCCAACCCTGGACTCCTCCCTAGAATCCCTGTCGACATAGTAGAATCTTGTGAAAGTGTGCGTGGACCTCCACGTAGCAGCCCTGCAGATGTCCAGCAGGGGCACACCAGACAGGAACGCCGCCGTCGCAGAGATCGCTCTGGTGGCATGGGCTCTCGGAAGGCCGGGCAGCGGTCGGTTTGCCAACCGATGTGTGATACAGCCGGAGAGCCACCTGAAGATGGAAGCCTTGGACAAGGCCTTCCCATGGTTCACAGGACCAAATTTCACTAATAGTTGAGACGTCTTCTGGAAACTCTTTGTGCGTGCCACATAGAACTTCAGAGCACGAGCCACATCCATCGATTGCAAAGACCTTTCAGCCGGCGACATGGGTTTCGGAAAGAACACAGCCAACACCTAAGGCTTGTTGAGGTGAAATTCCGACTGAACATTTGGCATGGGTCGTGATGCAGGATTGCACCTCCTTCTCTGGCGAGCAAATATACCACCACCGGCAGCTTGACCAGGGGTGACATCGACAGGCTGAGAAGGTCCGGGTACCAAATCTGCCTCGGCCACACCAGGCAACAAGGATCATACTGCATCGGCACCGTTTGAGTTGATTGATGACTCGCAGCAGGAGCGACAACAAAGGAAACACGTATTGGAACAGGCCTTCCCACAGGAAGGAAACACGTCTTCCATGATCCTCGGCTGGAGAATTCTGGCATTTGGAATTAGTTGCCGTCGCAAACAGATCGATCTGGGGCCTGCCCCACCTGAAGAAGAGGCGGTGCACCCGATCCTGTCGAAGTTCCTATTCGTGGTAGGAGCGCAGTTCCCTACTGAGGGAGTCGGCGATGGTGTTCTTGACTCCCGCCAGGTGAAAGGGGATGAGGAACATCTCTTGGGCAACGGCCTAGTGCCACAAGTCCTGCGCCTCTCTGGAGAGTGCTGGGGATCTGGTACCCCACCTGCTTCCTGATGTAGAACATTGTGGTGGTTTCCATGAATACTCTCAACACTTTGCCCTTGAGGGATGGAAGGTAACACTGCCCCCAGCTCCAGGATGTTGATGTGGAGGTCCCTCTCCTCCAGCAGCCATAAGCCTCTGGCCTGGAGATGTCTGGTGTGGGCTCCCCAGCCCTCCAGGGAAGAGTCTGTGGTGACCGTCTACTGGTATGGGGGGCTCTGAAATCCTGTGCCCCCTGCAATGTTGGAGCGTACGCCCCACCACCTTATCACTCGACGGAACTCCTTGTCGAGGGTGATCTTGTCTGTGAAGCTTCCTGACACTTGGATCCATCAAGGTTCCAGGAACTCCTGAAAGGGTCTCATCCGCAACCTGCAGTGCCGGATCAGGTAGTAGCACAATGACATCATGCAGAGTAGCGACTGGATGGTCCGCACTGTGGCGGTCTTCAATGCCAACAGCCATTGCAGCTTGCACAATAGGGCCCCTCTCTTCCGAGGGTGCTGCCAGGCAGGAGACAGTGTTGAACCTGGACCCTAGGAACAGTGCATTCAGCAATGGAATCAAGCAGGACTTTGGATAATTTACGGAGAACCCCAGATCCGTCCGCAGCCTGACAGTCTCCAAGTGTTCGAGGTATGGGAACACGTGTATCCCCTGTAGACGCAGATGGGCCACCACTGGTGCCAGGCACTTCGTAAACACTCTGGATGTCGACTTAAGCCCGAATGGGAGGGCCTTGAATTGGTAGTGCCTTCCCTGTACCACGAAACGCAAGAACTTCCGATGACTCTCGTGAGTGGGGACGTGGAAGTATGCGTCCTCCAGATCCAGTGACATCAAGAAGTCTCTAGTTGGCCGAGCACGTGCTGCAACGGGACCATCCTGAATTTCTGGGACTTAAGTTATTTGTTGAGACGCTGCAAGTCTAGAATGGGCCTTCAACCCCGGTCCTCTTCTTTAGGAGGAAGTATCTGGAGTAGACTCCGGAGCCCCGGAGTCGCTTTGGAACCAGCTCTATTGCCCCTTTTCTTATCATGGCCCATACTTCCTGCAGGAGCTGAGGGATGTACTGCTCCTGCCAGGCCACCGGCAGCATCAGCGGACACTTTTGCTTGAACTCTAGAGCGTGTCCATGGGCAAGAGCGTCCAGCAGCCATTGGTCGGTGGAGATCTTCCTCCACTCGCTGACTAAGCCCGCCAGCCGGCCTCCCACCAGGGTGCATGGGTGGGAGCCCGACGTTCTGGCCGGTTCAATCTTGGTTCGTGGCCTGCGTGCCGCCTTGTGAGCGACGTCGGCCACCTCCACCGAAAGCCTTGGAACAGCCTCCATAGGCCTCCTGGGTTGTGGACCGTCGGAGTTGACGATATGAAGAGGACCCTCCACTGAACCCTTCGACGATCTGCCAGACTACCCACCGGAGGCACAAAAGGACGGGCGGTGCTCAAGAGTGCCCAAGGTACGTGAAGTCTCAGTGAGTCTTAATGGCCTGCAACGACTCGTCGGCAGCCTTCCCAAAGAGGTTGTCCCTGAAGGGCATGTCCAGTACCCTCGTCTGGACCTCCTGAAGGAAGTTGGTGGCTTTCAGCCAGCCACGACGACAGAGGCAGACACTGTTCCCCATCTCCCAGAACCCCGGTCTGCAACATCCAGGGCCAACATGATGGCATGGTCCGATGCCACCTCCTGGAGGATGGAAAGTGCCTCGACAAGCTTGTCGTCTGGTAGGAACTCCAGCAGTGGGCCATCTTATACCACAGCTGTATAAGCTGTACCTGGCCAGGATTGCAAGGGCGTTGGCCGCCTTGACCAACGCTGCCGAAAAGATTACTTTTCTTCCCATGCCATCTAACTTCCCCTCGCTATCCAGAGGGACGAAGACTAGGGGTTAGATGACTTCTTTCTTGCTGCCGCCGAGACCACCGAGTACGGGGTATGCTGTGACCGTAGGCACTTGGGTGCGGACTCCAGCACCCAGTATTTTTTCTCCAGCCGATCCCCCTTAGCCAGGGCCGTGGCCAGGTTTTTCCATCAAAGCCAGGTCTTCTTCCCAAACGTTTTCCAGGAGAGGAGAGGCACACCAAGATAGTCTTCCTATTGGCCTTGCGTTGTTGATATATGAAACCTTCCTTCCTGGTCTCTTCTGGTGTCAACGGGAAGAGTTCCGATGCTGTAGAGACCATGGCATGGAACGACCCCACCCAGTCCGGGGGAGAAACCCTTCACTGCGGCGAGCCACCCGCTGTGGCCATTTCATCGTCCGTGTCCGTAGTCGCTGTGTCCGTCCCTGTATAACTGGGGGGGGGGGGAGGGGGAAGAAGGGGTACATGTGGCGGTTGATGCGGCGGTGTAGGGTGCTTCATCTTTTTGGCCACAGGTTGGTACGGCGGTGCTGTTGGTATCTGTTTCTGAATCTCAGACACCAGGGTGTGCAGACTCAAAAGGATGCCCACCGATGCATCCCTTCAGGGGTCGGGCGGTTAGCTTACAGGGCCCATGCCGTCGGCAGGTCTGCCATCACCTCATTCGTCCCCATCAGGGTTTCAGCCATCAACATCGTCTCCTAGGTCCTCCTGGATCATATGTACGGACGCCTAGTCCTCCTTGTCCGAGAAAGAAATGTCTGTGCCCTAGAGTACGGTTGAGGGCCCCCCCCCCACCTTTTTTGCATCCTGAGGGGTTGGATTTGAGCACAAGGATTGCATCCTCTTCTCCGGTGCCCTTTCCACTGGCTTGGCCAATACCTCCCGTCTCAGGGACAGGGATACTCTGGGCACTGTCTGAGCTACCGTGAGTGGGTCAGCCCCCTTGGCCTTAGAGAGTGCGGCCGCCACCAACTTGATCGTCGATTTCACCTGGGCTTCTGGGGTAGGTCAGCCACCTTCTCCTGCGACTTAATCTTCTCTGGCTTTGCCTGCAGCTTTGCCGGCTTAGCCAATTTCCTCTTCGAGGAGCTGGAGAGAAATGAGGCAGGTGGTGAGGATGAGCACGCCCTGCCCATCGCGTGATCGGCTTGCGCAGCGACCCTGACAGAAACGGACTTCCAGTGCTTGGCCTTGTCTTGTGCCCCCACGGATGGAGCAGCCTCAAAGGACTTAGAAGCCCGCTCTTCGGACTAGCCGGTCCTGGGTAAGGCATAGCCCTGCTTGCTGCACGGGGCAGAGGCTTTGGTGCTGAGCCACGCCACCAGCCTACTGAGACGATCCTTTGCGGTTCGTTTGGAGAACCTGAGGCAGATTTCACAATCTGCTTCCCTGTGAGCCAGATGGCGACAGTAGAGGCACTAGAGGCGCTTGTCTTCTACAAACACATTCCGCAGTACACAGCTGGAGCAGAGCTTGAAAAGGGAGCTTCCCTCTTCTCATGTGACATGGTCTGGAGTAGGCCTGATGGCTTTCTGGAATCTTTGATGAAACTTCGATGATTCTTGCCCTGGAGAGGTGTTGAAATTCACTGACAAACAGATCCCCGCTTGTCGGTCGATTTAGAGAAAAAACACACAGGCTCCGTTTGACAAAAATGTAACTTTTTACCGAAAAAATCACCAAAAATGTAGATCAGCTCACGGAGCAAAACACAAGGACTCCCAACACTTGAACGTGTGCTAAAAATCTGAAGATCGCCACCAGAGTGAGGGGTCTAGGGAGGGGAGTCATTGGGTGGGGGCAGTATGACCCAGACTCAGTGATTGGTTTAGAGGAGAAATAGTTTGGAAGTGAAAGTGAGGATTCCTGGCCGGCGACAGGAATATTCATGAGCATGTGAATCCATGCCAGACCTCATGCTGGAGAACGCTCATTTCTCGCATTCAGCTGGGAAGGGCAATTATGACGATTCAAGACAATGCCCTTAAGCCTTGCGTCAGCGCCATTGGCTTTCACCAACCTAACGAGGCCAGTGGCAGCAGCCATCAGAGAGAAAGGAATTTGCATAATACTTGAACGATATGCTATTAGCAGACGACAAAGAAACGCTAAGTTATCAGACAACATGGGTGAGAGACCTTCTTACGTCACTAGCTTTCTTGATCAACCAGAAGTCCGACATGACACCTTGAGTACCGGCGAGAAAGATCTGAGGTATCAAGAGAGATCAGAGAATGCCTCGCCAAGCTGATGGTCTCTCTGAGTACTAGCAAAAACAGTGGGACTGGTAACGTCCTCCACCCAAACCATATTCCCAGGGCCTCTACACTACAGGGCGTTGCAAAGGCTGAAGATCAGACAGCTTCAACAGGGTCTGAAGTATCGGACGGAATTGTTGCTGCAGAAAAAGGGCGTGGCACGGGCGCGCCATTTTTGGGGACCGCCCAGACCTAATAGAATCAGATACCAACAGAGCAGGCTGGGGGGGCGTTACGGCGCATCAGAGACAGGAGGAAAATGTTAGTTCATGAAGAGTTACAGCTTCATATAAACTGTCTAGAACAATTAGCTGGGTCATTTGCAATAAAGGACAAAGCAAACTGTTTCAGCGTGCTGAAGATGGACAACATCTCGGCGAACTGACACAAACCACCTGGGACGGAACAACGTCCAGACCTCTGGCAGAATTGGCGAAAGACTTTTGGCACTATTGCCTGCAAGCAGGGATATCCATATCCTCCTCCGGCAGGATAACTCAGCGGCAACGTGCGCGCCTTGGAAGCAAGACGACATGAAGCAACACAAGTTCGATCCCCGGGTTGCGCTTAGAAACATCTGGGTGTTTAAGCACGTTATAAATACGCAACTAAGACAAAAAAAAAACACAATTACGCATCTAAATAAACAAAAACAATTCCTGAAACAGCGCCTCGATGCCCACGGGCTGAGGAGAGCTTTAAAATAAAAAGTACAATAAATAAATAATAACAGCAGAGTATCTTCCAGGGGAGTTTGATGTGATAGACTGGAACTCTCGGAAATGATGGACTACAGCACCTGTAAGCTCGACAAAGAGGTCGTCAGGCAATTGGAACAGCTATGGAGCCCGTTTCACACTGACACGTTTATCTCCAGACTGAATGGTCAGAAGAGCCGGTATTTTCAGCTGGAAAACAGACCCAACAGCGCAAGGCACGGATGCGTTTCTACACGACTGGAGCGGGGAGCTGCACTACGCGTTTCCCCCCCCATTCATGATGATCAGCAGAGTGCTACCGAAATGTTGCAGGGAAAAGGAGACAGTAATAGTGGTGGCGCCCATGTGGAAGTCCCAAGTGTGGTTTCCAGCTCTGATGGAACTTTCATTGCATTTCCTGCGGATACGCCCGTCCGGTCAACACCTGCTCACTGACCCAACTGGCTCATTTCATCCTCTGAGGGTGAAGGGAATGCTTCCCCTAATGGCATGCAGGGTACCAGACAGAGATGGTCCGTGCCCGGAATTTCAGACCAGAATTCAGGGCTCATTGCAGACTCGTGGGCTCCCTCCACTCGGAGGAGCTACGACATGGCTTGGGGCAGGTGGAGGATCTGGTCTGAAGGGAGAGGTTTTCCTCCAGTTACGGCCCCTGTAGTAGCAGTTCTTAACTTCCTAACTTCCCATTTAGAGGAAGGGAAAGCCTACAAAACCATGGGAGTATACCGATTGCCAATATCAGCAGACCGTAACGCAGGCAGATGGAGCACCTATAGGGGACCATCCGACAATAGTTCGGCTCATGAAAGGGGCTCACTTTTGGAATCCCCCAGGTCCGAAATACAAACAAGTGTGGGACGTACCCATAGTGCTGCAGTTCCTGGCGAGCTGGCCCTCCAATAAATACCGGCCATTGAGCCAGCTAGCAGGGAAACTGGCCAGGCTGCTATGATTAGTGTAGTGCAAAAGAGTATCTGATGTCAGAGCGTTGGACATAGACAGGAAGGGGTACAGACCAGACGGGATTACCTTCTCACTTGCTAAAAGGGCAAAAACTAACTCTGCATCGATCTCATACCCATATCTAACCGGGCAACCACAGCTCTGCATGGCACAGTGCATCCGGGAATACGAGTGCAGGACCACGGAACTGCGGCCGGCGGGTGTGTCTCAACTGCAAATAGAGCGCAGGAAGCCATACAAAGCGGTGGCTACCGCCACCATTGTGAGATGGGTCTGCGAGATTATGCAGCCAGCAAGGATTGACTTTGCACATTTTGGGGTGAACTCGGTGAGAGCTATGGTATCCAAGGCTTTCTCAACTGGAGTAGCTCTGGGAGACATTTTACAAGCAGCAGATTGGGCCAGCGACAGTGTGTTTAAAGCCTTCTACTTTAAGCCAGTGCCTTCAGTAGCTGCAGCGATAGTACAGAGCTTTGAACAAGCATAATGCTTGCCTTCGGTCTTGACATAGAATGAAGCTTACCACTGCATACTGCGCAGGGTGTGGGATGTATTTACCCATGCATCCGAGCCCTACCTCAAAACTGTGCAGTATTGACATGGAAAACATCATGATGGCCAGAGCTTCCCAGAAAATGCACAGGGAAATGCATGAAGAATAGGCTGCCACTCATTTTTGCCGATGTTATGGGCACAGAAGGACACTGCCTAAAACCACCATTGGACTACCCACATAGTAGTCTGAAACCATTGGGAATGGCAATGCCGATTGCCAAAAGCAAACCCATAACTGTTGGGAATTCATTTTCTTAAATCCCAAAAAGGGGTGCAGTACCAGTACTCACCACTATCCAAAAGCCGGCGTTTTAAAACCACCAGATTTTGTAGAAAACTGAATAAATGAACCCAAAGCAGGCCAAAGAAAGACTTACTGAGAGGTGGATCCAAAGTTATATTCTGAAGTGACTTGAAGGTTTATAACAAGACTGGCTGAGCTGTGGATTTCAGCAGTTTAAGTAAATTTGGACTGAAAGACAGTACAAATCTAAATGTTTAAAAGAAATGAGTGACCTACTTTGAGTGTCACATAGGTTGCAATTGTTTAAATGTCATAGTTTTAATCTTAGAATCAGCATCCTAGCTGCATATGTAAAAAAATGTCTCGACTTAAACTGGGGAACAGAAATGACATGTAGCTAAAAACTGGCTTAAAGAGATTCCAATTTTGCCTGGCAACTACCCCCCATCAGGAGTGAAACTTGAGTCACAGCTGTGTTCCCAGGCCTATCTGCCTTTTGCTGGCCACACTAAGGATATGCCATCTCTCTGATAATTGAATTAAGGGGAGCCCCCACAAAATACAGGAGCTCTGAACAAAGCCCTGTCCTGACTCAGGCAAAGGTTTTATTACGGGGGCTGTAAAAGTAGCTTCCTCCTGAAGCAAAGGGGAGGAGCACTTACTGTGAGAGCAAGCTGGCTTGGCAGAACTGGAAAAACCAGAAATTCAACCTTGTGCTGGGGGGAAACCACACCCCTTTGGGGCCAGAACATAACTCTAAAAAGATGAATAACTCATAGTACGGACTTGTGAAAATTATTTAAATGACACCATAATTCTTGTGATTTTTCTGCCCACATTTTAAGAGGTTTTTAGAACCGGTGGCATGTTCAGGGGGGATTTAGCAGAAAAGAGGATATTACTCAAAATGTGTGCATGTGAAAAATCTGACACTTCATCAACTAATGTCCATACTCCTTGCGCACATGTGTGTAAATTTGGGGTAATGTCCGGTATTGCAAACCAGTTAAAAAGTGCAAAATATTGCCATTTCTGAATGCAAGCTTCCAGGAAGAGCAGAGTTTGAACAGGGGATACCTCCTGTGATATGTGAGGGGTGCATATGATTTTAAAACAATATGTACCTCTGCAAATATGTATTTGGTTCAAATCTAGATTTGTGTGTAAGTTGACAGGAGGAGTGGACTTTCTGCAGGCTGTAAAATGACATCACTCTGACACAACTTAGCTCCCCCAATCAGGGGAGAAATGAAAGCTTGGCCAATGATAAGTGGAGAGGGGTAGGGTCTAGTGATGCTGCACACACACCCATAAAAAAAACACATAAAAGCAGAGAGACAGCACAGATCGGGACCTTCAAATCATTTTTGCTGCGGGACGCTCTGCTGGAAAATCCATACTTTACCTCCATCAACCTTCAGAGAGCAGACATAGAGACTTCAAATCTATCAAATCTCCAGAATCCAGAGAGAGAGCAGACCCAGACCGCTGTTAGCAGAACCAGAGAGAGCTGACCCAGATCACTGTGAAGTGCAGAGACCAGAGTCCAGTCTAAAACCTGACCAGATCCGTGGCAAGGCCCATTTAATTCAAGAATATAGTGTGAGTACCTAGCAAAACTGTGCAGAACCAATCTCTTAGTTAAAATAATATAATTCAATCTATTTTAATCTAAGTAGAACTGCCTCCTGTCACCTGTCATTTGTAAAGCTGTCACCTGTCATTTTCTAGTTGCAAGCTGCACTTGTCTTTTTGAACTTTAAAATTTCAAATCTGAAAAACGACCTTTATTTAATCGCTCATATCTCCGTAACCGTTTGTCCTAGAGACTTGCAGTAACTTTCCTCTGAAAGCTGGGAATCGTGGCTTTTAAACGAATCCAGAACCGCATTCCTATTCTTTATAGTTTTGCCGTAATCGTGAAAGACGCATTCACGAATTTTGCCGCGATTTGCAAATTTCTTCACGTGTAAAAATCTGCTGCTGCTTGCCTTCCATTTGCCAGAAATTCGTTTAACCTGCTAGTTACACCCTAGATCCTTGCTAAGGTGAGCCTGGACTAATATTAACTTGATTTCACTCACCCTGAACCTCCTAGAGGGAATTAAAAGCATTTTAGCATATTTTTTTTCTACATTGCCAGCACATTTAAAAGCATTTGGGCCTGTGTTTTCAACGTCTGTAGTCTAAGTTGCTGGGGTGAACTGAATTACATTTGAATTGCATTTCTGAGAACTGTGTGCCTTCCTTCCATTTCCTTGCATAGCATAAAAGGGGGGGGTGAATTGTCCAAGAAAGTGATTACATTGTCTTTTGCTGCAATCCTATCAAGTTATTTTCTTTACTGCATTTCATTCCACATTGCATCCATTTGAAACCATAAAAGTATTGTTGCTATCTTATCCATTTCATGTCAACTCCTTAGTGATTATCAAGAAGTGTGCTAGTGCCAGATTCTCCGTTGTTAATCTTTATCATATCAGATTAAGTGTGCTATTCAATTATTAATTTATTATAAAGCGTGATATATATATATATTGTTTAATTTATCAAATAAATCTTTTAAATTTGCAAAACAGAACTACTTCTTGGCTCAGTGGGGTCAGGAGGATTCCAAGAGAGGGGTGTTATATAGGGGTAGTCATCCAGAACGCATGAACTGGACATAAAGATATATTAATAAGGGTTTCCATTCAGTATCCCAGACTAGGCATTGACTTAGCTGTAGTGTTGAATTGAATCCTCTTACAAATTGGGGGCTCGTGCCGGACGTTTGGGTTAGATCTACCATTTGTGCAGATTAATACAGCGTGCAAGCTGACCAGATACACATATCCGGTCGGATCACCACGCTGTGTTACGCTGTAAAGCACTCCTCAAAGGAACGCCCTAAGAAAAAGGTCTGTTTTGCAAAAATAAAATACAAACTTCTGTAAGTCAGGACAGAGACCAATCTCTAGAATGACGACCTTAGTAGACATGAAAATAGCCAGAGAGCACCTCTTACATAAACTATTTGTGAGAGGTGAATGGACTGAACAGGGCCAGGATGCCTGGTTGCAGGCCATCACGCGACAGGTCACTGAAACAGGGTCAGACCTATGGAGAGATCAGGGTCCATTACATGTGGCCCTGAGTGAACTATATATGGCTCCTAAAGCCATAGATGAACATAATAAGATTGCCAGGATAGCAGCATACCTGTACCTATATATGGGAGACATGCAGGATAAATGCACTGAAAGCCAAGATCTGGCAAATAGGCAACAGATGGCAGTAGAGAAGGCCCGATCTGATCTGGCCTCTTCTGAGCAGAGGCTGCAGAGGAGCCAGGAGTCAGAAAATGATAGTAGGCAATATATCATTAAAATAAAAGAGGATATGGGCATCCTACAACAGGAAAAGACAGACCAGGATACCAGATTTCTGGCCCTGCAGAAGGAGCACCAAGACAGTTTGGATTCCTTACTGCAGAACCAGAAAAAGTTGGAGCAACATATCAATTTCACCAGGGCATGCGCGGAGCAGGTAGTCACCCTGCAAAGCCAGCTAGATAGAGAGAAAGAGGAGAGCAATAAACTGATTCTGAAAGACCTGGATACCCAGGCAGAGTTTGATGAGGAGCGCCAAAAAGCTGGTGCCTTTCAACGACAGAGGGACGACCTGGCAGCACAGATGCAGGCTCTCAATCAGGAAAGAGACACTTTAGGCCAGGAAGTCTGTCACTTAAAAAAGGAAATTGAGGAAAATCACCCGGCCCTCCAGGGGCTGGGTGACCTCCAAAAAGAAAACCAGAACTTGGTAGAGCACACCAGAAGGGTGGAAGATGCTCGGGCAAGAAAGGAGCAGGCCAGTAGGGATGGGACTCAGGAGGTAAACCTCCTGCAGCAAAGACTGGCCCAGTTCTCCAGGACCAACCAGGAAGCACAGAGGGAAAATGAGGCCCTCTGTCAACACAATGATAGGCTCCAACAACAGGTAGCGATGCAGGAGAGACTGATAGAGTCTAGTAAGGCCTTGACTGAGGAACTGAAAGCACAAATGCAGGCTCTTGCATTGCAACAGGGAGCAGGGACGGATAGAGATGAGGTCCGCTGGGAAAGAGAGGCTCCTGACCATAACCTCAGGAGCCCTAACACCAGGGGCCTTCATCTCTCCCAGTCCCTGGCCTCTACCACCCCCATGTCCCCTGGCGCACATGAGCACAGGGCCACAGGGATGGCAGATTACTATCCAGCTAAAAGTATGGGGCTCATAGGCCAGTACCACTCAGGAATGGAGGGGTAGGCATCCGGGTATGGGCACCCAAGTACAGTACAGTTCAGTGGGGAACCCCAGGAGAGTAGGCCCCTTAAGGGCATCCTGAAAACCTCTGCCCAGTTAGGTCAGTGGGGGGGGTACCCAGCAAATCCTGGCAGCAAGGAGGGATCTGAGGACTCCTCTGAGCACCACAGGAAACAGGAGTCCAGGTCCCGACATTCTGCCAGCCATTCCCAGGCTCGCAGAATCCGGGAAAACCTGGAAGAACAGACAGGAACCTCTGGGAGCAGTGCCTCTGAGTCAGAGGATGAATTGACAAGGGTTACCCGAACCAAAAAGGCCAATAAGGCAAAAAGGGCCTTGCTTAAGGACCCCTTAAAGCAGATTAAGGCGATCAGGAGCGTCATCACGCCTTACCATAAGAACGCTAAGTATTCTGGTTGGGAGCACTTAGAGTTGTTTGAGCAAATGATGGAGACTTTCCATTTGAAGGACAGCCAAAGCTGTATTCAATATGTAAAGTGGACCTTCTCCCCGGAATACTCCAGTTTCTTTGCAGGGCTGGAGGACCAAAATCATTTAAGATGGTCCACCTATAAGGCGGCCATCTTGAAACATTTTTCCATTCATAGAAATCCTCAAGAGGCTCGCAAGGCAGCCTACAATTTGCAATGTGGGGAGGATCAGGCCCCACAAGAATTTGTGCAAGAACTGAAACGTGCTTTTGCGCAGACCACCAGAAGGGTGCGCACAGACAGTAGAGAATTCATTAATACATTTTTTCATGCCTTGCCCAAATACATAATGACACAGCTCGTGAGGGATTTTCACGAGAAAAGATCTTTAGACTGGGTCATTGAACAGGCTACCCGGATCTATGAGGTGCAGACACCGGTAGATAGCAAAAGTAATGCCCAGAAAAACCCCAAAGCCAACAGCACCCCTGCTGCTGCCAAGGTGGCAGAGGTAAAGGTCACCCCAGTTTTGGATTTGGAGATGGGGGGGCCTAAAAACCTACCTGCACCTAATAATGCTAGGCCCAGAAGGTCCTCGGGCCAGTCACAGACAGGGAGCCAAGGAGGCAGCCCCACAAATGGGGTCCCTCGCTCTCCTGATTATGTAAGTCCCCGTTACAAGGGAAATCGACCCATCCTGGGTTATGTGTGGACTCCTCCAGCCCAAGGGGGGGATCCAGCCAAGCACCTAACCCAGGGAACTTCCCACAGGAGGGCAGAAATTCTCCAAACCCTGGGCAGAACTTTTTCCCCAGGTATCCATCCAATTTCCAGCCCCAAAATCCTCCACCCTTCTTTCCCCAATTCCCTGAGCCCAGACAACCTAATCCGGGAGAGGGGAGGCCAAGGGTGGAGGGGTACCCAAATCTTCCCAACCCGGGGTATTACCAGAGGAGGGACAGCTACCCTTCCCGGGATCAGCCCAGGGGAGAAAACAGGGCCCCGTATCAGCCTGAGCGGGTTTCCCAGTTAGAGCGCCAGGTTCAAAACATGGCACGGGATCTGGGTCAAATACTGAGGGCACAGCAGAACCCCCAGATGGGCATGCCGGCGCAGAACGCACCCAACTCTGGACCTGGTGCCCCAGAACAATGACAGGGGCAGCACCCCGATAACTCACCGGTTCCCAGGGAGGAGGCACAAGGGGAAGGGGGGTGTAAAGCCTTGGAGGAAGCTTCCTTCCTCACTTGTAAACAGCCCCTGGAAACCCAGGAACCGGAAAAATCTCTTGCCCCTGAAAGTCTGCCTCCTAAGGAGCAGAGGGGGGGGGTAGGAGAAACAAAAGACCCAAACAGACACAGTTTAAGGAGGAGGCACAGATCTTCCAATTTGAGGGAGAGGGATCCTCTCAGGATCCTGGGAAAAGGATCTTCTCCTTCAGAGAGGGGGGAACTCCTCCCAAAGAAAAATGGGTCCCTAGGGATGCAAATCCAGACTGGGGAGATGTGGAGACTGAGCTACCGCCGCCCACCATCTCATCCCAGAACCAACCGCAAGAAAATCCCCTGGTTCAAACCCATCCTGATGACTGCCTCCAAAAAGGGGGGGGCGGCCCGGAACCGGAGCCAGGGGAACCCACAATGGATCTGATCTCCAGTTGCCAACTTTTTCTTTCAGATTCCCAAGGCTCTCCACAGAATTCCGCCCAAATCTCTTCGCTAGCGATGTCCAAAACCAGAAAATTAGCCCACCAGTTGTCCAAAAATGTACATTATCTGTGCCCCCTTGAGGAGAAGGAGGGAAGATACTATGCCCCGGTACAAGCACAGGGGCAGGGTACAATTTTGGCACTGGTGGACACTGGATCTCAAGCTACCCTTCTGTCCAGAAGGGCCTTTGACGAACTGAATGCAGGAAGGGGAGAGAATTACCAAATTCCTCTCACCTCTCTTCCTGGACAACTCCAGAACTTTGACGGGGAGGAAACTCCCGTCGAGGGGACTGCAGACTTGGACATTAAGATCGGTCGACACAAGTTGAAACACCAGGTCATAGTTGTGACCCCAGAGGGCACCCCTTGTTTACTAGGGAATGACCTCCTGAGAAGGTTGTCACCCCTAATAGATTGCGTAAACAAGGTCCTCTGGACCCAGACTAGCCGACCAATAAAATTAAAACAGAGTGTCAACCATGTTAGTTTAAACGGCACCTGCCACATGGTTGAACAAAAATCTGACCAAGTAGAATTCCACTTCCAGAATAACCAGATTCCAGACGTGACAGTAATAGCAGTAGGACAAGAGACTGGTGGTGGAGGGTCCTCTCTATTTCTGAAAATCAACCTTCCTTCCAGTCTAAAGTGGTACTCCACGCTGGAAGGAAACACTCTGAAATTCTATACTAATCCACAATCAGAAACTCCCACTCCTATAGTCCAGAAAGATGTGAAATCAGCTCAGAGCCTGGCTGATATTCAGCAAATTGGAGAGCAGTTGTTCATCCCTGTTCAGTTAAATGATGGGAAGGACTCTGTTCTCGCTCGAGTGTGTGTGAACAACGTTAAGAGCTTCATCAGCGAAGCCATGTTTCGCCAACTCCCAAAAGATCCAGCCATTCCCACATTCAAACTGATAGACAAATGGGAAATGGACCTGGAAGCACCTAATTCCAAACATCTCCTGCCAAGCAGGTGTATGCTCAAAATCTCCATTGGCAACAAGAGCATAGTCCATAATTGTTGGGTCGTGCGAGACGTCCCTGCCGCCTTTTACTTAGGCAGTGACATTCTCAATCGCTTTGCCATTAGTTTGGACCTAATAAACTTCAAAGCTTGGTCCCCATTAGCGGATAATCCCATGGGCTTTGATTATCCAGAAAAAGCATTTAGGTCAGCTCAATTGCTACCTTATGCAGTTGAAATTGAGATCAAAGAGGAAGTCACCATCCCAGAAAGGACCCGACAATTCTACCTGGAAGTGAAAGTTAAAAGAGGACAATATTTGCAAAACCCTGATGCTTACATACATCTAAATGCTTCTCTCCAACAGCAAGGGTTGGGGGTAAACCCAACTCCATTAGTCAACATAGAACATGACACCATTCCAATAGAGGTGGATAACAGCGACTTAAAGAGTATTACTCTAGCCGCAAGCACCATTATTGGAATGGCGGTTGATGACCGACATTTCTCCATTGATCTTGGAAATGAACTGTTAGGACCAATCCCCAAGGACTGCTTTGACAGTGACAGTGATGACAATACAACACCAGACAGGATTTTTACCCGGCATGGGGGGAACTTCCTGGTGTACACTTCTTGCCCTTATGATAAGGAAGATGTGACTTGTGACTTCAGGAGGGATGAGGTGATTTTCCAGGTCCATGAGGGCTGCCTTTCCCACCTGAAGCCTCCAGTCCAAATCAGCACTCTGACCAGGGATTCCTCCACCCAGCTGGAGGAGGCCGCGGAAATAGCCAAACCAGAAGTCTTTCCAGGCTTCAGGCAGATGGTGGAAGAGAGAGTCAACCTAGCTGATGCCTGTGTGACTCTGGAACAAAAGCAAAAGTTGAAACAAGTTTTCTTGGATTTCCAAGATCTCTTTGCGGTAGACTCATATGACTGTGGTCGCACTGACATCCACACAACAACAATCCCCACGGACCCTGGCATGACTCCTGTGTTTGTGAAGCAATATCGCTTGCCTCTCGCATCAATGGAGTCCCTTACTGAAATAATTAAGAACCTTGAGTCCCGGGGAATAATCTGTCCAGTCCACAGCACCTTCAATAATCCGGTGCTGGGAATATTGAAGCCAAACGGCCAGTGGAGACTCTGCGCCGACCTCAGGGAGCTCAACAAACGGGTCCATACTTCCCGATGGCCTCTGCCCTACATTGACCAAGGGCTGGCCCAGATCCAGGGGTCACAGGTATTCACTGCAATAGACATGACCAATGGATACTGGACCGTGCCTGTCAGTAGGGAGGACAATACAAGCTGGCTTTTACCTTTGGGGGCCAGCAGTATACATGGACCCGGACTCCCTTCGGATACCTTAACTCCGGTAATGAGTTCAACATTTTCCTACATAAGGCCATGCCCGACCTGGGTGCGAGGGGTAACCTGGCTTATGTAGATGATGTCCTCATCAAAAGTTCATCTGTGGAGGAACACATAGCGGAGATCTGTTATGTTCTGACCCAGTTGAGGGCCGCCGGAGCAAAACTTTCCTTTCAGAAAGCACAGTGGTGTAGAACCCGTGTTAATTTCTTGGGACATGAGATTACTCCTCAGGGTCTCTGTCCCCAGGAAAAGAAAGTGGAAGCACTTCAGAAACTGAAAGACCCCACAACTCTGCGGGAACTAAGGAGCCTCCTTGGACTGACCAATTATAGCAGAAAGTTCATTGAGGGCTACGCAGAGATCACCAGACCCCTGATTCATCTCCTGAAGGGGGGGGGTCAAGTGGGAATGGGGTCCAGAACAAGCCGAGGCAGTAAGACAACTCAAGAGAAGCCTCTCACAAGCGCCTTGCCTAGCTTACCCTGTCAGAAACAAGGAGTTCTTCCTGGAGACAGGGTTCTCTAATACGTGCTTGACGGCAGTATTATACCAAAAGCATGACAAGGTCAATAAAGTAATCTCCTATGCGAGCAAAACTTTATCCTCTGTGGAGGAAAAATTTAACGATTGTGAGAAGGCACTCCTGGCAACGGTGTGGGCATTGAAGAATTACCGCCCGTTTATCCAGGGGGAACACATCATAGTGGAGACTCCACACCAGCCTCTGCAATATCTCCAAAGTGACAGAATCCGGGCCGGAAATGTGAGTAATTCCCGAATTACTTCCTGGATTCTGTCAATGCAAGGCTTTCCTGTGGAGGTCAGATATGGCCAAAACAAGAAGAGTCCCCTCGCGCAAGGTCTGGCTGACTTGCATGATTGTGCCAGAGAAAACTGTCTCGAGGACGAAAGTCTAAAAATCAAGGACAACATGGAGGCATAGCTTAATTCCCCACACAAAGTCTTTGAAGAGGACAAGTGTGAGGGAATGCCCACTGTCTATGTGGATGGATGCTCGTACCATGTTGACAACAACGGGGAGAAAGAACTGGTGGCCGGCGTAGGGAATGCATGGGTGAATGAGTCCCCAGAACCCTCCGCTGGATACAAAATTGGTCCCCGAAGTAGTCAGGTGGCAGAATTGATGGCTGTGCATCAGGCCATCCTCACTGCTGTCCAGCATCAACTCCACAAACTGGTCATAATCACAGATTTGGATTATGTACGGAACGGGTTCGTGGAGCACCTGGTTAATTGGAAAACCAGAGGTATGTTATGTGCTAACAACAAACCCTTGAAACATGGGAATTTGATCCAAAACATTGATGATCTGGTCACCTCGAATGAGATGACCATCTATTGGAAAAAGATCAAGGGTCATTCCAAAGTAGAGGGACCAGACAAAACTGGAAATGACTTAGCTGATCAGCTGGCCAAAACCAGGGCCATCCAAGGGGATCTAAATGAGATTGAGTCCCTGTTGGGGGAAATCCAGGTCACTGCTATCACTAGGTCCCAGACAAATGCTCACAACGACCTTTCAATTGCACAATGGAGTAAGGAGACCCCTGATGCTGATTTGATTACAGCTCAGAAGGGGGATCCAGTTATTGGTAAGTTTTACCAACACCTTGAGGACCCTGAGAACTTTCCCCTGACGGATACCGATTACATTGGGAAAGAGGACCTAAGAGTGTTGATGAAATGTCCAAAAATGTTCCGGATCCAAGACGGTTTGCTGGTAAGGAAATCCAAAGCTGGCCACGATCAGTGGGTGGTTCCTACCTCATTCCGAAGCTTGATGTTAAGTCACGCCCATGATGCGGCCACCGCCGGACATAGGGGGTTTCACACAACATTGGAAATCTTAAGAGAGGTTGCATACTGGCCACACATGGGGCAGGACCTCGACCAATACTTGAAGGGGTGTCTTGTGTGTGCACAATTTCAGCCATCATCCCTCACGCACCGTGCACCCCTCCAAAAGAGGGGGATGACACTGCCATGGTCAGATTTACAAATCGACTTTGTAGGCCCCGTGATTCGCTCTGCTAGGGGGAATAAGTACATGTTGACTGTGACATGCTTATTTACCAAGTGGGTGGAATGTCTCCCAGCCCCAAATTGCAAGGCAGAAACCGCAGCTGCCCTGATGATTAACCACATCTTTTCCCGTTTCGAAGGATTCGAATCAAAGGATTGAGTCAGACAGGGGTAGCCACTTCACCAGTGAAGTAATGACAAAGATGTGGGAGATACTGGGGGTCAAAAGGAAGTTGCATATTGCTTACAGGCCAGCTTCTTCTGGGGCAGTAGAGATATAACCGGACAATTGTGAGCATCTTAAAAAAGTTTGTGGCAGATTCTGGGCCAAGTTGGGATATCCGATTACCTCTGGTCCTAATGGCCATCAGATCTACCCCTTCATCTGCAACCAAAATGTCACCATTTGAGTTGATGACTGGGCGCAAGATGGTGCTTCCTCAGCATTTGCTCTACAGGACCCAAGAGCAGACACTGATAAATGCCTCCACTACTCATGAGTATGTGGAGAATTTAAGGAAACACCTCCAACATGCTTTTGCTTATGCTCAGCGGAATCTAGAAAGATCGGCTGATAGCATGAAGACCCATTATGACCTGAAAACTTCCAGGAAGGAATATCAGGTGGGAGACCGGGTCTATCTATACAACTTCCAAAGGAACCAGGCCAAGCAGCGGAAATTCGTGCCTACATGGAAGGGACCCTTTGAGATCATCGACAAGATCTCCCCTGTGGCCTACAAAATCCACATCCCCAAAGGTCCTTTGGCAGCGGGGGAAGACAAGTGGGTCCACATAAACCAGTTGAAATGTTGCCATCCCAGGCACACACTGCAACAACTGGAGGAATCCTCTGGAATCCTAGAGGGTACTGTCTCAGATTAATTCAGTTCCAACCATAAAACATACTACATCTAGTCTCTAAAATATTGTGATTTGCATGAAACTGTATCTTAGTTATACTGTTTTTTTTTCAAAATAAGAAAGTAATGTTTCGTTATGATGAAATGCATATGCTGCCCCACTATCTCAACAGTGGTGGAAAAATGTCTATGAATAGGTATTGCCGTTCTTCCTTTGTCGTCCTAGGAGAAAGAAAACCTGGAGACGGGACAAGGAGGACGATCCGGAGACCGGTAGCGGAGACGCAACGGGCCCGGGGTACCGCCCAATCTTCCCATCAGGACCGGCGAGGAGAACCGATCGATCATTACCGGATGGAGGAAAAGATGCTGAACTGTGCCATCTATTGGAAGAAGATGAGGAAACATCCCAGGTCTTGCGAGTCCCATTCGTGAAATAGAATGGCCATCGCAAGAGGGGGGCTTGTGGGATGTATTTACCCATGCATCCGAGCCCTACCTCAAAACTGTGCAGTATTGACATGGAAAACATCATGATGGCCAGAGCTTCCCAGAAAATGCACAGGGAAATGCATGAAGAATAGGCTGCCACTCATTTTTGCCGATGTTATGGGCACAGAAGGACACTGCCTAAAACCACCATTGGACTACCCACACAGTAGTCTGAAACCATTGGTAATGGCAATGCCGATTGCCAAAAGCAAACCCATAACTGTTGGGAATTCATTTTCTTAAATCCCAAAAAGGGGTGCAGTACCAGTACTCGCCACTATCCAAAAGCCAGCTTTTTAAAACCACCAGATTTTGTAGAAAACTGAATAAATGAACCCAAAGCAGGCCAAAGAAAGACTTACTGAGAGGTTGATCCAATGTAAAGTTATATTCTGAAGTGACTTGAAGGTTTATAACAAGACTGGCTGAGCTGTGGATTTCAGCAGTTTAAGTAAATTTGGACTGAAAGACAGTACAAATCTAAATGTTTAAAATAAATGAGTGACCTACTTTGAGTGTCACATAGGTTGCAATTGTTTAAATGTCATAGTTTTAAACTTAGAATCAGCATCCTAGCTGCATATGTAAAAAAATGTCTTGACTTAAACTGGGGAACAGAAATGACATGTAGCTAAAAACTGGCTTAAAGAGATTCCAATTTTGCCTGGCAACTACCCCCCATCAGGAGTGAAACTTGAGTCACAGCTGTGTTCCCAGGCCTATCTGCCTTTTGCTGGCCACACTAAGGATATGCCATCTCTCTGATAATTGAATTAAGGGGAGCCCCACAGAATACAGGAGCTCTGAACAAAGCCCTGTCCTGACTCAGGCAAAGGTTTTATTACGGGGGCTGTAAAAGTAGCTTCCTCCTGAAGCAAAGGGGAGGAGCACTGCCTGTGAGAGCAAGCTGGCTTGGCAGAACTGGAAAAACCAGAAATTCAACCTTGTGCTGGGGGGAAACCACACCCCTTTGGGGCCAGAACATAACTCTAAAAAGATGAATAACTCATAGTACGGACTTGTGAAAATTATTTAAATGACACCATAATTCTTGTGATTTTTCTGCCCACATTTTAAGAGGTTTTTAGAACCGGTGGCATGTTCAGGGGGGTTTTAGCGGAAAAGAGGATATTACTCAAAATGTGTGCATGTGAAAAATCTGACACTTCATCAACTAATGTCCATACTCCTTGCGCACATGTGTGTAAATTTGGGGTAATGTCCGGTATTGCAAACCAGTTAAAAAGTGCAAAATATTGCCATTTCTGAATGCAAGCTCCCAGGAAGAGCAGAGTTTGAACAGGGGATACCTCCTGTGATATGTGAGGGGTGCATATGATTTTAAAACAATATGTACCTCTGCAAATATGTATTTGGTTCAAATCTAGATTTGTGTGTAAGTTGACAGGAGGAGTGGACTTTCTGCAGGCTGTAAAATGACATCACTCTGACACAACTTAGCTCCCCCAATCAGGGGAGAAATGAAAGCTTGGCCAATGATAAGTGGAGAGGGGTAGGGTCTAGTGATGCTGCACACACACCCATAAAATAAAACACATAAAAGCAGAGAGATAAGACAGATAGGGACCTTCAAATCCATTTGCTGCGGGACGCTCTGCTGGAAAATCCATACTTTACCTCCATCAACCTTCAGAGAGCAGACATAGAGACTTCAAATCTATCAAATCTCCAGAATCCAGAGAGAGAGCAGACCCAGACCGCTGTTAGCAGAACCAGAGAGAGCTGACCCAGATCACTGAAGTGCAGAGACCAGAGTCCAGTCTAAAACCTGACCAGATCCGTGGCAAGGCCCATTTAATTCAAGAATATAGTGTGAGTACCTAGCAAAACTGTGCAGAACCAATCTCTTAGTTAAAATAATATAATTCAATCTATTTTAATCTAAGTAGAACTGCCTCCTAACTGTCACCTATCATTTGTAAAGCTGTCACCTGTCATTTTCTAGTTGCAAGCTGCACTTGTCTTTTTGAACTTTAAAATTTCAAATCTGAAAAACGACCTTTATTTAATCGCTCATATCTCCGTAATCGTTTGTCCTAGAGACTTGCAGTAACTTTCCTCTGAAAGCTGGGAATCGTGGCTTTTAAAGGAATCCAGAACCGCATTCCTATTCTTTATAGTTCTGCCGTAATCGTGAAAGACGCATTCGCGAATTTTGCCGCGATTTGCAAATTTCTTCACGTGTAAAAATCTGCTGCTGCTTGCCTTCCATTTGCCAGAAATTCGTTTAACCTGCTAGTTACACCCTAGATCCTTGCTAAGGTGAGCCTGGACTAATATTAACTTGATTTCACTCACCCTGAACCTCCTAGAGGGAATTAAAAGCATTTTAGCATATTTTTTTTCTACATTGCCAGCACATTTAAAAGCATTTGGGCCTGTGTTTTCAACGTCTGTAGTCTAAGTTGCTGGGGTGAACTGAATTACATTTGAATTGCATTTCTGAGAACTGTGTGCCTTCCTTCCATTTCCTTGCATAGCATAAAAGGGGGGGGGGGGTGAATTGTCCAAGAAAGTGATTACATTGTCTTTTGCTGCAATCCTATCAAGTTATTTTCTTTACTGCATTTCATTCCACATTGCATCCATTTGAAACCATAAAAGTATTGTTGCTATCTTATCCATTTCATGTCAACTCCTTAGTGATTATCAAGAAGTGTGCTAGTGCCAGAATCTCCGTTGTTAATCTTTATCATATCAGATTAAGTGTGCTATTCAATTATTAATTTATTATGAAGCGTGATATATATATATATATTGTTTAATTTATCAAATAAATCTTTTAAATTTGCAAAACAGAACAACTTCTTGGCTCAGTGGGGTCAGGAGGATTCCAAGAGAGGGGTGTTATATAGGGGTAGTCATCCAGAACGCATGAACTGGACATAAAGATATATCAATAAGGGTTTCCATTCAGTATCCCAGACTAGGCATTGACTTAGCTGTAGTGTTGAATTGAATCCTCTTACAAGGGAGTCTTGATTCTATTAAAGATACAGAGGCGAGCATTACTTTCCCGCACAGCGCTTGCACTGCGATTTTGTTATGCATAATCAAATTCTCCCTGTGGGAAGGTGTAGGGCAGTGCATTCTCCACCCTAATAGTATTGTTTCTATTTGATAGGCGACGACCAGAAAACCGGCTGACCGCAGAGTTTGAAGTGACAATGCCGTGGAAGGATCGACGAGTGTTAGGGAGAATTCTCATTCTATGGCTAATTCCCCTTATCTATAGAGTCCCCCTGCAGCTTTGCTGGATTTGAAGGTTTTATTTTTTTCTCCTGCTAAGAGTGAGACCCTTTTTTTCACTCTTAGATTGCTAGTGTGTGTTTTTGGATATCTTGTGTGCTTGTGGTCTACAGGGTTTTTCTCTCCCCCTCATAGGAATCATCTTTTTTACACGTGTGGTACACAGCACCCTCCATGCCGTATCACAGGGGTGTCGTAGCGACCCCCAAACCTAGACTCCATACCCTGGGACTGACTGCTGTCTCCCAAGGCCTGTAAAGTCCCCATTGACTTTACTAGTCAATTCTTATGAACAAAACCAGTACAGCCCATCTTACTATGGAAGTACTGGGAAGGGTTAAGAGTTTTTCCCTCATGTTCATTTTCGAGGGATTACCGTACAGTCCGTCTCTCAAAAGTTTCTGGCTGGTGGCAGTGGTTACTACCGTAAATATTCGACCGCAAATATTTCCCTATGGGATTTTCCCATTGTTCGAGGCTACCACTTTTTCCGACAGCCTCTAACATACCGCCGTTTTTTTTTTTAATACTAACTTTACTCTGGTAGGTTTTTATTGCCAGAACTTTTTATCAAAGTCTTTCTTGTGTCTTTCTCTATAATCCTAACATAGGTCGGGGATCCTTTGTCCTTTTGGCGTGCTTCTACACAGAAGCCCTCCTCTCGGCGCCACTGATCCTGGGGTAGACAGGATGTGTGGGAGGGGGAATAGGCACCCTGGACAGGGTTGCCTATGCAACCCACATCGCACTCTGCCCTGATAAAATGGGGGGTTCTCCCGCCAGGAGAGCCACCCCACTGTGTGAGTGACAGCTAGGCTGTATGAATGGCGGTCTTGCTGCATAAAAGCAGGGTCCTGAGGACTGGAGGACAAGACGTCGCCACTGGAACTAAGAAACCCAAGATGAAAGAAGCTGAAGACATCTGCAATGACTGAACCACTGGTGAAGCCCTGCTGCAGATCCTCACCACTTTTCTCCAAAGACTTGAAAAGATCTTCGACTGCAAAAGTCTTCTTCCCTTGAGCTGGCGGGGCCAACCAGTTCGTCAATCGCCTTCCAGGACCTGCCTTGGTCGAATCGCCAGTGCCCTGCACTTGGAGACCGGATAGCCAGGCACCCGTCCACCACAACCGCGATTTAAAGGAGCGTACCTTTTAATCTGTTTCGGCATCACTGCAGATGGCTTCTTCCCTGGGCAGTGCAGTAACTCAAACCTTTCTCCACGACGAGAGTCTCTCTTCCTCTGCTGGACAACACGAACTGCCAGGAACCACCGCCGGAGCCGCTTCCACTTTTTCAGGTACATTGTTCCGCCAGGCCTCCCTTTTCGAGCGGTACTGCTAAAGGCGTTTGAAATCCTTTACCTACCACCTGGGTTGGCCGTCCCTATCGACTAACATTATCTTTTACCTTCTGCACCCTCCTTTTGAATCGTTAAACCAAAGACTTGACTGCAGCTACTAGAAGAGTTTGATCCTGGGCACATTGCCCTGTACCACTAACTCTGGCACAGGCCTATTAACTTTGGCTGAATCTGTTACAACAGCCTTCATTAGATTGATTTTTACCCTCAACTGTGTTGGTGCACCAGAAACTCTTATAACCACTCTTCCTTCCCTTTTAAGTATTGCTGAAGTGCCACTTTGCTCAGTTTTCACCTATGTATGATTATTGCTAATGTGCTACCTTGGCTAACTGGTTCACAATCTACTTGGGAATTATTGCTAATGTGTTTAAGAGGTTAAATCTGTATAACTTGTCCTTTCCCTCCCTTTTGAGAAATTACTAGAGTGCTATTTTTGCTTGGTTGACCCTGTGCCATTTTGCTCAGTTTTCACTCTTGCTCAAACTTGTCTATAATTTAAATAGAGAGTTGTGTATACTTTTCTTGACTGTTTTAACTTACTTTGATAACTGTGATTCATGTGTTGAACTAGAAGTGTGTAAAATAAATATATATATTCTTTTTAATACAAAGCTTTGGTCAGTGTTTCCTTGTACCGTAGTCGTAATGTGTAAACCCTGAATACTGCTCATCTTCCTCTTGAGATAAGTCTGACTGCTCAGCCAAAGCTACCAAATAAATCTTTGTGGTATAGACACATACCAAAGAACATTTATTGCATATACCTGTAGTCTTAATCTGCTGTAGTGCTCCCCAAGGGAACTGCAGTGGATTCTGCCTAACAACGAGGGTGGTCGACCAGAGGTGTGAGGAACAACCGGATTGCTGGTGACTTTCCAGGGCTTTTATGGTTTTGTGTGCCGTTGAGTTGACAGTTGCAATGTTTTCGGTGCAGTTCAGAGCATCCAAAGAAGAGATGAAGCAAAGGGCAGAAAGTGACAGAGGGACAGAGACAGGAAGTGTCTTTGAATACAGAAGGCGTGTTTTTCCAGAAGTAAATTTAGTTAAAATGAGAAACAAAGCCATTTTCACATTTGTTGAAACTGCTGAAGAGTAGAATTAAAGAAGTTAAAGCATAATGCTCTCCTCCGTATCTTATATGCAATAAACCTTTAAATCTAACCTGGGAGACCTAGGAAAGGAGTTGACTTTAGCAAGAGGAGAGGAACTGAGTTGGCAGGGGACCCGAATAGCTTCTCCATTACGGCGATATTCCACTTCATTATCATAATCATCTTTAAGCTCCATGGACCAAGGGCTGAACCAAACCAGGATGAAATGCAGGAAAAAGGGGTCCTCCCTGTCAAAATGCACTGTTTCTCATGATCCTTAAAGTCAAATATCTGCACTGACCATTGTCATGGCTCCTTTCTTAAAATTATATGAGTCCATTAATGATACTTTGAGGAACCAAACAACTTTAATGGCTATGTTAAACATCAAGATTATCTACATTGAAGGTTTTATTACAGCTGGAAAAGCTGCGGTAGACGGATTCTGTTTCGGGAGACAAGGGACGACGTAAGGACCATAACAACTCCTGGCAAACATCGCCCAGACATTGACATTGAACCACACACAATGGAACAAGGTCCTCCTGAACTTGCAAACCCACAGATCCTTCCATCCATGGGAAGTAATAATGGGGTAACTGATCTGCTGCCTACAATCTGTTCAATCTTAAATTTGAGTACTTCGGTAGAAACAGAGCTTGCTGTTTTATATACTCCAATCTTGAATATTACAGGGTAGAGCAAAACAGACTGAAAACACCACAAAAACTATTACATTAAACTCTAACCCAATATTTGGACGAAAGTGAAAAATAAGAGCTTTAATGAAACTGACAACCAAACAACCAAGACTCACACCAGTGGTCAAGACAAACTATCCAAGGGCCTTTTTGAGGAACTTGCCACTGCCTCCAACGGAGAAGAACACGAGCGCGAAGTCCACTCCTAAAAATCATTAAAAAAACAAAGAAAGCCATTGATCAGGACACTCAAAAGCCGAGTCACACCCTCGTGGTGGACGAAATCCTGATAAATCTACTTACTTGCTTGAAGAAATAGAGGAAATAGAGAAAAGCAATGTTGTGCAAGCTGACAATATTCCTCCCACAGCGAAGCAACTCTTGCCACTGATAACTCTGATGACTAGTGACATCACTCAAGTTAAACCATTCCTCACATTGGCGGAAAAGAGGTCTATAATAGACACCAAATTTAGAGCTAGTGGAAAAACGGTAGCGGAAATCGCCAATCCACGTGATTCCTCACCAAAGATGGGTTTGCAGCAGCATTTGGTAGTCGCAAAGTTAGTGCTGGAAGAAACAAAGGTCCGCACCGACGGCCAGACCGCTAATATCCATTCAACAGTAAACAGACTTTTGCCTCTGATGACTATGGCAATTAATGATATCACTCGAACAAGACCCTTGCATAACCAAGGCCGATCAGGAAAAGAATGTCCAAAAGAATCCCCCTACAAGAGGCTATCGGCAGCGTCTCCGATTTTAACAAATGGTGGACAGAGCGCATAACTTCTTTTAAAGAGTAAACATTTGTTCACACTCTTCCACTGTGTTAACCAGCAGCAAATGTACACTGAATACATATCTGTGATCGAATCTGTGCAAGAAGATCGCATGGATATGGTCTATGTCCGTCTATACTCGATCATAGTGAAACAATTGCTACTAACTTCAGCTGTTAGTCTCCAAATGTTAGGGTTTGACCTTATGATCTTGAGCAAACCAGTAGACAAGGATATTCTACAAAGCACCACAAATATCCTTTCTGTGCCTAACAACAGAGATGGGGATTCGCTGAGGATGTTATCCTAATAAATGTATAGAAGTGGGGGGACTTCTGTTGAATAGACAGTTGTGAGACAGGTGCTTGGCCCTGTGGAAGACAGACGACGGACACCAAAAATGTTGGGGCCTTGTCTTGACCATCAACCAACAAGGTAATGAATGTTTGCGAGAGGAAAGTTCAATTAAAAAAAAAAAAAAAAAGGCTTTCAGGGCCAGCAGGAGGAGGAATCGTCATGGCTCACAGAAGCCTTAATGGGCTTCCATAACCATTAGTGGAGATCACCCAAACCAAAATAAATCTGTTACTAGCCTCTTGGAACATGCAAGCCTTTTCGCACTTGTTGGCAGAAGGCTACAAAGTTGAATACGTTTGAATTCCTTTGTTTTCAGTAGAGCGGGCTACGCTCGAAACCCACTCTAGATGGATTTGCTACTTTTCTTAATCCAGCAGTGGGAGGTGGAGTGGGGTGGCCAAGTGCACGTCTCTTGACAATAATTAAAAATGGAAAGGGTCTGGAAGTAGTCAACTCGGCCAATATATGCCCATATATCCAACCAACAGTACTAAGTATTATACGCGTATAATTATTATACGCGTATAATTATTATACCAGTCATTTGGTATATTCAATTAGGAAGGTCTTAACTATAAATCAACATATACTGGAACCCTTTATCACTAAATGTTGCAGAATTGACCAAGACGACCTCAGAGGTCATCGATGATGCATATAAACTGGATGACCCTTCAATCATTTTATGTGGTGATCTTAATTTGTCCTGTCTAAAGACATATGGGAAACCTAATCGAGAATGACATGCATTACTTACCGTAAAAGCATTTCTGATTGTATCTGCTTAGAAAGGGGACGTCGACAATGGCGTGCCTTTAACACCATCTCTAACGTGACGTGTAGTGTACCCAAAATCCCCAACGCGTCAAGGTCCCTCCGATTTGATTTTTTCTGCCGTGAGGGAGCCTTATGACTATTGTGAGTGAGTACAGAAAAAAGAAAAGCAATAAGACATCTATGTTCCTTCCAACCGAGCAGGGAGGAAGGGTTGGCGCATGTGAATTTTAGCAGATAAAATCATCAGAAATGCTTTTACAGTAAGTAATGCATGTCTTCTGATGCTTGTTAATCTGCTTAGAATCACATGCTGTGCATAGGCTTGCGAGCAGTGCCTGAGGTTGGAGGTGGGTTGTGAGAAGGAACAGTAGAGAAACTAAGTCTTATACTGCTAGTCCCACCTAAGAATCAGACCTAGAATGAGTGTCTAGGCTATAGTGTTTTGTAAAGGTGTGTACAGAACTCCAGGGTGCCGCTTTGCAAATGGACTCTAGGGGAACATTTGCAATGAATGCTATGGAAGCCCCAGTGGCTCGAGTAGAGCGATAGCTGATTTAGAGACAGGATCTCCTTCTCTACAGCTGCCACTGAAACAAAAAAAAAAAAACGGGTTTGTTCTTCTTAGTGGTCGCGTTTTTTCCAGGTAATATAGTATTGCCCTACATACATCGTGTATGCAGGCTTCTTTCTGCCACGTTATGGGGTTCTGGAAGAAGGTTGGCAGTTCTATGGACTGGTACTAATGCAAATCTAGGATGAGAGCGCAGAACCACCTTATCTCTGAATTGTAACGAAAGGGCCTAGCACAGAAAGGGCCTTTAGTTCAATGAATCTTCTTATGGAAGTGATAGCAAATAAGAAGGCAGTCTTATAGGTAAGATTCTTGAGACTTGCCTTATGCATGGGCTCAAAAGGATAACCCATAAGTCTAGTCAACACCACATTCAGGTCCCATCCAGGAGCTGGGTTACCCCTTCCATGAAAGCCTTAATAACTTAATATCTTCCACCACAACACCTTCTGCTGTGACGTAGTGTAGGCAGAGGGAGCAGCTAAGTGAACTTTTATTGATTTGAAATCCAGGCCCGAGTCTAGTAAGTGAATCAGGTACAATACAATGTGGGTAGGAGAGCAGTCAACCGGGTTGAGGTCCTTGGAATTGCACCAGATGACAAAGGGCTTTTACTATTTACTGGAGTAGCAATATCGGATGTTAGGTTTCCTCGCCTCTCTAAGTATGTCCATGCATCTCTGAGGAAGTTGGAGGTGCCCGAACTCTATGACCTCAGGAGCCAGGCTGCTAAATTCAGAGTTTGCGGGTATGGGTGAAGTGTTTCTCCCCTGTCCTGCGATAACATGTTGTATGGGCAAGGCAGTTTCATTTGAGGAGATAGAGACATCTCCATCAGGTGAGAGAACCAGGGTTGGCTGGCCCACATTGGGCCACCAATATCAAATGGTGACTGCTTCCTTGCGCATCTTGTGCACAATCCTGTTGAGTAGGGGAGTCGGGGGGGAGGGGAAGCATAAAAAAATTTCCCAGACCATGTGATCCAGAGGCCATTCCCCTTGGATCGGTTCTGTGGGTACCTTAAGGCGTAATCTTGGCATTGAGTGTTCTAAAGAGTTGCGAATAAGTCGATCTCTGGGAAGCCCCATTCTGCGAAAACGTTGAAGACTATGTCTTCGCATAGTCGCCATTCGTACACTACGGGCAGTGGGAAGTGTCTGCTGAGCACGTCCGCCAGAAGACTGAATTCCCCTGAGGCGTGTTGTGACAACAGGAACATTTTGTGTTTGCGAGCCCACTTCCAAATGCTCTGGGACAGTTTGGACAGCCCTGGAGAGTGTGTACCCCCTTGTTTGTTCAGGTAGTACATGGCCGTGGTGCTGTTTGTGAGGATCAGGACCGTCTTCCCTTGCAACTGTGTCTGAAAGGCTTTCAGTGCTTTGAATATGGCTAACAGCTCCAACAGATTTATGTGGTTGGATGCTACCTCTGGGGACCACACGCTGTGTGCCGTCTGCTGAAGTAGGTGAGCCCTCCCACCCGTGAGATGAGTCTGTGGCTTCTACTGCGGGGGTGGTGAAGGATTTCCCCTTGAAGAGGTTTTTCCCCTCGACCACCACTGCAGAGAGAGAATGAGGGCTGGCGAGACAATCACTAGATCGTCCCATTGTCCGCTGGCCTGACACCACTGGCTGTTGAGCCACTCTTGCATGGGACGCAGACGCGCGCGAAGAACCAAGTAAATGCAGGACGCCATTATTCCTAACAGTCGCATGGCCTTGCGTACTGTCACCTCCCGACTGGCTACATACTGAGGGATCTGAAACAGCATTTTTTGGACCCTCTCGTCAGAGGGGAAGACGAGGCAGTCTTCTGTCAGAATAAGAGCCCCCAAGAACTGCTCGACTTGGCTGTGGTCTAGGCTGGATTTCTTCTCGTAGATGGAGCATCCCAGGCTGAATAAGAGGTCTATCCTTCTTTGAATATTTGACAAGCATGTTCCATAGGAATCCCCTGGTATGAGCCAGTCGTCGAGGTAAGGATAAACTGGGATGGATTGCCTGCGCAGGTGCACTGCTGCCACTGCAGTACCTTTGTAAATACCCTTGGTGCCGAGGCAATGCCGAAGGAGAGTCCTCTATCATGAACCTTAGGCATTGTCTGTGCACCGGCAACATTGAAATATGAAAGTATGCATCTTTCATTTCCAATGTTGCCATGTAATCCCCCTGTGTGAGCAGAGGAATTACTTCCTGCAATGTGACAATCCAAAACTTCTGAGGTTTGACAAATTTGTTCGCTATGCTCAAGTCTAGCACAGGGCGTATGGCGAGATCCTTTTTGGGTACAAGAAAGTACACTGAATAAATACCCTCCTTTACCTGTAGAAGAGGGGCAACTTCTATGGCGCCCTTTTCCTGCAGGATCTCGACCTCTTGCAGTAGGATGCGTAGGTGTTGCGTTGTCAGGAGTCTTGGGCTTGGAGGTCTGAATTGAGGTGGTCGGCAGAACTCTATGCAGTACCCGTGGGAGACAGTCTTAAGCACCCACTGGTCTGTTATCCCCTCCCATGTTTGAAGGAATTATGTTGGACGTCCCCCGACCGCAGAGGCATGGGAGGGGAGTCGGGACCCTGATCTGTTGGTCATTTCTTACCTGAGGCCGGGGAGCCTCTGTTGGTGGAAATCCGGTCCCTTCCCTTTCCACGGCGTTGTTGTCTAGGCGGATACAGGGTGGTGGAACCGGACACTTGTCCCGAGGACCAGTTGTTTCCTGAACCTTACTGGTTGTGAGGGAAACAAGATTGGCCAAGAAAGGAACGCAGAGAACCATTCCCTCTTTTCTGGAAAGGCCTCTGGGTAATCTGATCCAGGGTCTTGCGAGTATTGTGCTCCTTATTAGCCGTCTCAAGCACCTCATCAACAGCTTTCCCAAACAAGTTGGTCTCCTCCACCGGCTAATTCCTCAAACGGGCGTGCCTTTTCAATAGGGTACCCTGGGATAAAGTCCTGCCAGCCATTTCCGCAGCGTTCAAGGTATTCTTGTGAATACTGTGATTGACCGGTTTGCCCTCAGCTACAATGGAAAGCAGGCAAGCCCGCACTGCTTCTGGGACCTCTTGAATGCCCTCTTGCAGCAGGTTCCATTGAACGTCTACATAGCTACATAGCTACATAGCTAGCCAACAATGCGGTGTTAGCTATGCGTGTGGAGAATGCTGTGGCAGTCGTGACCCTCTTCCCCAGTGCGTACAATCTTTTGCACTCCTCATCGGGAGGTGCTTCACCTGTGGACAGGGGCACCCCCGTCCTTTTCCTGGTTGTCGTTACCTCCATGGAATCCGGAGCAGCGTGACCCCTGATGTAGAGGGGGTCAGAAAGGGAAGGGCGAAACAGTTTCTCGACTCTGGGATTGACAGCCCTGGTCTGAGGGGGTGTCAACAACGAGGGAGCCAGTCGTCTCTTGATAGAATTCAGCAACAGGATAGCCTGGCTGGCAGGTGGCTTTTCCTTTAGGATGTCCTCGACAAAGTCTGAATCTGGCAGAGTCTCCGGAGTGGCAATTTGGAAAGATTCTGCTGCCTTCTTAAAGATAGCACCTGCGTATAGGCTGTTATAAATGCCATATCATATCATATATCATAGCGTTAAACGCCATCTGATCGCCATCTGATCGTCAACTGGAGAAGCCTGACGGGCTGGAGTGGAAGGAGGGGAGTCCATGGATAATGCATCAAGGTCCAGGGTAGGTGATGCCCAAGGTTGCATGTCGACCAGATGGTAGTCTCCCCAACCTTCTGCTGGGTAAGCAGGGTCCCCCCAAAGGGGTATTCATCTTGAACAACGAGTGATCTCATCATCAGTGAGAGAATAGATGTCCTGAGGAGCATCAAAGGTCCTCTGAAATTTGGCAACAGGAGTGTAAGGGCTCTCTTCAAGAGGCCTCTTGGGAGCAAACCTTTCCGAAAAATCCACAAATCTTTCAAGTCTATTCATGCACCACTCAAACCTTGCTGGTCCATGAAGAGGAACCTGCTGATCTTCCTCCCTAAACTGCAGAGATTTATCACTTAACGTTGAAGAAAGACTGCGCTCTCAGAAAAGTCTTTGAGGCTCTGGCCGTTGTGACGGGTCTTTGGACAAGTCTTTAAACCTTTCTTTAGGTTTCGACGTGTCCTTCGCTTGATCTTTCTGTTTCGCCGCCGAAAGGATCTTAACGATACTTTGGTAATACTCTGGGTCACAGGCAAGTGTTTAGACTGGACCGCTGGTTGCAAATTGCCGCCTTCTGAGGCGTCTTGATGGTCGCGTGAATTTTGGTGGTAGCGCACTTTGTTTTTGACTGCCCGGACGCAGGCTGCTGCTGCGGTTGCATGGAGGCTGCCGATCACGAGGATCGACGGGCAACGCAGAACTGTCCAGCGTGCCGTTGGCGCTTTGGAATGCTTCGACTGTACCGCTGAAGCCGGACCGGGGGTTGTGTGCTTTGTGTGGGAAGAATGTGCGTCCTTGTCGCTGGGATGTAGTCCCCATAGCAGAGTTTCCGCCATGCCGATCGGGGCTGGGGACGGACGACGGGGAGCGAGAACGCTCCGCTGTAAGGTCAATGGCTTCTGAATTGGAGCCTTGGTCGTCGCTAGTCCCTTCGTCACACTCGCCGGCTGTGACAGCAGGGGAATAACTCTCGGAATGCGACATCCCGTAGGCCGCCCACCGCTTCACCCAACGCTCCTTTAAGGTCTTGGGACGGAGGAGCTTACAAGCCGTGCAGGCCGCCTCGTTGTGGTCGAGGGGAAGACACCTATTACAATTAAGGTTTTTGTCTTTCCACAGGAATTTTGCCTTGCAGGAAGGACAAAATCTAAGGAGTCCTGTCCATAGCGGAGGAATGAGATGGCAATGACAATACCCAGGGAACAAAGAGGGGAAAAGGAAAGGCATTCTTAAACAGAAAATGTCCACCCGACCACACTCCCTACTGTGTAGGCCGGCCAAAAGGCCTGGCCACGTGTTCGGCAGCGCCGAACGGATCAACCGCCGTCGAAGGTCGGTAGTCAGCAGGCTTCGGCAGAGGTACAGGAATCAACCGCTGAGGAAGTGAAAGTAAGAATAAACTACCAACGGT